>NC_060175.1:7624800-7709423 GCF_021184085.1 Oncorhynchus gorbuscha
TGTGTGTGTGTGTGTATGTCTGTCTGTGTGTGTGTGTGGGTGTCTATGTGTGGGTGTATGTCTCTTTGTGTTTGTGTTTGTGTGTGTGTGTCTATGTGTGGGTGTATGTCTCTTTGTGTTTGTGTTTGTGTGTGTGTGTCTATGTGTGGGTGTATGTCTCTTTGTGTTTGTGTTTGTGTGTGTGTGTCTATGTGTGGGTGTATGTCTCTTTGTGTGTGTAAGTATAAATGTTTCTGTGTCTCTCTCTCTCTCTCTCTCTCTCTCTCTCTCTCTCTCTCTCTCTCTCTCTCTCTCTCTCTCTCTCTCTCTCTCTCTCTCTCTCTCTCTCTCTCTCTCTCTCTCTCTCTCGATAGCACTCAGAGAGGTCTAATAAGGGACCTGTACTGAAACCCATATGGCCCAAATTCCTTCATCCTGGTCCCAAAATAGTGAACTATATAAGGGATACGGTGCCATTTGGGAGCCACGATATAGAGGATGCTGACTACTGCTGACTGCCGACTGTTGCCTACTGCTGACTGCCGAATGTTGCCTACTGCTGACAGCCGACTGTTGCCTACTGCTGACTGCCGAATGTTGCCTACTGATGACTGCCGAATGTTGCCTACTGCTGACTGCCGAATGTTGCCTACTGCTGACTGCCGAATGTTGCCTACTGCTGACTGCCGAATGTTGCCTACTGCTGACTGCCGAATGTTGCCTACTGCTGACTGCTGAATGTTGCCTACTGCTGACTGCCGAATGTTGCCTACTGATGACTGCCGAATGTTGCCTACTGCTGACTGCCGAATGTTGCCTACTGCTGACTGCTGAATGTTGCCTACTGCTGACTGCCGAATGTTACCTACTGCTGACTGCCGACTGTTGCCTACTGCTGACTGCCGAATGTTGCCTACTGCTGACTGCCGAATGTTGCCTACTGCTGACTGCCGTCTGTTGCCTACTGCTGACTGCCGAATGTTGCCTACTGCTGACTGCAGAATGTTGCCTACTGCTGACTGCCGAATGTTGCCTACTGCTGACTGCCGAATGTTGCCTACTGCTGACTGCTGAATGTTGCCTACTGCTGACTGCCGAATGTTGCCTACTGCTGACTGCTGAATGTTGCCTACTGCTGACTGCCGTCTGTTGCCTACTGCTGACTGCCGAATGTTGCCTACTGCTGACTGCAGAATGTTGCCTACTGCTGACTGCCGAATGTTGCCTACTGCTGACTGCCGAATGTTGCCTACTGCTGACTGCCGAATGTTGCCTACTGCTGACTGCCGTCTGTTGCCTACTGCTGACTGCCGTCTGTTGCCTACTGTTGACAAGTGCTGACTGCTGCCTGTTGCTGACTGCTGCCTGCTGCCTGCTGCCTGTTGACTCTTGCTGCCTGCTGCCTGCTGCTGCCTGTTGACTCTTGCTGCCTGCTGCCTGCTGCTGCCTGTTGACTCTTGCTGCCTGCTGCCTGCTGCTGCCTGTTGACTCTTGCTGCCTGCTGCCTGCTGCTGCCTGTTGACTCTTGCTGCCTGCTGCCTGCTGCTGCCTGTTGACTCTTGCTGCCTGCTGCCTGTTGCTGACTGCTGCCTGCTGCCTGCTGCTGACTGCTACCTGTTGCTGACTGCTGCCTGCTGCTGACTGCTGCCTGCTGCTGCCTGCTGCTGACTGCTACCTGTTGCTGACTGCTGACTGCTGCCTGCTGCTGCCTGTTGACTCTTGCTGCCTGCTGCCTGTTGCTGCCTGCTGCCTGTTGCTACCTGCTGCTGACTGCTACCTGCTGCATGCTGCTGACTGCTACCTGCTGCTACTTGCTGCCTGTTGCTGACTGCTGCCTGCTGCTACCTGCTGCTGACTGCTACCTGCTACCTGCTGCCTGCTGCTACCTGCTACCTGTTGCTGACTGCTGCCTGCTGCTGACTGCTGCCTGCTGCTGATTGCTGCCTGCTGCTGACTGCTACCTGCTGCTGACTGCTGCCTGCTGCTGATTGCTGCCTGCTGCTACCTGCTGCCTGCTTCTGACTGCTGCCTGCTTCTGACTGCTGCCTGCTGCTGATTGCTGCCTGCTGCTACCTGCTGCTGACTGCTGCTGCCTAAAATGTATTTACTACAACACACTAAAATGGATTTACTACAACACACTAAAATGGATTTACTACAACACACTAAGATGGATTTACTACAACACACTAAGATGGATTTACTACAACACACTAAAATGGATTTACTACAACACACTAAGATGGATTTATTACAACACACTAAAATGGATTTACTACAACACACTAAAATGGATTTACTACAACACACTAAGATGGATTTACTACAACACACTAAAATGGATTTACTACAACACACTAAAATGGATTTACTACAACACACTAAAATGGATTTACTACAACACACTAAGATACCACATGTGGACTGTTAATGCCAGTCACAGATTAACCTCTTATCTTCTTCTCCAATACACAACAGACATGTATGTTAGATTTATGCTCAATCTTTAATCGGTTCACTGATAAACTTCACTCAGGTTCTATAGTAAATTGGACATTAATCTCTGGGGGGGGGGGGGGCAGACTACGTAAACATAAATGGTAGTGTAGTTCTGTCATGATAGGATGGGATACGTGAGATAGCGAGTAGCGTTACCACCGGTGCTCTGGACATTTACATTACATTTACATTTAAGTCATTTAGCAGACGCTCTTATCCAGAGCGACTTACAAATTGGTGCATTCACCTTATGACATCCAGTGGAACAGTCACTTTACAATAGTGCATCTAAATCTTTAAGGGGGGGGGGTGAGAGGGATTACTTATCCTATCCTAGGTATTCCTTAAAGAGGTGGGGTTTCAGGTGTCTCCGGAAGGTGGTGATTGACTCCGCTGTCCTGGCGTCGTGAGGGAGTTTGTTCCACCATTGGGGGGCCAGAGCAGCGAACAGTTTTGACTGGGCTGAGCGGGAGCTGTACTTCCTCAGTGGTAGGGAGGCGAGCAGGCCAGAGGTGGATGAACGCAGTGCCCTTGTTTGGGTGTAGGGCCTGATCAGAGCCTGGAGGTACTGAGGTGCCGTTCCCCTCACAGCTCCGTAGGCAAGCACCATGGTCTTGTAGCGGATGCGAGCTTCAACTGGAAGCCAGTGGAGAGAACGGAGGAGCGGGGTGACGTGAGAGAACTTGGGAAGGTTGAACACCAGACGGGCTGCGGCGTTCTGGATGAGTTGAAGGGGTTTAATGGCACAGGCAGGGAGCCCAGCCAACAGCGAGTTGCAGTAATCCAGACGGGAGATGACAAGTGCCTGGATTAGGACCTGCGCCGCTTCCTGTGTGAGGCAGGGTCATACTCTGCGGATGTTGTAGAGCATGAACCTACAGGAACGGGCCACCGCCTTGATGTTGGTTGAGAACGACAGGGTGTTGTCCAGGATCACGCCAAGATTCTTAGCGCTCTGGGAGGAGGACACAATGGAGTTGTCAACCGTGATGGCGAGATCATGGAACGGGCAGTCCTTCCCGGGAGGAAGAGCAGCTCCGTCTTGCCGAGGTTCAGCTTGAGGTGGTGATCCGTCATCCACACTGATATGTCTGCCAGACATGCAGAGATGCGATTCGCCACCTGGTCATCAGAAGGGGGAAAGGAGAAGATTAATTGTGTGTCGTCTGCATAGCAATGATAGGAGAGACCATGTGAGGTTATGACAGAGCCAAGTGACTTGGTGTATAGCGAGAATAGGAGAGGGCCTAGAACAGAGCCCTGGGGGACACCAGTGGTGAGAGCGCGTGGTGAGGAGACAGATTCTCGCCACGCCACCTGGTAGGAGCGACCTGTCAGGTAGGACGCAATCCAAGCGTGGGCCGCGCCGGAGATGCCCAACTCGGAGAGGGTGGAGAGGAGGATCTGACGGTTCACAGTAACGAAGGCAGCCGATAGATCTAGAAGGATGAGAGCAGAGGAGAGAGAGTTAGCTTTAGCAGTGTGGAGCGCCTCCGTGATACAGAGGAGAGCAGTCTCAGTTGAATGACTAGTCTTGAAACCTGACTGATTTGGATCAAGAAGGTCATTCAGAGAGAGATAGCGGGAGAGCTGGCCAAGGACGGCACGTTCAAGAGTTTTGGAGAGAAAAGAAAGAAGGGATACTGTTCTGTAATTGTTGACATCGGAGGGATCCACAAATCGCAATTTCAATGGTGTTAGCATTTTTTTACAATATCGGGGAAAGGGGACATTTGGCACCATAGACATGCCTGTAACTTTCAAAGAGACAAGGTGGAGCTCTGTGTTCCGGTTTCCGATCATAGTTCTATCTCTTCTGTTAACACGTATGGACCCCAGAACTTCATCGAGCATCTGACCAATAATGCCAGACTTTAGTTCAGGGTAAACTAAGATAGATTATACCTTGGCATCTCTCAGGAATGTGACACTCACATGATAGCACAAACAGGACTAGGGACAGCAGCCACAGATGAACTTTTATTTCTGCTGATTCTTCCCCAGACGTACAGTTGTTTAGCATAGAAGCTCCACCTATAAGCCCTTCTCTGATTTAAAGAGAAAATCAAGACATAGACATATGGGTCCAGTAACAGGCTAAGCTACACTCAATTCCTGTCCTATAATAAGCTACACCTTCACATCTCCTTGTGAACATGCTTTGTGGAGCTCAAATACACCATCACCCAGTGTTTCCCAACACTGAGTTAGAGTTAGGGTTAACACTAACCCTTGTGTCCCCAGGTCCAGGAATGGGATACAATGCTTTAACCCACAGGTTTCCATGGTTCCTTGATATGTATATTGGCTGTGAGCTTCGCTCCGGTCACTCCCTAGTTTCCTGGTTAGACTGAAACAGGAAGTGGTTGTGTGAGGAATGGGAAAGCCATCTTGACTGCCTGCACAACATCAGAGATACCGGATATAATGATGAGATGCTTATGTCTTCGCCTTAACAATGGGATTCGTTGCCCAAAGAGTGGAATGGTGGGCTGTCAAGCTCCCGCCTATTCCACTCTTCAGATTGGTGGATACATCAAGTTATTCAAATACTTTTTTGAATATTTGATGAGGCGTGTTAACGTCAACAGTCTGTATTCAATGGAGAGTGAGATACTATGCTTTGCCTCATGAAAATGCATAGATCATCTCGAATTTCAACAGGGACAACTCCGATAGAAAGGGTTTTTTCTTAAAGTTGCCGGGATGTCACGTGCATCCCAGTCATGGCGGTACACCGGTAACAAACTAAGCATTACGGACCTTCTTCTAGATCAAATAAGCCTCACACATCAAAATAGCAATTCTTGTTTATCTTGACTAAATTCAACACTCTCTCATTGTCCCCACACAAAAACTCCTCACTTGCTTAATAATTAATTATCTGCTTAAAATCCTCTCCGCCTGCCTCTTTGTCTCTGACAACATCCAGAAATGTTTGTAACTCTGAAACTGATTCCAGTTTAATAGCCTAGTTTCTTACTCCATACAAAGTTATAACTTTTTCTAAGATTAATCAGGGATTTTTGTAATGATCATCAAGACACGTTTCCTTTGCGTAGACTATAGACTTCTAGGAGCCAAAGTGTGGAAGATTGAAATGCACTGTTCGACTGAAGGATCTTACAGATGTATGTGTGTGGGTGGTGGGTGGTGGGTGGTGGGGTTGGGGTGGTGGTGGTGGGGGGGGGCGTGATGAAGTAGTCAATTAAAAATCATGTTAAACATTATTATTGCACACAGAGTGAATCTATTATTTATTATGTGACATTTCCTGAACTTATTTATTCTTGCCACAACAAAGGAATCCTTATTGACTCTAAACAGCTTTTTAATGTTTAATAACTTAGTAAAAATGTCTTAAGACATAATTCCACTTTGACATTATGGGGTATAGTGTCAGTGGCACAAGAAATTGTGTAAAAAATTAATGGGTGTGAATACTTTGTGAAGGCCCTTATATATTCATATATATTTCAGCTTTTTCCTCTGTGGACTATTTTTCCTTTCGTTTATACAGACGAACAACTGAGCTAAGTCAAATCAATCCTTTCCTTTCTTGCGGTTGTATTTATTTGTATTTCGTGTTGTAGTTTGGGACTGAACCGAACTGAGAAGAACATAAAATAAATGATTTATTTGGAGGTCCAAGACATGGTTGTTCAACAACAACAACACTTGAATTTTAATTTGAATTGGATTCAGAGATTGAGCCTTTAGTTTGATTGTGTCTGCTGTCTGATGTCTGATTGTGTCTGCCGTCTGATGTCTGATTGTGTCTGCCCTCTGATTGTGTCTGCCGTCTGATGTCTGATTGTGTCTGCCGTCTGATTGTGTCTGTCGTCTGATGTCTGATTGTGCCTGCCGTCTGATTGTGTCTGCCGTCTGATTGTGTCTGCCGTCTGATTGTGTCTGATGTCTGATTGTGTCTGCTGTCTGATGTCTGATTGTGTCTGCTGTCTGATTGTGTCTGCCGTCTGATTGTGTCTGCCGTCTGATGTCTGATTGTGCCTGCCGTCTGATGTCTGATTGTGTCTGCCGTCTGATTGTGTCTGCCGTCTGATTGTGTCTGATGTCTGATTGTGTCTGCCGTCTGATTGTGTCTGCCCTCTGATGTCTGATTGTGTCTGCCGTCTGATGTCTGATTGTGTCTGCCGTCTGATTGTGTCTGCCCTCTGATGTCTGATTGTGTCTGCTGTCTGATTGTGTCTGATGTCTGATTGTGTCTGCCGTCTGATTGTGTCTGCTGTCTGATTGTGTCTGCTGTCTGATTATGTCTGCCGTCTGATGTCTGATTGTGTCTGCTGTCTGATTGTGTCTGCTGTCTGATTGTGTCTGCCGTCTGATTGTGTCTGCCGTCTGATTGTGTCTGCCGTCTGATTGTGTCTGCTGTCTGATTGTGTCTGCTGTTTGATTGTGTCTGCTGTCTGATTGTGTCTGCTGTCTGATTGTGTCTGCTGTCTGATTGTGTCTGCTGTCTGATTGTGTCTGCTGTCTGATTCCTGCGCTGCATCCAGGACATGGTAACCCTCCCTTCTTGTTCTGTAAGCAGCGTTAGTCACTGCTAACTGACAGTCAGTGGTATTAAGCTGTATCCATTCCTACCAACAGAGGGATGTGTGTGTGTGTGTGTGTGTGTGAGGAGTGTGCATACTGTGTGTGTGTGTCTGTGAGGAGTGTGCATACTGTTTGTTTGTGTGTGTGTGTGTCTATGTGGAGTGTGCATGTGCGTGTGTGTGTGTGTATGTGGTGTGTGCGTACTGTGTGTGTGTGTGCGTACTGTGTGTCTCTCTCTGTGTGTGTATGTGTGTCTGTGTATGTGTCTGTGTGTGTGTGTCTGTGAAGAGTGTGCAGTAATACTGATGCAGTAAATAAGGGAAAGCCTGCATGTGACCCTGGAGACCAGGAGGGCTTCTAGTCTCCAGGAGAGTGGACACTAATAGCAGTGAAACACACACACACACACACACACACACACACACACACACACACACACACACACACACACACACACACACACACACACACACACACACACACACACACACACACACACACACACACACACACACACACACACACACACACACACACACACACACACACACACACACACACACACACACACACACACACACACACACACACACACACACACACACACACACACACACACACATTGATGTCGCACGCACGCACATATCACAGCAGAACTGCCAGCAAGCGGCCAGGTAGCTTGGTTCCCAGATTGGGATCCCATATGGCACTCTATTCCCTAAACAGCGCACTACATTTGACCAGGACTCAGGCACTATATGGAATAGGATGCTATCTGGGACACACTCAGCTGCCATGTTCAATTATGCAAAAAAAGTCACAATCTCTACCTGAAACTAAACAGCCTGTTTGATTACACACAGCATGTGCCTAGTGTCTTTACATGGCAACCTATATACACGAGACCTAATGTATTGACAGTGGCTATATGCATGAGACCTAATGTATTGACAGTGCTACAGTGATACCAGGGTCGTGTCCAGAATTGCTTCCCATTCCCTATACAGTGAACTCATAGTGCTGTGGTCCTAAGTAGTTTACTACATAGGGAATAGGGTCCCATTACCGACATACAACTCATGAATAGAACATGTGCTTGGTGTAGAGCCTTAGATGGGATGGGAGGGAATATGAATTCAGAAATTCGGTATTCCTTTTTTTTGCTGGTCGTGTCCTGTGAAAGATCTCCAAAATGATAATTCTGTCATGTTGTGGGGCAAGCTGCAGAACAGTAGCAAAGATGAGGCTGATCAATTTTGACAATAATCAACAATCCAAGATGTCGTTATGATGGCCAAGATGTTGTTATGATGGCCAAGAAGTTGTCATGATGGCTAATGTGTTGTTATGATGGCCAAGATTTTGTTATGATGGCCAAGATGTTGTTATGATGGCCAAGAAGTTGCTATGATGGCCAAGATGTTGTCATGATGGCTAATGTGTTGTTATGATGGCCAATATGTTGCTATGATGGCCAAGATGTTGTCATGATGGCTAATGTGTTGTTATGATGTCCAAGATGTTGTTATGATGGCCAAGATGTTGTTATGATGGCATGAAGTTGTCATGATGGCTAATGTGTTGTTATGATGGCCAAGATGTTGTTATGATGGCCAAGAAGTTGTCATGATGGCTAATGTGTTGTTATGATGGCCAAGATGTTGTTATGATGGCCAAGATGTTGTTATGATGGCCAAGATGTTGTCATGATGGCTAATGTGTTGTTATGATGTCCAAGATGTTGTTATGATGGCCAAGATATTGTTACGATGGCTAAGGTGTTGTATGATGGCCAAGATGTTGTTATGATGGCCAAGATGTTGTTATGATGGCCAAGATGTTGTTATGATGGCCAAGAAGTTGTCATGATGGCTAATGTGTTGTTATGATGGCCAAGATGTCGATATGATGGCCAAGATGTTGTTTTGATGGCCAAGATGTTGTTATGATGTCCAATATGTTGTTATGATGGCCAATATGTTGCTATGATGGCCAAGATGTTGTCATGATGGCTAATGTGTTGTTATGATGTCCAAGATGTTGTTATGATGGCCAATATGTTGTTATGATGGCCAAGATGTCGTTATGATGGCTAATGTGTTGTTATGATGTCCAAGATGTTGTTACGATGGCTAAGGTGTTGTATGATGGCCAAGATGTCGTTATGATGGCCAAGATGTTGTTATGATGGCCAAGATGTTGTTATGATGGCCAAGATGTTGTTATGATGGCCAAGAAGTTGTCATGATGGCTAATGTGTTGTTATGATGGCCAAGATGTCGATATGATGGCCAAGATGTTGTTTTGATGGCCAAGATGTTGTTATGATGTCCAATATGTTGTTATGATGGCCAATATGTTGCTATGATGGCCAAGATGTTGTCATGATGGCTAATGTGTTGTTATGATGTCCAAGATGTTGTTATGATGGCCAAGATGTTGTTATGATGGCCAAGATGTCGTTATGATGGCTAATGTGTTGTTATGATGTCCAAGATGTTGTTGGCCAAGATATTGTCGATGGCTAAGGTGTTGTATGATGGCCAAGATGTCGTTATGATGGCCAAGATGTTGTTATGATGGCCAAGATGTTGTTATGATGGCCAAGATGTTGTTATGATGGCCAAGATGTTGTTATGATGGCCAAGATGTTGTTATGATGGCCAAGATGTTGTTATGAGATGTTGTTATGATGGCCAAGATGTTGTTATGATGGCCAAGATGTTGTTACGATGGCCAAGATGTTGTTATGATGGCCAAGATGTTGTTATGATGTCCAAGATTGTCCCGATCGTCGTATGGAGGGGACCAAAGCGCAGCGTGGTGTGAATACATTCTTCTTTATTGAATGAAGAACACGAAGAACACTTAAACAAAACAAACGTGACTGCTAATGAAACAATGTGCTAACTTATAACATAGACAATAACCCACAAAATAACAAAAAAAAGATGGCTGCCTAAATATGGTTCCCAATTAGAGACAACGATAAACACCTGCCTCTAATTGAGAACCAATCTAGGCAACTGTAGACCAACATAAACACCTAGATGGAAACAACCCCATAAACCTACAAAACACCTAGACAGTACAAACACCCTAGATGAGACAAAAACACACATACCACCCTCGTCACACCCTGACCTAACCAAAATATATAAGGAAAACAAAGAATACTCAGGTCAGGGTGTGACAAAGATGTTGTTTAATGGCCAAGACTTTGTTATGATGACCAAGACGTTGCTATGATGTTGTTATGACAATCTTTCATTGTCTGTCGTTTATGTATCTATCCTCTTACTGTAGTGATTCAGCACATGGTTCCATCTCTTGGTCTGCCTCTGTATAACTGACATCCTAGAATAACACAGAGCCAAGATGACAGGTGAGATACGGATCTTACGGTTGTCTGTCAAAAAACTCCTCTAATATTTCTAATATTGACTCTGAGATCTTTGGGAATGTTGTGTAGACCACTAGAACCAAGTTGGAAAATGTGAATTTCCAATCTTCCATCCTTCCTCGAAGTAGTTACTGTAAGATATCAAGGGCTCAAGATAAATGGGATGCTCAAGTTAATTCCACCATCTTGTTTTCCAAACATGCTTTGTTCCTTTCATCTTGTGGTCAAAATAACCCTCAGGTTTAAACCCATTTCATATGATAAACCCTGGAGGATTATTTAGTTTTCTCTTCCTTGTTGTTTTTGTTGTTGTTTACCCTCTTGGCAATATCCTCTCTGCTCTCTAACAGATAATACCTGCCCAAATCTAATTGAGTTTATTCTTCAATGTCAAACCTTGTAGGCAGATCCTTTTGGTCTGGAGATAATAAATATCAGATCTCTCCAGCTAGCAGACTAGATGGATTACAGAGGAGAGGAGGAAGAGGAGACGGAGGAGGAGGAGGAGAGTCAAAGAAAGTTGTAGGAAAATAAAATATGGTAAAAACAGATGCATGATAAACGAGAAGAGATTCCTACATATCTCTGGAGGAAGAGGAGACTCCTATATATCTCTGGAGGAAGAGGAGATTCCTATATATCTCTGGAGGAAGAGGAGACTCCTATATATCTCTGGAGGAAGAGGAGATTCCTATATATCTCTGGAGGAAGAGGAGACTCCTATATATCTCTGGAGGAAGAGGAGACTCCTATATATCTCTGGAGGAAGAGGAGACTCCTATGTATCTCTGGAGGAAGAGGATAATCCTATATATCTCTGGAGGAAGAGGAGACTCCTATGTATCTCTGGAGGAAGAGGAGACTCCTATATATCTCTGGAGGAAGAGGAGACTCCTATGTATCTCTGGAGGAAGAGGATAATCTATATATCTCTGGAGGAAGAGGAGACTCCTATGTATCTGGAGGAAGAGGAGTATCTCTGGAGGAAGAGGAGACTCCTATATATCTCTGGAGGAAGAGGAGACTCCTATGTATCTCTGGAGGAAGAGGAGACTCCTATATATCTCTGGAGGAAGAGGAGACTCCTATGTATCTCTGGAGGAAGAGGAGACTCCTATATATCTCTGGAGGAAGAGGAGACTCCTATGTATCTCTGGAGGAAGAGGAGACTCCTTTGTATCTCTGGAGGAAGAGGAGACTCATATGTTATGTTTGGAGGAAAAAGGGGGAGGCTTGCAAGCCGAAGAACACCATCCCAACCGTGAAGCACGGGGTGGCAGCATCATGTTGAGGGGCTGCTTTGCTGCAGTGTGTGTGTGCCTTATGTCAACAGCAGCACCAAACACCAGTCATGATCCAATATCTTGGTTCTGTCATGATCCAATATGTTGATTCTGTCATGATCCAATATCTTGGTTCTGTCATGATCCAATATGTTGATTCTGTATTGATCCAATATCTTGGTTCTGTCAGGGTAGAAAATTACGTGGTGAAATAGTCACTGTTCACAATCAGCAGTGGATATTTTATTTTAATTTTTTACCTTTATTTAACCTTTATTTAATTAGGAAAATCAGTTAAGAACAAATTCTTATTTTCAATGACGTCCTAGGAACAGTGGGTTAACTGCCTGTTCAGGGGCAGAATGACAGATTTTTACCTTGTCAGCTCGGGGATATGAACTTGCAACCTTTCGGTTACTAGTCCAACGCTCTAACCACTAGGCTACCCTGCCGCCCCATGTCATTATTCAGCTAACTGTGGCCAATGTTATTTCTCCAAACAGAATTTTGAATCATTTAGTGACCATTCTAGTAGATGCGACTGTTTCTTCCTCTACAGTAATGTCGTATTGTACCCAGCATGCTGTTCTTCCTATGCTGGTGCACTGAATGTGCTGCTCCGCATCATAATCAGTTTTATCTGAACAGGGACAATGTACAACAAATCCTGAATACTCAGTACACTTGAGAAAATATGCTAATTTTCTGCAGTCGCCGGGCAGCAGTCGCCGGGCAGCAGTCGTCGGGCAGCAGTCGCCGGGCAGCAGTCGCCGGGCAGCAGTCGCCGGGCAGCAGTCGCAGCAGTCGCCGGGCAGCAGTCGCCGGGCAGCAGTCGCCGGGCAGCAGTCGGGCAGCAGTCGTCGCCGGGCAGCAGTCGCCGGGCAGCAGTCGCCGGGCAGCAGTCGCCGGGCAGCAGTCGCCGGGCAGCAGTCGCCGGGCAGCAGTCGCCGGGCAGCAGTCGCGGGCAGCAGGGCAGCAGTCGCCGGGCAGCAGTCGCCGGGCAGCAGTCGCCGGGCAGCAGTCGCCGGGCAGCAGTCGTCGGGCAGCAGTCGCCGGGCAGCAGTCGTCGGGCAGCAGTCGCCGGGCAGCAGTCGCCGGGCAGCAGTCGTCGGGCAGCAGTCGCCGGGCAGCAGTCGTCGGGCAGCAGTCGCCGGGCAGCAGTCGCCGGGCAGCAGTCGCCGGGCAGCAGGTTAATACATAAACAAGAAAAACATGACATATCTTGACATCTTTTAATATTTTTACACCTCTTCTACTTGCCTGTGAACAGACGTTCTCCTTGTGGCAAGGGCACTTCAACAAAACTCATTTAGAAGATGTTGACATTGTCAGGATTCTGTAATTCCGTTTGGTTACCGGCTCCGTTGTCTTATCCTTCCACCAGAATAAATAAGCCCTTATTTCACTCTCAGTCTCCCTGCTCATCCGCTTATCCCTGTTTTGACTTCTGTCTTGAATTCTTAGATATTTTTTTTTTTGCACCATTCTTCAACATGCCTGAGAACAGACATCATTTTTATGGGTGGCAACAACATTGTTTAAAATTCAACATTCCTAAAAATACATTTTCCTAAAAAAATAATAATTATCATTGGCATCAAATTCTGTAATTCTGTTTTGAATAACGGTATAAATTACACATCATGCAGATTCTCCCAAACCACACCCTTTGTGTTATTGAAGTAATGTTCTCGCTCCACTGATAACAGATACTAAAACTATGACTCATGTGTACAGTATACTAGATATCAAGTTCTACACTACGGAAGGTCATTGAGCAACACACATCCACAGGAGGGATGTTACAGACCTCCGCTGCCTCCCCCCAAAATATCCTCTAACCTCTCTCACCATCTGTTGGTGTCCTTCACTCCTCTCTGACACTCACCAGTTGCATCCCAGATGGCACCCTATCCCCTATGTAGTGCACTACTTTTAACCAGAGCCCTATGGAACCCTATTCCCTATATAGTGCACTACTTTTAACCAGAGCCCTATGGAACCCTATTCCCTATATATAGTGCACTACTTTTAACCAGAGCCCTATGGAACCCTATTCCCTATATATAGTGCACTACTTTTAACCAGAGCCCTATGGAACCCTATTCCCTATATATAGTGCACTACTTTTAACCAGAGCCCTATGGGCCCTATGGGGAATGGGGTTCTATTTGGAACTCTGGCTCAGTGTAATTACAGCGGCTAGGTGATTTATCAGATTACCCATCTGGGTAAATACAGACACATTAATGTCATATTTCTCAATGACAGACGTCGTTGTTTTTTTTTAGGTGGATGATACTGTATTTCAAAGCAGTTGATGGTAAAATATAACATTTTAAGTTAACAATAAGGGTACATAACATACCAGAGTTTCACCCCAAAGTCTGTTATCATACACAGCAGTATCAATATAGACACATTAATAATGGACTCATTTTCAATGACAGACATCCATGGTTTTGATGATAACATTTTTGACTATTAGCTGTTTAGTTGACCAGGTACATTAAATGTAGCAGTTTCACTGCTGAGACTGTCATCGTTATTCATAGCTATATCACACAGTACAGGATCTACTAAATGTGATGTCACTATATCAATTTCCTCTGGACTATGGGATTAACCTCCACACTGGAGTTGAGGACTGGGCTATGGGATTAACCTCCACACTGGAGCTGAGGACTGGACTATGGGATTAACCACCACACTGGGGTTGAGGACTGAACTATGGGATTAACCACCACACTGGAGTTGACGACTGGACTATGGGATTAACCACCACACTGGAGCTGAGGAATGGACTATGGGATTAACCTCCACACTGGGGCTGAGGACTGAACTATGGGATTAATCACCACACTGGGGCTGAGGACTGAACTATGGGATTAACCTCCACACTGGAGCTGAGGACTGAACTATGGGATTAACCTCCACACTGGGTCTGAGGAATGAACTATGGGATTAACCTCCACACTGGGGCTGAGGACTGAACTATGGGATTAACCTCCACACTGGAGCTGAGGACTGGACTATGGGATTAACCACCACACTGGGGCTGAGGACTGAACTATGGGATTAACCTCCACACTGGAGCTGAGGACTGGACTATGGGATTAACCACCACACTGGAGCTGAGGACTGGACTATGGGATTAACCACCACACTGGAGCTGAGGACTGAACTATGGGATTAACCTCCACACTGGAGCTGAGGACTGAACTATGGGATTAACCACCACACTGGGGCTGAGGACTGGACTATGGGATTAACCACCACACTGGAGCTGAGGACTGGACTATGGGATTAACCACCACACTGGAGCTGAGGACTGGACTATGGGATTAACCACCACACTGGAGCTGTGGACTGAACTATGGGATTAACCTCCACACTGGAGCTGAGGACTGAACTATGGGATTAACCACCACACTGGGGCTGAGGACTGGACTATGGGATTAACCACCACACTGGAGCTGAGGACTGAACTATGGGATTAACCTCCACACTGGAGCTGAGGACTGAACTATGGGATTAACCTCCACACTGGAGCTGAGGACTGAACTATGGGATTAACCACCACACTGGGACTGAGGACTGAACTATGGGATTAACCACCACACTGGAGCTGAGGACTGGACTATGGGATTAACCACCACACTGGAGCTGAGGACTGAACTATGGGATTAACCTCCACACTGGAGTTGAGGACTGAACTATGGGATTAACCTCCACACTGGAGCTGAGGACTGAACTATGGGATTAACCACCACACTGGGGCTGAGGACTGAACTATGGGATTAACCTCCACACTGGAGCTGAGGACTGGGCTATGGGATTAACCACCACACTGGAGCTGAGGACTGGGCTATGGGATTAACCACCACGCTTGGGCTGAGGACTGGGCTATGAGTTTAACCTCCACACTGGAACTGAGGACTGAACTATGGGGTTAACCTCCACACTGGAGCTGAGGACTGAACTATGAGATTAACCTCCACACTGGAGCTGAGGACTGAACTATGGGGTTAACCTCCACACTGGAGCTGAGGACTGAACTATGGGGTTAACCTCCACACTGGAGCTGAGGTCTGAACTATGGGGTTAACCTCCACACTGGAGCTGAGGACTGGACTATGGGGTTAACCTCCACACTGGAGCTGAGGACTGAACTATGGGATTAACCTCCACACTGGAGCTGAGGACTGAACTATGGGATTAACCTCCACACTGGAGCTGAGGACTGAACTATGGGATTAACCTCCACACTGGAGCTGAGGACTGAACTATGGGGTTAACCTCCACACTGGAGCTGAGGACTGAACTATGGGGTTAACCTCCACACTGGAGCTGAGGACTGGACTATGGGGTTAACCTCCACACTGGAGCTGAGGACTGAACTATGGGATTAACCTCCACACTGGAGCTGAGGACTGAACTATGGGATTAACCTCCACACTGGAGCTGAGGACTGAACTATGGGAATACCTAGGATAGGATAAGTAATCCCTCTCACCCCCCCCCCTTTAAGATTTAGATGCACTATTGTAAAGTGACTGTTCCACTGGATGTCATAAGGTGAATGCACCAATTTGTAAGTCGCTCTGGATAAGAGCGTCTGCTAAATGACTTAAATGTAATGTAATGTAAATGGGATTAACCTCCACACTGGAGTTGAGGACTGGGCTATGGGATTAACCACCACGCTGGGGCTGAGGACTGAACTATGGGATTAACCACCACACTGGGGCTGAGGACTGGGCTATGGGATTAACCACCACGCTTGGGCTGAGGCCTGGACTATGGGATTAACCTCCACACTGGGGTTGAGGACTGAACTATGGGATTAACCACCACACTAGGGTTGAGGACTGAACTATGGGATTAACCACCACACTAGGGTTGAGGACTGGACTATGGGATTAACCACCACACTAGGGTTGAGGACTCGACTATAGGATTAACCTCCACACTGGGGCTGAGGCCTGGACTATGAGATTAACCACCACACTGGGGCTGAGGCCTGGACTATGAGATTAACCAACACACTGGGGCTGAGGCCTGGACTATGAGATTAACCACCACACCGGTGGCTGAGGACTGAACTATGGGATTAACCTCCATCAATCTTTTCCAACGATCAAGTCAGTCATAGCTGATTTAAATTGCAAGGAACAAAGAACAAAACAAAAATAGAAACCTAGAAACCCTATGACATTTTCAGATAACCTGAAATGGCTGCATTGATGTGTTGGTGCAAAGACTTCATAATGAAGGGGCCGACAGACTTCAAGGCGACGCCGAATCCGTACGCTAGATGGATATCCCTGTTTCAATTTGAACGAATCCTGATTTATTGTTTTGTATAGGACCGCCCCCAGTCCTTTCCAGGTTAAGCTTGCACACAGTAGTTAGATAGCTAGCACACACAATAGTTAGCTAGCTAGCACATACAATAGTTAGATAGCTAGCACACACAGTAGTTAGATAGCTAGCACACACAGTAGTTAGATAGCTAGCACACACAATAGTTAGCTAGCTAGCACACACAATAGTTAGCTAGCTAGCACATACAATAGTTAGCTAGCTAGCACACACATTAGTTAGATAGCTAGCACACACAATAGTTAGCTAGCTAGCACATACAATAGTTAGCTAGCTAGCACAAACTTTGGAGTTTGGACATTGTTTGCCACGCTGTTTGTAACATCATGAATAGGGCGCATAAATCATCACACACATTTTTTTTCAAAATGTGATAACAATCGACAGTTGCTAACAGGATTAGATACCTCTGGAGACTCCTTTGGTGTCTAGGGGAGCTAGGTATATCAGCCGTTGGTTTCCTTGTGACTTTAAAATGGGAGGAATTGGTGCCTCTTGGGCATTTCAGACGGTTGTTTAGGGGACCATTTCTTTTACAAAAGAATGCAGCAGTTTTTGGGGGGCTTTTCCTGTGTTGTTGTGTTGAATTATGTTTATTTTAATGTGTATATGAATGTGTAGTTTAATGTGTTTATTATATTTTTGATGTGTATTGCGGTGCTTTTCATGGCTCATCTTGAAAAGAGACTTTGGTCTGAGCATTGACATGTTTGAGTTATAAATGAACTTGTTAGCTGATTATAGGCTGAAAATGTCCACTGAACTTATTCATGTTCCTTCTTGGATGTCCTCTGTTAACATAGTAGGACAATGATTAGATCCAACCCGCTTGCTTACAGCTACACTAGGGTCCGACAGGCTTCCTGTGTAAACCAAGCCACTACAGAGCTGGAGCAAAATATGGCTCTGATAACCTATATCAATCCAGAGATGAGAAACTCATTGCACTCTGAATTGTCGCATGATCCTAACTGTTTACGGTATATTTATGGAGGTTTACGACCCCCATAAATACCTTTCCCCTTTTTCCTCTCTCCACTCTACCGGTCTGACTATTGAAAATCCCTTTGGGAAAAGGAACCTTATTTCGGTAATCCAACCAGTTGAAAATATGCGTTGGTACTTAATGAATATGATGTCAGATCAGTTGGCGTCTGAGACATTACTACTAATGACAGGATGACATAAACTGTATCTTGGAAAGTCGACACATTGTAGTTATCAGATTCACATGGAATTGTGAATCTGTGGGCTATACTCGGCCTTGTCTCAGGATGGTAAATTGGTGGTTGAAGATTTCCCTCTTGTGGTGTGGGGACTGTGCTTTGGCAAAGTGGGTGGGTTTATATCCTTCCTGTTTGGCCCTGTCCTGGGGTGTCCTCGGATGGGGCCACAGTGTCTCCTGACCCCTCCTGTCTCAGCCTCCAGTATTTATGCTGCAGTAGTTTGTGTCAGGGGGCTAGGGTCAGTTTGTTATATCTGGAGTACTTCTCCTGTCCTATGTCCTGTGTGAATTTAAGTGTCCTCCCTCTAATTCTCTCTTTCTCTCTTTCTTTCTCTCTCTTGGACGACCTGAGCCCTAGGACCATGCCTCAGGACTACCTGACATGATGACTCCTTGCTGTCCCCAGTCCACCTGGCCGTGCTGCTGCTCCAGTTTCAACTGTTCTGCCTTATTATTATTTGACCATGCTGGTCATTTATGAACATTTGAACATCTTGGCCATGTTCTGTAATAATCTCCACCCGGCACAGCCAGAAGAGGACTGGCCACCCCTCATAGCCTGGTTCCCCTCTAGGTTTCTTCCTAGGTTTTGGCCTTTCTAGGGAGTTTTTCCTAGCCACCGTGCTTCTACACCTGCATTGCTTGCTGTTTGGGGTTTTAGGATGGGTTTCTGTACAACACTTTGAGATATCATCTGATGTACGAAGGGCTATATAAATACATTTGATTGATTTGATTTGAATTGTTGTGCAATTTAAATGTTTAAATGCGAAACTATTTGTGAAAAGATTAAATGTAATTTTATCTTCTTAATGAGAGAACGGCTTGTCATAAAAAGACCACTCTGCTCACCGGCCCAAGTGAACAAACATGGGTTGTAAACTATGAGACACGCCCTTCTTTCACCACTATATAAACCTGTTGATGAAAATTCAACTTCCTGTTCCAAGGACGTGCAGACTTGTGGTCCCTGCGTTAAAAGGACAACAGAACTAAGCCAACCTCAGCGTGAGCTCTGGTTGAACAACAAGAACCTAACGAAATTAGCATCGAATTTCAACGTGAAGATGACGATCAACACACCGAAAGGATGCATTTCGACTATACCAGCCAGAATATAGCATGAGCTTAAAGTATGGCAACTTGATATGAATTTTGAACTCTTATTCACTAAAGAAGTGATACTCTCTCCACCCTCTAAATGTGGTCTAGGAGAGGACGAACATAGTGTCCATTCTACCACGCTCCAGTTCACCACTAGACATTCTTCAGAGGACCAGAGATCCATGCTGGACCACCCTGCCTTCTATCTACGACCAATCTACCGAAGCGCAGCTCAGAGTAAATATGTATTGCATTTTCCTTTTCCAAATGGGCAGTTATTTAGAATGCATAAGGTACTGTATTTACGATAGCATAGCTGCCTACGCCCCGATAGAGACACAAAATATTTTTGCTCCTCAGTCTTCCCGCTCTTTCACTCAAACCCAACCCCCTCTCTTTGTGCAACCAGCCGTCATATCTATTCCGTCCACTAGGGACGTTTTCCTTTATGACATCATTTGTAATCAATGTATGATCCATTCTGTGTAGATGTAAGTCTGTGTGATATTTTAGGTAGAAAGTAAATAAATAATTAAACCAAATTTGGTATTGCTGATTCAACTTGTTAGCCAGGGTTCATGAAGATAACCAAGAATTTACAACTTTCAGATGAGACTAAATAAGGTGATGATTAAATATTGACTGCTATTGAGGTAAAAGATTACCAGGTCTTTAAGAGTTTATTCGAAAGATAACAGCTCTATAAACATTATTTCGTGGTGCCCCAACTTTCTAGTTACATTTACATGATTAGCTTAATCAGGTATAATATTAATTACAGAAAAATTATTTTATAGAATAGCATGTCATATCACTTAATCCGGCATAGCCAAAGACATGACACTAGCTATCCGTAGCCATAGCAGTCATTATTGAATGGCATGTCACATTAAACAACAAAGGAGCTGATTGGCTGACACTGCCATTCCAAAATTGCTACTGTGGCATGCATATAGGCCTATCATGCAAACATTTCATGCAAACAAACACTTCATACTCATTAACTTTGTACAAATACAGAACTTTCAATCAATCATTCACTGGTGTGTTATCACTATAATGTCCATTCAGCCATTACATGTATCCTCATCCACAACAATTCTGACGATTTTGTAGCTTTATAGGACTGAGGCCAACCAGCTCTCCGGACGTCCGAGGACAAGGTCATATGTGCCCATCCATATAGCTTCCACAACCACCGCTGTGCGACTCAGGGCTGTTGCCTTGCGGAATTGGTCCTCCGTCCACCACAGCCTTTAGCTGGGGACACCGACTGTCAGATTCAGAGGCGGTTTTACTTGCTTCTAGAACGAGCTAGCTAGCTGGCAAATGAGGCTTTCCCACAAAGTCTGTTGTCAAGACTGCTAATAGATCCTCACACAAATGCTCGTAAATGCTTAAATGTTGTGTCATTTTAATTCCTAAATTGCTTTACTATGTAGAAGTCGTGTGTGCATGCATGGGTGGGAGGACAGGACAGCTGTGGTCCTGGTTTCTATTACTACTATTAATCAGAGAGACATCACTGTTTGACCTCAGTGTATCATTCTTTTTTCCCTCCATTATTCTCTCTTTCTCTCCCCCTCTCACTTTCGCTTTATCTCTGTCCATCTTTCTCTCTTTCTCTCTCCAGCTCAGACCCACTCACTGTTGAAACCACACCATTATATCCCAGATGATTGTGCATGTTGAGAAGTGACTGTAAATGTTCTGAACTGACGTTGTGAAATCCCATTCAAAAAAAACCTTTTCAAGCTTCTGCTGTACCGACTGAGTCACACCTGAGCTCTAAACAGATAGACCGACTGAGTCACACCTGAGCTCTAAACAGATAGACCGACTGAGTCACACCTGAGCTCTAAACAGATAGACCGACTGAGTCACACCTGAGCTCTAAACAGATAGACCGACTGAGTCACACCTGAGCTCTAAACGAGCTCTAAACTGAGTCACACCTGAGCTCTAAACAGATAGACCGACTGAGTCACACCTGAGCTCTAAACAGATAGACCGACTGAGTCACACCTGAGCTCTAAACAGATAGACCGACTGAGTCACACCTGAGCTCTAAACAGATAGACCGACTGAGTCACACCTGAGCTCTAAACAGATGAGTCACACCTGAGCTCTAAACAGAGTCACAGTCCTGAGCTCTAAACAGATAGACCGACTGAGTCACACCTGAGCTCTAAACAGATAGACCGACTGAGTCACACCTGAGCTCTAAACAGATAGACCGACTGAGTCACACCTGAGCTCTAAACAGATAGACCGACTGAGTCACACCTGAGCTCTAAACAGATAGACCGACTGAGTCACACCTGAGCTCTAAACAGATAGACCGACTGAGTCACACCTGAGCTCTAAACAGATAGACCGACTGAGTCACACCTGAGCTCTAAACAGATAGACCTGAGTCACACCTGAGCTCTAAACAGTCACACCTGAGCTCTAAACAGATAGAACTGAGTCACAGAGCTCTAAACAGATAGACCGACTGAGTCACACCTGAGCTCTAAACAGATCACACCTGAGCTCTAAACAGATAGACCGACTGAGTCACACCTGAGCTCTAAACAGATAGACCGACTGAGTCACACCTGAGCTCTAAACAGATAGACCGACTGAGTCACACCTGAGCTCTAAACAGATAGACCGACTGAGTCACACCTGAGCTCTAAACAGATAGACCGACTGAGTCACACCTGAGCTCTAAACAGATAGACCGACTGAGTCACACCTGAGCTCTAAACAGATAGACGACTGAGCTGAGCTCTAAACAGATAGACTGAGTCACACCTGAGTCTAAACAGATAGACCGACTGAGTCACACCTGAGCTCTAAACAGATAGACCGACTGAGTCACACCTGAGCTCTAAACAGATAGACCGACTGAGTCACACCTGAGCTCTAAACAGATAGACCGACTGAGTCACACCTGAGCTCTAAACAGATAGACCGACTGAGTCACACCTGAGCTCTAAACAGATAGACCGACTGAGTCACACCTGAGCTCTAAACAGACTGAGTCACACCTGAGCTCTAAACAGATGAGTCACACCTGAGCTCTAAACAGATAGACCGACTGAGTCACACCTGAGCTCTAAACAGATAGACCGACTGAGTCACACCTGAGCTCTAAACAGATAGACCGACTGAGTCACAGATAAACAGATAGACCGACTGAGTCACACCTGAGCTCTAAACAGATAGACCGACTGAGTCACACCTGAGCTCTAAACAGATAGACCGACTGAGTCACACCTGAGCTCTAAACAGATAGACCGACTGAGTCACACCTGAGCTCTAAACAGATAGACTGACTGAGTCACACCTGAGCTCTAAACAGATAGACCGACTGAGTCACACCTGAGCTCTAAACAGATAGAGGGCAGACCAGTGAGTGAGCGAGAACAACCCATATTTACATTGATTTATTTTCCCTTTTGTACTTTAACTATTTGCACATCGTTACAACACTGTATACAGACATAATATGGCATTTGAAATATCTTTATTTTTTTGGGACACTTCTGTGAGTGTATTGTTTACTGTTAATGTTTATTGTTTATTTCACTTTGTTTACTATCTTCTTCACTTGCTTTGGAAATGTTAATACATGTGTCCCATGCCAATAAAGCCCTTGAGAGAGAGACAGAGAGAGACAGAGAGAGAGAGGCAGAGAAAGAGAGGTGCTAGACATGACTAGTGCGAGACAGTAGGAACAAAGAGTCTCAACTATTCCCTATATACAGTGCATTCGGAAAGAATTCAGAACCCCTTCCCTTTTTCCACACTTTGTTACTTTACAGCCTTATTCTAAAATGGATTAAATTACATTTCTTTCTTCATAAATATACACAAAATACTTCATAATTACAAAGCAAAGTAAGGTTTTTAAAAATGTTAGCAAATTTATTGCAAATAAAAAACAGAAATACCTTATTTACGTAAGTATTCAGACTATGTTGTTAGATTCGAAACTGAACTCAGGTGCATCCTGTTTCCATTGATCATCCTCTATATTTTTTTACAACTTCATTGGAGTCCACTTGTGGCATATTCAATTGATCGAACATGATTTGGAAAGGCACACACCTGTCTATAGAAGGTCCCACCGTTGAAAGTGCATGTCAGAGCAAAAACCAAGCTGTGAGGTCCAAGGAATTGTCTGTAGAGTTCTGAGACTCCTCCTAAAGCTGGCTGCCTGGCCAAACTGAGACATCGGGGGAAAACGGCCTTGGTCAGGGAGGTGACCAAGAATCCAATGGTCTCTTTGAGAGAGCTCCTCTGTGGAGATGGGAGAACCTTCCAGAAGGTCAACCATCTCTGCGGCACTTCACAAATCATGCCTTTATGGTAGAGCCAGTAAAGAAGGCCAGTTTTCAGAGCCTCAGTAAAAGCCACAGCCCACTTGGAGTTTGCCAAGATTGAGCTATTTGGCCTGAATGCCAAGCGTCACGTCTGGAGGAAAACTGGCATCATCCCTAAGGTGAAGCGTGGTGTTTGCAGCATCATGCTGTGGGTGGGAGACTAGACAGAATTGAGGGAAAGATTAACAAAACAAAGTACAGAGATCCTTGATGAAAACTTACTCCAGAGCGCTCAGGACCTCAGACTGGAGTGAAGACTCATCTTCCAATAGGACAACAACCTCAAGCTCACAGACAAGACAACGCAGGAGTGGCTTTGAGACAAGTCTCTTAATGTCCTTGAGTGGCCCAGCCAGAGCCCGGGCTTGAACCTGATCAAACATCTCTGGAAAGACCTGAAAATATCTGTGTAGCAACTCTCCCCATCCAACCTGACAGAGCTTGAGAGGCTCTGCAGAGAAGAATGGGAGAAACTCCTCAAATATAGATGTGCCAAGCTTGTAGCATCATACCCAAGAAGACAAGGCTGTAATCACTGCCAAATACACGTAAACAAAACAAAACAGTACACGTCTCTGAACGTCCTTCAGTATCCCAGCCAGAGCCCGGACATGAACCCGATCGAACATCTCTGGAGAGACCTGAAAATAGTTGTGTAGCAACTCTCCCCATCCAACCTGACAGAGCTTGAGAGGCTCTGCAGAGAAGAATGGGAGAAACTCCTCAAATATAGATGTGCCAAGCTTGTAGCATCATACCCAAGAAGACAAGGCTGTAATCACTGCCAAATACACGTAAACAAAACAAAACAGTACACGTCTCTGAACGTCCTTCAGTATCCCAGCCAGAGCCCGGACATGAACCCATTACATTACATTTAAGTCATTTAGCAGACGCTCTTATCCAGAGCCCGGACATGAACCCGATTGAACATCTCTGGAGAGACCTGTTGTGTAGTAACGCTCCTCATCCAACCTGACAGAGCTTGAGAGGATCTGCAGAGATGAATGGGAGAAATTTGCCAAACACAGATGTGCCAAGCTTGTAGCGTCCTACCCAAGAAGACTGTACTCACTGCCAAAGGTGTTTCATCAAAGTTCTGATTAAAGGGTCTAAATATTTTTGTAAATGTGATATTTCAGTGATTTAATTTTAATAAATCAAATGTGAAAAAAGTAAAAATGTGAAAATAGCCATTATGGGTATTTTGTGTAGATTGATGAGGAAGAAAAACCTATTTAATCCATTTTAGAATAAGGCTGTAAAGTAACAACATGTGGAAAAAGTGAATGGGTCTGAGTACACTGTAGTGCACTATATAGGGTGCCATTTTGGACGCAGTAGAGTAACACAGCTATACTGGCTTTGGGAGTCTGCAGGATAGACGGGTCAAAAGGTCAGCGTGACGGTTAAATGTGCTGTAAGGGAAAAATACATTGGAGGAAATGTAGGCAAGGTGGGAGAGAAATAAAAGGAATGGAAGATGGATAAAAACCTTTTAACCATATGAAAGATGGTGTGATAATACCTTTTAACCATATGAAAGATGGTGTGATAAAACGTTATAACCATATGAAAGATGGTGTGATAATACCTTTTATCCATATGAAAGATGGTGTGATAAAACCTTTTAACCATATGAAAGATGGTGTGATAATACCTTTTAACCATATGAAAGATGGTGTGATAAAACCTTTTAACCATATGAAAGATGGTGTGATAAAACCTTTTAACCATATGAAAGATGGTGTGATAAAACCTTTTAACCATATGAAAGATGGTGTGATAAAACCTTTTAACCATATGAAAGATGGTGTGATAATACCTTTTAACCATATGAAAGATGGTGTGATAAAACCTTTTAACCATATGAAAGATGGTGTGATAAAACCTTTTAACCATATGAAAGATGGTGTGATAATACCTTTTAAACATATGAAAGATGGTGTGATAATACCTGTTAACCATATGAAAGATGGTGTGATAATACCTTTTAACCATATGAAAGATGGTGTGATAATACCTTTTAACCATATGAAAGATGGATAAAACCTTTTAACCATATGAAAGATGGTGTGATAAAACCTTTTAACCATATGAAAGATGGTGTGATAAAACCTTTTAACCATATGAAAGATGGTGTGATAATACCTTTTAACCATATGAAAGATGGTGTGATAATACCTTTTAACCATATGAAAGTTGAGTGCACTTGCTGATTTAAGTCGCTTTGGATAAAAGAGTCTGTAAAATGTCATATATTATTATTATCAGTATAAAGTAAGACCCAGATGCAGACCGTGTCAAAGTAACAATGTTTATTACAGCAACAGGGGCAAAGGTACAGGACGGCAGGCAGGCTCAGGGTCAGGGTCAGGCAGAGGTCGGTAATCCAGAGGTGGGGCAAAGGTACAGACAGCAGGCTCAGGGTCAGGGGCAGGCAGAGTGGTCAGGCGGGCGGATTCAGGGTCAGGACAGGCAAGGGTCAAAACCAGGAGGACGAGAAAAGAGAGACTGGGGAAAAGCAGGAGCTGAATACAAAAAACTCTGGTTGACTTGACAAACAAGACGAACTGGCCAGAGACAAACAGAGAACACAGGTATAAATACCCAGGGGATAATGAGGAAGATGGGCGACACCTGGAGGGGGTGGAGACAAGCACAGGTGAAACAGATCAGTGTGTGACAATTATATATTTTAATATATTAAAAACTTCTCATAAATATTCAAGGCTGACTCACAATGTTTGGATTTGTCAGGACCATGACACACAACGGCGACCATTGGTTGTCTGCAATGTGGCTTTTAAAGGCAATGTTCGGTTTAGCATGTACATGTAGTGTTCACTGTGAATGAGATCTTCTCAAACGCAGGAACATTGCCTTTCATTAGCAACATTGTTGACTATCGTCATCATCCCGCAGTCGGATTGAATCCTGGTCAATACGTTATTTCATGAATGAATGAGTAAATATGAAATGGCGTTGTAAAGACGAGGTTGAAATATACACAATAGTGACCCGGAGGAAATATGGGAGGGTCATGCTTTTTCAATTTCAGTCAGGGAGAGTTTAGTATTTCTAACTTTTTTTGTCAGGGGAGGGTCATGTAATTTGTAATCAATTAAATGTCATATTGTTTTGGTAAAAATTGTTACAAAAAAATAAAAATAATTTAAAAACATATTATACAAAATATTGTTTATTTATTTTTCACCCAAAAAATAGAATACTAACTGTAACGGTATTCGTCGTCGGAAGATGAGGAATAATTGGACCAAAGCGCAGCGTGTTAAGTGTTCATGCTTTCTTTATTAAAACTGAACACTAATAACAAAAATAACAATGAGAACAACCGAAACAGTCCTGTAAGGTGCAACACACTAAACAGAAATTAACTACGCACAAAAACCTGTGGGAAAAAGCTACCTATGTAGGGTACCCAATCAGAGACAACGATAGACAGCTGTCCCCGATTGAGAACCATACCCAGCAAAAACAAAGAAATACAAAAACATAGAAAAAGGAACATAGAATGCCCGCCCAAATCACACCCTAACCAAACCAAAATAGAGACATAAAAAGCTCTAAGGTCAGGGCGTGACACTAACTAAACAAAAATCTTGCAGACTACTTTCCCAGACAACAAGAGTTAACTGAAGCCTTCATACTTACTCTCATAACATTTCCAAGTGCCAGGCTGCTTTCACTATAGTTCGAAAGCTGGTCATGCCCTCATTTGAGAATGCTTGCTGTGAGGTTTTAGGCTGCTGTTACAAAGATCAGTGAAATCCCATGTTCCTATTACACTGTTACACATAGAATCTAGGATATGGCATGTATTGAATCACATGGAGGTTTTATACAGAGCCCGCACATCAAATTGGTTTTCAATACAATTAGATGAGACGACCAACATTTCAAATGTCGCTTCTTGTATACATTACCGGTCAAAAATTTGGGGTCACTTAGACATGTCCTTTTTTTTTGAAAGAAAAGCTATTTTTGGGTCAATTAAAATAACATCAAATTGATCTGAAATACAATGTTAATGTTGTAAATGACTATTGTAGCTGGTAACGACTGATTTGTTTTATGGAATATCTACATAGGCGTACAGAGGCCCATTATCAGCAACCATCACTCCTTTGTTCCAATTTGTGTTAGCTAATCCAAGTCTATCATTTTAACAGGCTAATTGATCATTAGAAGCCCCTTTTGCAATTATGTGAGCACAGCTGTTGTCGTGATTAAAAAAGCAATAATAGTTGAGAATCTGGAGCATCAGAAAAGATTAAGATGAGCATCTGCATTTGTGGGTTCAATTACAGGCTCAAAATAGCCAGAAACAAAGACCTTTCTTCTGAAACTCATCAATCTATTCTTGTTTTGAGAAATGAAGGCCATGTGAGAAATTGAGCGTTGGTAAGTGTATCAGTTATTCTGTGCTCTGGCACTCTGAAATCTGAGTAGATGAACAGACTGAAGTTACAAAAGCTCCCGATATGGTTACTTGCATAGTTGAGTCTTTTGCTAAGACATGTAGCTAGCTAGCTAAACAACAACCGTAATCCCAACTCATGACGTTACTATACTGCATGAACCAGGTTCAATATTAGCTAGCTAGCTAAACAACAATCGTAATCCCAACTCATGACGTTACTATACTGCATGAACCAGGTTCAATATTAGCTAGCTGACATCTGGCTATGACTAGCCAAGCAAATTGGTCTGAGATACGAATAATCGTTTGAAGATGTAATCTGGAGACAGGAGAAGCATTTCTTTGTTGCAAAGAGTTGCCGCTGACTTACAACTGCAGGTGAAATATTCTGTGTTCTGAACAAGTACATGGATTATGATTGGACCGCTGTATCGGGATCTGTAGGCCAATGAGACTTCTGCTCAACCTATCCATGCAGGGATGCACACGTAAGTTACATTTTCCAAGAAAATGCTAAAATTGCAGATTTCAAGAAAAAGATGGGTGTCTGGAAAGATAGAGTTTCAAATAACAGCTGTCCGCCAACACTGTCCTGTGTGATATGTCAGATTTGGCTCGGCAATGGTGCTATGAAGCCAACAAAAATGTGCAGACATTTAGAAACAAAACATCCACATTTCAAGGATAAACCAGATGATTTTTGATCGATTTCAAGAAAAAGATGGGCGTCTGGAGAGACCAAGTGGACAGAGGCATTTTTTATATATTCCCCCTATTCTTAGCTCTGGCTGACGAGGTTGATGTAGAGATGTATCACATGTGTAAAGAGGTCACATCTGAGAAAAACTCTGCTCAAATTCGAGGATTACTTCCCCTCACAATCTGATCCAAGCCCGGGGAAATCAGTGGATGTGTAACCCGTTCACCTGCACTGAAGAGACAAACCATGTCACCAACTCTTGGTGATAAACTATTGGAGCTGTCCTGTGAACAAGGCCTAAGCACTTGTGTTAATGAGATGCGTCTGTCCACATTCTGTCTGCTCAGCAGCCAAGAATACCAGCAACTCTGGGAGATGACAGTGAAGACATTAATCCCCCTTTTGCTTTACCTACTTAGAGTATGTGAGACCAGCTTCTCCTCTCTTACTGCAACTGTCACGCCTTGGTCATTGTATCTTGTGTTTTTGTTATATGTTTGGGTAGGCCAGGGTGTGACATGGGTTTATATGTTGTATTTCGTATTGGGGTTTGTATTAATTAGGAGTGTGTATTAGTAGGGGTGTGTCTAGTTAGGCTTGGCTGCCTGAGGCGATTCCTAATTGGAGTCAGCTGATTCTCGTTGTCTCGGATTGGGAACCGTATTTAGGCAGCCTGAGTGCGCGTAGTATTTCGTGGGCGATTGTACCTGTCTTAGTGTTAGTCACCAGATAGGCTGTATTAGTTTCATTCGTTTGTTGTTTTCTTCTTCGTTATTTCATGTACTGTATTAGCTTCATTAAAAGTCATGAGTAACCTACACGCTGCATTTCGGTCTGACTTTCTACAAACAACAGACGAAGATCATTACAGCAACAAAATCAAAATATGGCTTTTAGAAACACCTTGCCACCTCTTGGGGTGTCTCTGGCACCACAACGTTTGAGAAAGACTGGACTATAGTATAGGCCTAGGCTATATGAAAAGCTTGCTCGGAGAAGCGCAGGACAAAGTTATATTTCTATAGAAATGTTTTTGTGTGCTGCTGGGATGGCGTATATAAAACTAACTGCATTACACACTACAATGGACAGGTGTTCCCAATCATGAGACCAGGCTTGCCATGCTCTTGATGATATAAACTCTTTGATGCTGCCTAACCAATGACTGTGCTATGTACGGTGGCACTTCAGGAGGCAAAAAATGCTAATATCTGTGCACGCGCACTAGACCTACTCCTGTTCTGCTAGAAGGTGAGAGCGTAAAGAGGAGAAGGTGGTACGTTTGCTATTGCCATAATTGATTTTTAAATAAAAACAATACATTTTGTTTCGCGTAATGAAGCTATTTATCTGAGTTATTGACCTGACAATAAGTCATATTCGAGTCATTTACATACATTACTGTGAAGCGGCAGCCGCGAAGACGGACAGCGCATGGCTGCTGAAAGTAGGCTAATTTAACAAGACCTCATTCATTTCAACAGTCTTCATTTTTATTTGACTTTAGACTACTATCAAGAGGGCTTTGTGTTGGAGCCTATTTCTTCCTTTTTTTAACTTAAAAATAAATAAATATATATTTCACCTTTACTTAACGAGGTAGGTTAGTTGAGAACAAGTTCTCATTTGCAACTGCCACCTGGGGGAGATAAAGAAAAGCAGTTCGACACAGAGTTACACAGGGATTAAACAAACAGTCAATAATACAGTTGTACACGTCTATATACAGTATGTGCAGTATGCGGTCTGATCCCCAAAAAATAAGAGGTAAACCTACCTGATAGACAAATTAAATTTGTCTATCTGTATAGATTTTGTCAGCCAATCTCTTCAGTCACCATGAACCCCTTACGTATCTCAGTGTCAGTGAAGAGCTTGATGTGTTAAGTTAAAACCAGAGCTCTAATTTAAGGGGAATTTGTGGCTTTTGTTAAAGAAAATAGCTAAAAGCATGATTCTCTTATTATATATTACTATGATTATGATTACTAACCTGATTATATAAAGTGATCTATAACACTTTACTCCACAATGCTTATTGCTAGAAACAATCTGTTAAATGCCTTGGAAAGACACCGATTTACAGTGGGGAGAACAAGTATTTGATACACTGCCGCTTTTGCAGGTTTTCCTACTTACAAAGCATGTAAAGGTCTGTAATTTTTATCATAGGTACATTTCAACTGTGAGAGACGAAATCTAAAACAAAAATCCAGAAAATCACATAGTATGATTTTTAAGTAATTAATTTGCATTTTATTGAATGAAATTAGTATTTGATCACCTACCTGTATGATTTAGGCTATATTATTATTATTATTATTATTAGTATTATTTATTATTAGTATTATTTATTATTAGTATTATTTAATATTTTTATTATTATTGTTATTATTATTATTATTATTTATTATAATTATTATTATTAATTATTATTATTATTAATTATTATTATTTATTATTATTATTATTATTAATTATTACTAGTATTAATTATTATTATTAATTATTATTATTATTAATTATTATTATTTATTATTATTATTATTAATTAATTTTAGTATTAATTAATTATTATTATTATTTATTATTATTAGTATTAATTATTATTAGTATTAATTATTATTAGTATTAATTAATTATTATTATTATTTATTATTATTAGTATTAATTATTATTAGTATTAATTATTATTATTATTTATTATTATTATTATTAATTATTATTAGTATTTATTATTATTATTATTATTATTATTATTTAAAGGCTATGGTCTTCCAACTTCACAATCAATTGTGAAAGCATTTGAGACATGCAACAGGCTAGCAGGAGCGCTCAACAACAGCACATCGACAACACATCAACAACAGCATTTCAACAGCACATCAACAACAGCATTTCAACAACACATCAACAACACTTCAACAACAGCATTTCAACAACACATCAACAACAGCATTTCAACAGCACGTCAACAACAGCATTTCAACAACACATCAACAACAGCATTTCAACAGCACATTAACAACAGCATTTCAACAACACATCAACAACTCTTCAACAACAGCATTTCAACAACACATCAACAACAGCATTTCAACAGCACATCAACAACAGCATTTCAACAGCACATCAACAACAGCATTTCAACAACACATCAACAACAGCATTTCAACAGCACATCAACAACAGCACTTCAACAACAGCATTTCAACAGCACATCAACAACAGCATTTCAACAGCACGTCAACAACAGCATTTCAACAACACATCAACAACACTTCAACAACAGCATTTCAACAACACATCAACAACAGCATTTCAACAACACATCAACAACACTTCAACAACAGCATTTCAACAACACATCAACAACAGCATTTCAACAGCACGTCAACAACAGCATTTCAACAGCACATCAACAACAGCATTTCAACAGCACATCAACAACAGCATTTCAACAACAGCATTTCAACTACATGCCTATATATTTTATCATTTTGGTTGTATAAAATGAATAAAATGAAATGTTTTTAAAATGATTAGAATTAAATAATAATTAAATGAAAAAGGCCTTTGAATTCACTTTTAGAAACACAGGTTTGACCAGTCTTTGGTTTGAGTTGAGCTATGCTATATAGTTTGTTCATTTAGCCTAGCAGATGGTCTTACATTACAATACCCTAATCACAGTCAACACAAATCTATTTTGTAACAACAATGTCATTGTAAAATTGAATAAATTAGAAAAGTATAGTTTAGTATAGTGAAAAAGTTACAAGAGCATACCTGATGATATGGGGCTGCTTTGTTAAAAACATTTTCAGGATCGGTCCCCCTGCAGCACGGTTGAGCTCACGTAGGCTAATGCGATTAGCATGAGGATGTAAGTAACAAGAACATCTCCCAGGACATAGACATATCTGATATTGGCAGAAAGTGTAAATTATTGTTTATCTAACTGCACTGTCCAATTTACAGTAGCTATTACAGTGAAAGAATACCATGCTATTGTTTGAGGAGAGTGCACAGTTTTGAACATGAAAAGTTATTCATAAACAAATTTGGCACATTTGGGCAGTCTTGATACAACATTTTGAACAGAAATGCAATGGTTTATTGGATCAGTCTACAACTTTGCACGTACACTGCTGCCATTTGTATTATCATTTACCAGATCTAATGTGTTATATTCCTTTCACATTTCCACAAACGTCAAAGTGTTTCCTTTCAAATGGCACTAAGTAAATCCATATCCTTGTTCAGGGCCTGAGCTACAGGCAGTTTGATTTGTGTCATTTTAGACAAAAATTTAACAAAAGGGGACAATCCTTATTTAACAACAAATTGCTTTTTATATAACGAATGGCTTGTTAAACAACTAATGGCTCATTGATGATCAGATACTTCAGTTGTAACTGGGTCTGTCGCGCTCAATTTCTATATTTGATAGACAACTTAGTACTTAGACTATCCTCTTTAAAAAAAAAACAATAGCCAAAAACGTCTCTGGGGCTGCTGCATGCACTCAGTTTAATAAAAAAAACAATAGCCAAAAACGTCTCTGGGGCTGCTGCATGCACTCAGTTTAATAAAAAAAACAATAGCCAAAAACGTCTCTGGGGCTGCTGCATGCACTCAGTTTAATAAAAAAAAACAATAGCCAAAAACGTCTCTGGGGCTGCTGCATGCACTCAGTTTAATAAAAAAACAATAGCCAAAAACGTCTCTGGGGCTGCTGCATGCACTCAGTTTAATAAAAAAAAACAATAGCCAAAAACGTCTCTGGGTCTTTCCCCCTCCCAATTTATTATCGGTGTCGAGGCTGCTGCATGCACTCAGTTTAATAAAAAAAACAATAGCCAAAAACGTCTCTGGGGCTGCTGCATGCACTCAGTTTAATAAAAAAAAACAATAGCCAAAAACGTCTCTGGGGCTGCTGCATGCACTCAGTTTAATAAAAAAAACAATAGCCAAAAACGTCTCTGGGGCTGCTGCATGCACTCAGTTTAAAAAAAACAATAGCCAAAAACGTCTCTGGGGCTGCTGCATGCACTCAGTTTAATAAAAAAAACAATAGCCAAAAACGTCTCTGGGGCTGCTGCATGCACTCAGTTTAATAAAAAAACAATAGCCAAAAACGTCTCTGGGGCTGCTGCATGCACTCAGTTTAATAAAAAAAACAATAGCCAAAAACGTCTCTGGGGCTGCTGCATGCACTCAGTTTAATAAAAAAAACAATAGCCAAAAACGTCTCTGGGGCTGCTGCATGCACTCAGTTTAATAAAAAAAACAATAGCCAAAAACGTCTCTGGGGCTGCTGCATGCACTCAGTTTAATAAAAAAAACAATAGCCAAAAACGTCTCTGGGGCTGCTGCATGCACTCAGTTTAATAAAAAAAAACAATAGCCAAAAACGTGTCTGGGGCTGCTGCATGCACTCAGTTTAATAAAAAAAAACAATAGCCAAAAACGTGTCTGGGGCTGCTGCATGCACTCAGTTTAATAAAAAAAAACAATAGCCAAAAACGTGTCTGGGGCTGCTGCATGCACTCAGTTTAATAAAAAAAACAATAGCCAAAAACGTCTCTGGGGCTGCTGCATGCACTCAGTTTAATAAAAAAAACAATAGCCAAAAACGTCTCTGGGGCTGCTGCATGCACTCAGTTTAATAAAAAAAACAATAGCCAAAAACGTGTCTGGGGCTGCTGCATGCACTCAGTTTAATAAAAAAAAACAATAGCCAAAAACGTCTCTGGGGCTGCTGCATGCACTCAGTTTAATAAAAAAAACAATAGCCAAAAACGTCTCTGGGGCTGCTGCATGCACTCAGTTTAATAAAAAAAACAATAGCCAAAAACGTCTCTGGGGCTGCTGCATGCACTCAGTTTAATAAAAAAAACAATAGCCAAAAACGTCTCTGGGGCTGCTGCATGCACTCAGTTTAATAAAAAAAACAATAGCCAAAAACGTCTCTGGGGCTGCTGCATGCACTCAGTTTAATAAAAAAAACAATAGTCAAAAACGTCTCTGGGGCTGCTGCATGCACTCAGTTTAATAAAAAAAACAATAGCCAAAAACGTCTCTGGGGCTGCTGCATGCACTCAGTTTAATAAAAAAAAACAATAGCCAAAAACGTCTCTGGGGCTGCTGCATGCACTCAGTTTAATAAAAAAACAATAGCCAAAAACGTCTCTGGGGCTGCTGCATGCACTCAGTTTAATAAAAAAAAAAAAACAATAGCCAAAAACGTCTCTGGGGCTGCTGCATGCACTCAGTTTAATAAAAAAAACAATAGCCAAAAACGTCTCTGGGGCTGCTGCATGCACTCAGTTTAATAAAAAAAACAATAGCCAAAAACGTCTCTGGGGCTGCTGCATGCAAAAACTCAGTTTAATAAAAAAAACAATAGCCAAAAACGTCTCTGGGGCTGCTGTTTAATAAAAAAACATGCACTCAGTTTAATAAAAAAAACAATAGCCAAAAACGTCTCTGGGGCTGCTGCATGCACTCAGTTTAATAAAAAAAACAATAGCCAAAAACGTCTCTGGGGCTGCTGCATGCACTCAGTTTAATAAAAAAAACAATAGCCAAAAACGTCTCTGGGGCTGCTGCATGCACTCAGTTTAATAAAAAAACAATAGCCAAAAACGTCTCTGGGGCTGCTGCATGCACTCAGTTTAATAAAAAAAACAATAGCCAAAAACGTCTCTGGGGCTGCTGCATGCACTCAGTTTAATAAAAAAAACAATAGCCAAAAACGTCTCTGGGGCTGCTGCATGCACTCAGTTTAATAAAAAAAACAATAGCCAAAAACGTCTCTGGGGCTGCTGGGGCTAGCCAAAAACGTCTCTGGGGCTGCTGCACTCAGTTTAATAAAAAAAACAATAGCCAAAAACGTCTCTGGGGCTGCTGCATGCACTCAGTTTAATAAAAAAAACAATAGCCAAAAACGTCTCTGGGGCTGCTGCATGCACTCAGTTTAATAAAAAAAAACAATAGCCAAAAACGTCTCTGGGGCTGCTGCATGCACTCAGTTTAATAAAAAAAACAATAGCCAAAAACGTCTCTGGGGCTGCTGCATGCACTCAGTTTAATAAAAAAAAACAATAGCCAAAAACGTCTCTGGGGCTGCTGCATGCACTCAGTTTAATAAAAAAACAATAGCCAAAAACGTCTCTGGGGCTGCTGCATGCACTCAGTTTAATAAAAAAAAAACAATAGCCAGTTTAATAAAAAAACGTCTCTGGGGCTGCTGCATGCACTCAGTTTAATAAAAAAACAATAGCCAAAAACGTCTCTGGGGCTGCTGCATGCACTCAGTTTAATAAAAAAAAACAATAGCCAAAAACGTCTCTGGGGCTGCTGCATGCACTCAGTTTAATAAAAAAAAACAATAGCCAAAAACGTCTCTGGGGCTGCTGCATGCACTCAGTTTAATAAAAAAAACAATAGCCAAAAACGTCTCTGGGGCTGCTGCATGCACTCAGTTTAATAAAAAAAAACAATAGCCAAAAACGTCTCTGGGGCTGCTGCATGCACTCAGTTTAATAAAAAAAAACAATAGCCAAAAACGTCTCTGGGGCTGCTGCATGCACTCAGTTTAATAAAAAAAACAATAGCCAAAAACGTCTCTGGGGCTGCTGCATGCACTCAGTTTAATAAAAAAAACAATAGCCAAAAACGTCTCTGGGGCTGCTGCATGCACTCAGTTTAATAAAAAAAACAATAGCCAAAAACGTCTCTGGGGCTGCTGCATGCACTCAGTTTAATAAAAAAAACAATAGCCAAAAACGTCTCTGGGGCTGCTGCATGCACTCAGTTTAATAAAAAAAACAATAGCCAAAAACGTCTCTGGGGCTGCTGCATGCACTCAGTTTAATAAAAAAAAACAATAGCCAAAAACGTCTCTGGGGCTGCTGCATGCACTCAGTTTAATAAAAAAAATGCATATCCAAGGCAGCCACAATTGTAGATTCCTAAGCACTTTTCTAGTGGTCCTTCTGTAGCTCAGTTGGTAGAGCATGGCGCTTGTAACGCCAGGGTAGTGGGTTCGATTCCCGGGACCACTCATACGTAGAATGTATGCACACATGACTGTAAGTCGCTTTGGATAAAACCGTCTGCTAAATGGCATATATTATTATTATTAATATTTTCTACAGGAGCTGAAAAAGAGTTGTGTTCACCCCTCCCTCTCCTCTCTGCCCCCAAGTGTTGTACGCGTGAGGGTAAACGGTAGGCATGTTCTCTGCTCTCCGCTTTCTGTTTTCATTGTTATTTGGGTCATAGGGAAGGGCCACTTGTTTTTTTTTCACTCATTCAGGGAGGTAAAAATATATTTTACTGAAGGGAGAGCCATCAATTTTCATTTCAGAGAAATCCGATTTTTTTTCCAGGTATGCCTCATTATCAATAACGTACAGTTCCTAATGACAAGTTCAATGTCACTATATAACACTCAATCACTCACACACTTGTATGAGACCAAAACTCTTATTTCCCCCCAGTGCATGACATTCCTCTAGCCCAGGCACAAGACATGTCTGAGAGAGATGGTGCCTGTAGTTGTTCATCCAACAATAACACGATTGTGTTCTGTGTGACAGAACTGGAAACCATATATCCTGAGGCTGCATTTATTGTAGCTGGGGATTTTAACAAAGTTAATCTGAGAACAAGGCTACATAAATTCTATCAGCATATTGATTGCAGTACACGAGCGAGTAACACACTCAACCACTGATACTCTAACTTCTGTAATACATACAAGACCCTCCCCCGCCCCTCCTTTTGGGAAATCTGACCATGACTCCATCTTGTTGCTCCCCTCCTATAGGCAGAAACTAATACAGGATGCGCCCGTGCTTAGGTCTATCCAACGCTGGTCTGACCAATCGGATTTCACGCTTCAAGATTGCTTCGATCACGTGGACTGGGATATGTTCCGAGTAGCTTCAGACAATGACTTATACTGACTCGGTGAGTGAGTTTATATGGAAGTGTATAGGAGATGTTGTACCCACAGTGACTCGGTGAGCGATTGTGGACTTCAGAAAACAGCAAAGGGAGCACCCCCCCCTATCCACATCAATGGGACAGCAGTGGAGAAGGTAGAAAGTTTTAAGTTCCTCTGTGATCATATCACCGACAAACTGAAATGGTCCACGCACACAGACAGTGTGGTGAAGAAGGCGCAACTGCGCCTCTTCAACCTCAGGTGGCTGAAAAAAATGTGGCTTGTCACCAAAAAACCTCACTAACTTTTACAGATGCAAAATTGAGAGCATCCTGTCAGGCTGCATCACTATGTGGTATGGCAACTGCACCTCCCACAACTGCTGCGCTCTCCAGAGGGTGGTGTGGTCTGCACAATGCATCACCGGGGGCAAACTACTTGCCCCCAGGACACCTACTACACCTAACGTCACGGGTAGACAAAAAAATCCCAAAGGACAATAACCATGTAACGATGTTTGCTGAGAATTGGGAAGAAAGTACAGTAATTTAATAAATGAACAAAGCATAATACGAAACAAGAAACACAAACAATGCACAGTGGTCCTTCTGTAGCTCAGTTGGTAGAGCATGGCGCTTTTAACGCCAGGGTAGTGGGTTCGATTCCCGGGACCACCCATACGTAGAATGTATGCACACATGACTGTAAGTCGCTTTGGATAAAAGCGTCTGCTAAATGGCATATATTATTATATATTATTATTATTATTATTATTATTATTATTATATTATTATTATTATTATTATTATTATTATATTATTATTATTATTATTATTATGATATATTATTATTATATTATTATTATGATATATTATTATTATATTATTATTATTATTATTATTATTATTATTATTATTATTATATATTATTTATTATTATTATTATTATTATTATTATTTATTATTATTATTATTATTATAGTATATTATTATTATTATTATTATATTATTATTATTATTATTATTATTATTATTATATTATTATTAATATTATTATTATTATTATATTATTATTATTATTATTATATTATTATTATTATTATTATTATTATTATATTATTATTATTATTTATTATTATATTATTATTATTATTTATTATTATTATTATTATTATTATTATTATTATATTATTATTATTATTATTATTATTATTATTATATTATTATTATATTATTATATTATTATTATTATTATTATATTATTATTATATTATTATATTATTATTATTATTATTATTATTATTTATATTATATTATTATTATTATTATATTATTATTATATTATTATTATATTATTATTATATTATTATTATTATTTATATTATATTATTATTATATTATATTATTATTATTATTATTATATTATCACAGACAGGAAACTGAAACATAAACAGCAACGCCTGGGGAAGAAACCAAAGGAAGTGACATATAATGGGCAGGTATTCAAGGAGGTGATCGATTCCAGGTGAGTGTCATTATGCGCTTAAGCACGTAACGATGGTAACAGGTGTGCGCCATAATGAGCAGCCTGGTGACCTAGAGACCGGAGCGGCAGCACACGTGACAGTACCCCTTCCCCGACGTGTTCGGCTCCAGCCGCAGGATGCCAACCACATGGACGATTCTGGGGATCAGGAGCAGACCGGTCACCTCTGCTGAGGCGTAGAAACCTGACGATCCGGCTGAGGCGTGAGAGCCTGATGAGCCGGCTGAGATCTCCCCGGTTGCCTCGGTCGAGGCACGGGAACGTGTTCACCCAGCTGAGGCATGGGCGCCTATCGAGCCTGCCGAGGCATGGCAGCCTGTTGAGCCAGCTGATGTATGGGAGACTATAGAAACCGCTGAGGCATGGCAGCCTGTTGAGCCAGCTGATGTATGGGAGACTATAGAAACCGCTGAGGCATGGCAGCCTGTTGAGCCAGCTGAGACATGGGAGCTTATTGAACCCGCTGAGGTATGGGAGACTATAGAAACCGCTGAGGCATGGCAGCCTGTTGAGCCAGCTGAGGCATGGCAGCCTGTTGAGCCAGCTGAGGCATGGCAGCCTGTTGAGCCAGCTGAGGCATGGGAGACTATAGAAACCGCTGAGGCATGGCAGCCTGTTGAGCCAGCTGAGGCATGGCAGCCTGTTGAGCCAGCTGAGGCATGGCAGCCTGTTGAGCCAGCTGAGGCATGGCAGCCTGTTGAGCCAGCTGAGGCATGGCAGCCTGTTGAGCCAGCTGAGGCATGGGAGACTATCGATCCCATTGAGGTACGGAAACCCGTCGAACCCGCCGAGGCATAGGAATCCAACAAACCGGCTGAGGCCTCCCAGGAAGCTGCGGTACTGACACCCGGACCCGACATCAGCTCCAACTCCCCCAAAATTAAAACACTCCCTGATGATTCCCTTTGGTGAGACCTCATTCTGTAACGATGTGCGCTGAGAGTCACCAAACAAGTAGAGGAAGTGAATCATTTCTTAAATGAACTAAACATAATACAAAACAAGAAACACAAACAACGCACAGACAGGAAACTGAAACATAAACAGCAACGCCTGGGGAATAAACCAAAGGAAGTGACATAAATAGAGAAGGTAATCAAGGAGGTGATAGTGTCCAGGTGAGTGTCATTATGCTCTTATGCGCGTAACGATGGTGACAGGTCTGCGCCATAACGAGCAGCCTGGTGACCTAGAGGCCAGAGAGGGAGCACACATGACAAACCACCCGAGCCCCTACCTGTTCACCCCGCTTCCATCCAGAAGGCGAGATCAGTACAGGTGCATCATAGCTGGGACAGAGAGATTGAAAACCAGCTTCTATCTCAAAGCCATCAGATTGTTTAACAGCCACCACTAGCACAGAGAGGCAGCTGCCTACCTACAGTCTTGATATCATTGACCACTTTAATAAATGGATCACTAAGTTACTTTAATAATGCCAATTTACACATCTCATATGTGTATACTGTATCCTTCACATCTATTGCATCTCCCACTGCCCATCCATGTATTTTATACTTACATATTCTTAACCCATTTCTTTACTAGATTGTGTGCAGTAGGTTTTGTTGTGTAATTGTTAGATATTACCTGTTAGACACTGCTGCACTGTCGGATCTAGAAGCACAAGCACTTCACCACACTAACAATAACATCTGTTAACCATGTGTATGTGAACAATAACATTTGAGTTGACGATTTGATTTGTTAACATGTACCATAGCAGTAGTAGCAGTACTGTTACCATAGCAGTAGTAGCAGCACTGTTACCATAGCAGTAGTAGCAACACTGTTACCATAGCAGTAGTTGCAGTACTGTTACTATAGCAGTAGTAGCAGTACTGTTACCATAGCAGTAGTAGCAGCACTGTTACCATAGCAGTAGTAGCAGTACTGTTACCATAGCAGTAGTAGCAGTACTGTTACCATAGCAGTAGTAGCAGTACTGTTACTATAGCAGTAGTTGCAGTACTGTTACTATAGCAGTAGTAGCAGTACTGTTACCATAGCAGTAGTAGCAGCACTGTTACCATAGCAGTAGTAGCAACACTGTTACCATAGCAGTAGTAGCAGTACTGTTACCATAGCAGTAGTAGCAGCACTGTTACCATAGCAGTAGTAGCAGTACTGTTACCATAGCAGTAGTAGCAGCACTGTTACCATAGCAGTAGTAGCAGCACTGTTACCATAGCAGTGGTAGCAGTACTGTTACCATAGCAGTAATAGCAGTACTGTTACCATAGCAGTAGTAGCAGTACTGTTACCATAGCAGTAGTAGCAGCACTGTTACCATAGCAGTAGTAGCAGCACTGTTACCATAGCAGTAGTAGCAGTACTGTTACCATAGCAGTAGTAGCAGTACTGTTACCATAGCAGTAGTAGCAGTACTGTTACCATAGCAGTAATAGCAGTACTGTTACCATAGCAGTAATAGCAGTACTGTTACCATAGCAGTAGTAGCAGTACTGTTACCATAGCAGTAATAGCAGTACTGTTACCATAGCAGTAGTAGCAGTACTGTTACCATAGCAGTAGTAGCAGTACTGTTACCATAGCAGTAGTAGCAGTACTGTTACCATAGCAGTAGTAGCAGTACTGTTACCCATAGTAGCAGTACTGTTACCATAGCAGTAGTAGCAGTACTGTTACCATAGCAGTAGTAGCAGTACTGTTACCATAGCAGTAGTAGCAGCACTGTTACCATAGCAGTAGTAGCAGTACTGTTACCATAGCAGTAGTAGCAGCACTGTTACCATAGCAGTAGTAGCAGCACTGTTACCATAGCAGTAGTAGCAGTACTGTTACCATAGCAGTCCTCTGTTAACTCCTGCTCTCTTGACAGTTGACAATGTCTTTTGTCGTTTGTGCTCTTATCATAGTAAAATACCAAAAGGAATACTAAACTTTACAAGGAATCTCTCTCTCATATAACCATATTATAGACACTAATTTTATGGCGATGTCTTCCATTCAGGATTCGTTCTTTCATTTGACCTAGTCCCTCCCCAGCCCTCTGACTGTGTACATATGGTTTTTAATTTGCTGACCTACAGTAATGACCTAGAGCATGATGGGATGACCGGGTGATTTGATGGTACTTTCGTCCAGAGACACTGGAACGGATGGGACTTTACATTTGACACATTTTAGTCATTGAGCATAGGCTCCTATCAACAGAGTGACTTACAGTTAGTGCATTCATCTTAAGATAGTTAGGTGGGACAACTACAGATCACAGTCATAGTAAGGAATTGTTCTCTCATTAAAGTCAGAGCTAGTAAGGGGAAAAGAATCAATGGCCACTGTTAATTCACAAAAGTATTTATTTTATTATAAGGGAGCATCTCTCATATCTCTCTTTCTCTCTCTCTGCCTCTTTCTGTTTCTCTCCACCCTCTCTCTGTCTCTCTCCTTCCCGCATCTCTCAATTGCCTTTTTCTCTGTCTGGGAGCTGAGAGATTCGTCCTTCTGTGTGAGTTTCCTCTCTCTGGCCCAGCAGGTGATATCGGGATAGTGGGGCCTTGAGATGTAACTGTGTCTTCGTGTGATCTGATAAGTTTTGCTCAGAGCGGCCCTCTGTGTCCGTCCCCCCATCCTTATTCTATGGCAGATTTCTCTGGCCCCTGCAGAGTGATAACAGGAGAGTAAGGGCCCTGACTGAGTCTTCTTTTATTCGGATGGGTTTGTCTCAGTAGGAGCAGTGGCAGTACATGTCCCCTGAGCTCTGTATTCTATTCAACTCATCATCTTTCTCTAGCCAAAAGGGAACTTCAAATTCCCACCCCCAAAAAGTTTCAGCATTGGAAAATATCTAGCATCCCTCTGTGTCCGTCCGTCCCAATTACACTAACAGCCATAGCAGATATGAAAGGGCAAGATGTGTATATTTGTAATTGATGATAGTGTTGTTGTTTTTCATTGCATTGAGTATAGTCTGTAAGTCTTGCCCACCTGCTGTCACAGAGGACCACAACGGAAATAAGCTTTCAGATTTATTTTTATTTTTTAATCCTCAATCATTTTGTATTGGATGTAATGTTCTGTACCGCTGGAGCAGCCTAAGACTTTTAATGATCTAATCTAATCAACATCATAGTTTTAGAATACTTCCTGTATACTGGAATTTTTTCATTTTTTGTTACCTTTATTTAACTAGGCAAGTCAGTTAATAACAAATTCTTATTTTCAATGACGGCCTAGGAACAGTGGCTTAACCGCCTGTTCAGGGGCAGAACGACAGATTTGTACCTTGTCAGCTCGGGGGTTTGGACTTGCAACCTTCCGGTTACTAGTCCAATGCTCTTAACCACTAGGCTACCCTGCCACCCCAATTACGCTGTGACAATGGCGCCAAATAAAGATTTGTTGACTTGCAAGAAATAAAGGTGCAATAAGCAGTGATGGAATAATTACCTAAACGTCATACTGGAGTAAAAGGTAAAAATACCATGTCAGAAAATGACTCTAGTATATGTTCAAGTCACCCAGTAAAATACAACTTGAGTAAAAGTCTGAAAGTATTTGGTTTTAAATAAACTCAATTATCCAAAGTAAATGTAATTGCTAAAATATACTTACTGTAAGTATCAAAAGTAAAATTTCTTACATTAAGCAAACCAGATGGCACCATTTTCTTGTTTGTTTTTTAAATGTATGGATAGCCAGGGGCAGACCCCAACACTCGGATATCATCTACAAATGAAGCATGTGTATTATTTAGTCCGCCAGATCAGAGGCAGTATGGATGACCAAGGATGTTTTCTTGATAAGTGCGTGAATTGGAAAAAAAACATGCCCTGCTAAGCATTCGAGTACTTTTGGTTGTCAGGGAATAATGAATAATTTCCTGCAGTCAATTACCAAAGCGCCCTCTTTGGCCACATGGGTAATAGGAATGGCGCCGGAGGGGATGGCTGCAGTTTTATGGGGCTCCTAACCAATTGTGCTATTATGCTATTGTGCTATTGTGCTAACCAATTGTGCTATTATGCTATTGTGCTAACCAATTGTGCTATTATGCTATTGTGCTAACCAATTGTGCTAATATGAACAGCGATTACTCATCTCTAACTGAATGAAGATTCTTTCTGTAACAAGTCCGATGCAAAGGATTTACTGCTGATACCGGACCAGGCCCAAATCCCCGTCATTCTGACGAAGAAAAGCCGCCTACACAGGCGAAGCAGATTCGGGCGCCTTGCGAGAATGATTTGGCGAGTGGCTAACCCGCCTCTACCATCCGTCCTATTGGCTAACGTGCTATCATTGGAGAATAAAATGGATGAGCTCCTTTTCGAGACTATCCTAGCAAAGGGACTTTAAAAACTGTAATATCTTATGTTTCACCGAGTCGTGGCTGAATGATGAAATGAATAATATACAGATGGATTCGGCAAGACATCCAAGAAAGAGATACTTGTTTCCGGTTGAATGGTTTGTTCTGAGCAGTAGGTGTGGCTTCCACTGAATTCGAAACTTGGCTTTTGGCCTGGATCTGTGAGTGATCCATATAATTAGTGTCTGGCCAGCAGAGGGCATCATAATCCATTCGGGGGAATGAGGCAAGGGGTGGTGGTCTGCATATATTTGTCAATAACAGCTGTTGCACGAAATCGAACCTCTTAGGGCTAGGCGTCCCGCTAGCGGGACAACCTCCGGTGATCCTGGAGGGCCCGTAATTCAAATAAATAATCATAAAAATGATGGATATTAAACATTTAGGTACACACAAGTGTCTTATATCGGTCTGATTTACAGTAGCTATTACAGTCCAAGTTACAATGGCTATTACAGCAAAAGCATGTAAGTCGCTCTGGATAAGAGCGTCTGCTAAATGACTTAAATGTAAATGTAAATGTAATGTTTGATGTGACCTTTTAAACAGGTCAACATTCACAAGGCTGTGGGGCCAGACGGATTACCAGGACGTGTAATCCGAGCAAATCAAATCAAATTTTATTTGTAACATACACATGGTTAGCAGATGTTAATGCGAGTTTTGCGAAATGCTTGTGCTTCTAGTTCCGACAATGCAGTAATAACCAACAAGTAATCTAACTAACAATTCCAAAACTACTGTCTTATACACAGTGTAAGGGGATAAAGAATATGTACATAAGGATATATGAATGAGTGATGGTACAGGGCAGCATACAGTAGATGGTATCGAGTACAGTATTACATATGAGATGAGTATGTAGACAAAGTAAACAAAGTGGCATAGTTAAAGTGGCTAGTGATACATGTATTACATAAGGATGCAGTCGATGATATAGAGTACAGTGTATACGTATGCATATGAGATGAATAATGTAGGGTAAGTAACATTATATTTTGGGGCGGCAGCGTAGCCTAGTGGTTAGAGCGTTGGACTAGTAACCGGAAGGTTGTGAGTTCAAACCCCTGAGCTGACAAGGTACAAATCTGTCGTTCTGCCCCTGAACAGGCAGTTAACCCAGTGTTCCCAGGCCGTCATTGAAAATAAGAATATGTTCTTAACTGACTTGCCTGGTTAAATACAGGTAAAAATTAAAAAATATAAGGTAGCATTGTTTAAAGTGGCTAGTGATATATTTACATCATTTCCCATCAATTCCCATTATTAAAGTGGCTGGAGTTGGGTCAGTGTCAATGTCAGTGTGTTGGCAGCAGCCACTCAATGTGGCTGTTTAACAGTCTGATGGCCTTGAGATAGAAGCTGTCTCTCGGTCCCAGCTTTGATGCACCTGTACTGACCTCGCCTTCTGGATGATATCGGGGTGAACAGGCAGTGGCTCAGGTGGTTGATGATCTTTATGGCCTTCCTGTAACATCGGGTGGTGTAGGTGTCCTGGAGGGCAGGTAGTTTGCCCCCGGTGATACGTTGTGCAGACCTCACTACCCTCTGGAGAGCCTTACGGTTGAGGGCGGAGCAGTTGCCGTACCAGGCGGTGATACAGCCCGCCAGGATGCTCTCGATTGTGCATCTGTAGAAGTTTGTGAGTGCTTTTGGTGACAAGCCGAATTTCTTCAGCCTCCTGAGGTTGAAGAGGGGCTGCTGCGCCTTCTTCACGATGCTGTCTGTGTGAGTGGACCAATTCAGTTTGTCTGTGATGTGTATGCCGAGGAACTTAAAACTTGCTACCCTCTCCACTACTGTTCCATCGATGTGGATAGGGGGGGTGTTCCCTCTGCTGTTTCCTGAAGTCCACAATCATCTCCTTAGTTTTGTTGACGTTGAGTGTGAGGTTATTTTCCTGACACCACACTCCGAGGGCCCTCACCTCCTCCCTGTAGGCCGTCTCGTCGTTGTTGGTAATCAAGCCTACCACTGTTGTGTCATCCGCAAACATGATGATTGAGTTGGAGGCGTGCGTGACCACGCAGTCGTGGGTGAACAGGGAGTACAGGAGAGGGCTCAGAACGCACCCTTGTGGGGCCCCCGTGTTGAGGATCAGCGGGGAGGAGATGTTGTTGCCTACCCTCACCACCTGGGGGCGGCCCGTCAGGAAGTCCAGTACCCAGTTGCACAGGGCGGGGTCGAGACCCAGGGTCTCGAGCTTGATGACAAGCTTGTAGGGTACTATGGTGTTGAATGCCGAGCTGTAGTCGATGAACAGCATTCTCACATAGGTATTCCTCTTGTCCAGATGGGTTAGGGCAGTGTGCAGTGTGGTTGAGATTGCATCGTCTGTGGACCTATTTGGGCGGTAAGCAAATTGGAGTGGGTCTAGGGCAGAGATGGGCAAACTTTTTGACTCGCGGGCCACAATGGGTTCCAAAATTTGACAGAGGGGCCGGGCCAGGAGCATTTGGAGGGAGTGTTTGGGTCGGATATACTAAAGCATTAAATGTAGTGTGTGCAAACCTCATAGCACAGTAAGAACACTACAACCCAATTTATTAACTGTCTTTCAAATGTGAAAAATAGCCCTTATCAGTTAATAAATTTGTCTCAAAGAATATGCAAGATATGGCATTTACATACTATTTCGCAGATACTGGGAGGAGGAAATGTAAATAGATCAAAATAACATACGCACTGTGATTTATCAAGATTGCGTCTGTTTTTAATAAGTTTCAATCAAAGGTGCAAAGTTAAAGAAATCAGAACCTGGTCCTTCTGTAGCTCAGTTGGTAGAGCATGGCGCTTGTAACGCCAGGGTAGTGGGTTCGATCCCCAGGACAGCGGAGTCAATCACCACCTTCCGGAGACACCTGAAACCCCACCTCTTTAAGGAATACCTAGGATAGGTTAAGTAATCCCTCTCACCCCACCCCCCCTAAGTTTTAGATGCTCTATTGTTAAGTGACTGTCCCACTGGATGTCATAAGGTGAATGCACCAATTTGTAAGTCGCTCTGGATAAGAGCGTCTGCTAAATGACTTAAATGTAAATGTATGTATGTATGGGACCACCCATACGTAGAATGTATGCACACATGACTGTAAGTCGCTTCGGATAAAAGAGTCTGCTAAAATGGCATATATATATATCTATCAACATTTATTGAAAAATGGAATCACTTTCAACATTCAAAACATATTATTACACAACGAAATACTCAAGCTCAATAATATCTACTTGTGTTAAACGCCGCAAAATCATGGATGGATTGTCCTGACCGCGCGCTCTACAAACTCGCCACGGACGCCCTCGCCTTCACGCGCAAACAGTACACGTGTATTGTTGCCAAGCACACAGAAATAGGCTGTATTAAATACCCTACCTGCAGCTGAAAATTTAAATTTAAATTAAGAGCGACGTGCGGCGTGTTAAATAAGCTACTGTACCGCTGCTGTGCTTAAGGGCTTAATGGTGACGTGAAACGAAGTGAAAATTAAAGTGAAATAAAGAGAAATACGCGCCACTCCAACAACGGTCAATGTGTTTTGAGTGCGCCATCTATTGGGGAAACGTGGGCATTGCAGGGAAAGGGGAAAAAAGGAGGTTTTTACTATAATTTGGACAAGTTCGGCGGGCCGGATTAAAAAGCCTAACGGGCCGTATGTGGCCCGCGGGCCGTAGTTTGCCCATGTCTGGTCTAGGGTGTCAGGTAGGGTGGAGGTGATATGGTCCTTGACTAGTCTCTCAAAGCACTTCATGATGATGGAAGTGAGTGCTACGAGGCGGTAGTCATTTAGCTCAGTTACCTTAGCTTTCTTGGGAACAGGAACAATGGTGGCCCTCTTGAAGCATGTGGGAACAGCAGACTGGTATAGGGATTGATTGAATATGTCCGTAAACACACCGGCCAGCTGGTCTGCGCATGCTCTGAGGGCGCGGCTCGGGATGCCGTCTGGGCCTGCAGCCTTGAGAGGGTTAAGACGTTTAAATGTCTTACTCACCTCGGCTGCAGTGAAGGAGAGACCGCATGTTTTCTTTGCAGGCCGTGTCAGTGGCACTGTATTGTCCTCAAAGCGGGCAAAAAAGTTATTTAGTCTGCCTGGGAGCAAGACATCCTGGTCCGTGACTGGGCTGGGTTTCTTCTTGTAGTCCGTGATTGACTGTAGACCCTGTCACATGCCTCTTGTGTCTGAGCCGTTGAATTGAGATTCTACTTTGTCTCTGTACTGACGCTTAGCTTGTTTGATAGCCTTGCGGAGGGAATAGCTGCACTGTTTGTATTCGGTCATGTTACCAGACCTTTCAGTTTCACGCGAATGCTGCCATCAATCCACGGTTTCTGGTTAGGGAATGTTTTTATCGTTGCTATGGGAACGACATCTTCAACGCACGTTCTAATGAACTTGCACACCGAATCAGCGTATTCGTCAATATTGTTATCTGACGCAATACGAAACATGTCTCAGTCCACGTGATGGAAGCAGTCTTGGAGTGTGAAGTCAGCTTGGTCGGACCAGCGTTGGACAGACCTCAGCGTGGGAGCCTCTTGTTTAAGTTTCTGTCTGTAGGCAGGGATCAACAAAATGGAGTCGTGGGCAGCTTTTCCGAAAGGGGGGCGGGGCAGGGCCTTGTATGCGTCGCAGAAGTTAGAGTAACAATGATCCAAGGTTTTACCACCCCTGGTTGCGCAATCGATATGCTGATAACATTTAGGGACTCTTGTTTTCAGATTGGCTTTGTTAAAATCCCCAGCTACAATGAATGCAGCCTCCAGATAAATGGTTTCCAGTTTGCAAAGAGTTAAATAAAGTTTGTTCAGAGCCATCGATGTGTCTGCTTGGGGGTATATACGGCTGTGATTATAATCGAAGAGAATTCTCTTGGTAGATAATGCGATCTACATTTGATTGTGAGGAATTCTAAATCAGGTGAACAGAAGGATTTGAGTTCCTGTATGTTTCTTTCATCACACCGTGTCTCGTTAGTCATGAGGCGTACGCCCCCGCCACTCTTCTTACCAGAAAGATGTTTGTTTCTGTCGGCGCGATGCGTGGAGAAACCCGTTGGCTGCACCGCCCCGGATAGCGTCTCTCCAGTGAGCCATGTTTCCGTGAAGCAGAGAACGTTACAGTCTCTGATGTCCCTCTGGAATGCTACCCTTGCTCGGATTTAATCAACCTTGTTGTCAAGAGACTGGACATTGGCAAGAAGAATGATAGGGAGTGGTGCACGATGTGCCCGTGTCCGGAGTCTGACCAGAAGACCGCTACGTTTCCGTCTTTTACGGAGTCGTTTTTTGGGGTCGCTGCATGGAATCAATTCCGTTGACCTGTTTGTGAGGCAGAACACAGGATCCGCATCGCGGAAAACGTATTCTTGGTGAGTTGACGCTGATCTTATATTCAGTAGTTCTTCTCGACTGTATGTACTGAAACCTAAGATGACCTGGGGTACTAATGTAAGAAATAACATGCGCTGACCAACTGGCAAGAATCTTCACTGAAATGTTCAACCTGTCCTGATTAAGTCTGTAATACCAACAGGTTTCAAGCAGACCACCATAGTCCGTGTGCCCAAGAACACAAAGGTAACCTGCCTAAATTACTACCGACACATAGCGACACATAGCACTCACGTCTGTAGCCATGAAGTGCTTTAAAAAGGCTGTTCATTGCTCACATCTACACCATCATCCCAGAATTCGCATACTGCCCAAACAGATCCAAAGATGATGTAAACTCTATTGCACTCCCCACTGCCTTGTCCCACTTGGATAAGAGTAACACCTACGTGAGAATGCTGTTCATTGACTACAGCTCAGCGTTCAACACCATAGTGCCTTCAAAGCTCATCACTAAGCTGCACCGGGGTCCTCGACTTCCTGGCGGGCCGCCCCCAGGTTGCAAGGGTAGGCGACAACACATATGCCACCCTGATCCTCAAAACGGGACCCCTCAGGGGTGCATGCTCTGTCCCCTCCTGTACTCACTGTTCACCCATGACCGTGTGGCCAAGCACGACTACAACACCATCATTAAGTTTGCTGATGACACAACAGTGATAGGCGTGATCACAGACAATGATGAGACAACCTGTAGGGAGGAAGTCAGAGATCTGGCAGTGTGGTGCCAGGACAACAACCTCTCCCTCAACGTGATCAAGATAAAGGAGATGATTGGGGACTACCGGAAAATGAGGGCCGAACACACCCCCATTCTGATCGACAGGGTTGTAGTGGAGTAGGTCGAGAGCTTCAAGTCCTTGGTGTCCATAACACCATCAAACTATCATGGTCTAAACACACCACGACAGTCGTGAAGAGTCTTAAAGAGCCACTGGGCTCCCGATTGGCACAGTGGTCTAAGACACTGCAGCTCAGTGCTAGAGGCGTCACTACAGAACCTGCTTCAATTCCAGGCCATTTCACATGTAATTGGAAGTCCAATAGGGCTACAAAATTGGCCAGCGTCACCTGGGTTTGACCCGAGTAGGCCGACATTGTAAATAGTAATTTGTTCTTAACTCACTAGTTAAAATAAAATATTAAAACAGCAGCTGGCCCACATAGTGACGCTGGCATTTGACATTTTACTCATTTGAACTTTCCACTTCTCCTCTCTGCTTAAGAAACTAATTACTGCAGCATTTTCAAGATCATTGAGGACAACCCTTCATATGATCTTCAAGAGATATCTCCTTTTGATCAACATAGTCTCTTTAGCTCTCTGTTTCTTGGGAACCTTTGTAATCATTATCCAGAGGTCATTCTCCAGAGGTCATTCTCCCGAGGTCATTCTCCAGAGGTCATTCTCCAGAGGTCATTCTCCCGAGGTCATTCTCCCGAGGTCATTCTCCAGAGGTCATTCTCCAGAGGTCATTCTACAGAGGTCATTCTACAGAGATGCCACTTTTGCAGTAAGAAGAAGCTAACCGTGCTTATAGACCCTTATCAAATTCGAAATCCATTACTTCTTATATTCAGGTCTTACTAAAATTGTTTCTATTCTAAGAAACTGAACTATACTACCAGTATAATGATTAATGATACAGTTTTAATGATAATGTTTTATGATATTTCCATAAACCTGAAACTGAACTCAGCACATAGATGAAGGACTTTTTTTTTGGGGGTTCCATTATTCAGTGTTTTGCTGTTCAGTCCATAATATCCTTCCATTTCATGTACTTTAGTGCTTTGAAGTTAAACAGTGTTGTTGTTTAAATGTCTTATCATCGTAGTTAGTTGATGATTATCTTTCTATAATTACTTCAAGCACTTGTGACGTTCACAGCAAGAGCTGCTGCCTCTGGGAGATTATTCAGCAAAACAGACTGGGGATGATTCCCAAATGGCCCATAATTCTCTGGTCAAAAAGTAGGGCACTATGTAGGAAACAGGGTGCCATTTGGGAATGCAGGCTGGCTCAATACAGGCAGAACAGAAAGTGTTTGCATATTCGATTAACTAGTTGAGGAGGGAAGTGTCCACACAGCTTGGATGGATGGATGGATGGGTCTGTCTGTCTGTCTGTCTGTCTGTCTGTCTGTCTGTCTGTCTGTCTGTCTGTCTGTCTGTCTGTCTGTCTGTCTGTCTGTCTGTCTGTCTGTCTGTCTGTCTGTCTGTCTGTCTGTCTGTCTGTCTGTCTGTCTGTCTGTCTGTCTGTCTGTCTGTCTGTCTGTCTGTCTGTCTGTCTGTCTGTCTGTCTGTCTGTCTGTCTGTCTGTCTGTCTGTCTGTCTGTCTGTCTGTGTGGGGTGTTGTGGAATTATCAGAATTAGTTGAGTAACATAGATAAGATGTGTTATTTTCATGATATGCTTATGAGTTATTTCTCATAAGAATGTATGTTGTTGTACTATAGTGGTGGCCATTGGCAGTTATCTGTTCTATGTCAAGACTAAGTTGCATGGGCCACAGAGAGGGGAGAGGTCAAGGGGTCATCATGTGTAAACATATCTTTTCGGTGTGGCAGTGACTCCCTACTTTTCTCATGGGGGGAAAAGAGGGTGGAATCATTCTATGCTCCCTCTTTGTTGACCTATAGGGTCACTCTCCTCTCCGTGAGTTTGTCCTCTGATTGGTTGTATTTAGAATTGGTTATCTAAATGACAATTTGATATATATCATATGGTGGGGGTAATGTCTTGGTACCATTTTGTACCAAGGATGAGATAAGAGCTTTGTTTAGGAGACCAAACTGAACGATAATTTATAGCCCACTCTGTCTGACTCTGTCTTACTTCTCTCTGAAGTAAGGTTTTTTCACTCTGTGTAAGTTCCTAAGACCTGTGTTTTGTCACGTCGTCTAGGAGGGGGTGGATCTTTGCTATAAAAGATCCCATTTGCCATTGTGTAAAGGACTCTCAACTTTTCATTAGCGATACTGAACTGTTGAAAGTCAAAATGCTATTACAAAAGCTTAATTATTATTAAAGGTGAAGATTAAGCATAACTCTGACTCGTGTGATTTGCTCTCTCATCAGTTGGTAATTAAGGAAATTTCCATGACAGGGGACTTGGACTTTTCCAAATAGCGGTATCTTCCGTATACCACCTTATCTTGTCACAACACAACTGATTGGTTCAAATCCATTAAGAAGTAAATACATTCCACAAATTAACTTTTAACAAGGCACACATGTTAATTGAAATGCACCTCATGAAGCTGGTTGAGAGAATGCCAAGAGTGTGCAAAGCTGTCATCAAGGCGATGTAATGCCTTCGTCATTGTATTTTGTGTTTTTGTTATATGTTTGGGTAGGCCAGGGTGTGACATGGGTTTATATGTTGTTTTCGTATTGGGGTTTGTAGTATTTGGGATCGCGGCTAATTAGGGGTGTTGTATAGGCTTGGCTGCCTGAGGCGATTCTCAATCAGAGTCAGGTGATCCTCGTTGTCTCTGATTGGGAACCGTATTTAGGGAGCCATAGTTTCGCTTTGTATTTCGTGGGTGTTTGTTCCTGCCTTTGTTTAATATTCACCAGATAGGCTGTAATAAGTTTCACGTTCCGTTCTGTTGTTTTTGTATTTAGTATTCAGTTATTTCATGTACCGCGATTCAGTTCATTAAAGTCATGAGTAACCAACACGCTGCATTTCGGTCTGACTCTCTTTCTTCAACAGACGAACGCCGTTACAGAAACACCCACCTCTCACGGACCGAGCAGTGTGTAAACTGGCAGGAGCTAAAGGAGGACGTTATGGACGGTAGAGGTATGGAGTATACGACGTTGGAAGAAATCGACAGGTGGGCGGCCGACCCAGAGAGAGTGCAGGCACCCGCCTGGGATTCGCTTCAGCATTGCGAAGAGGGCTACAGGCGATTGGAGTCAAAAAGGAAAACACAGACGAACGCCGTTACAGAAACACCCACCTCTCACGGACCGAGCAGCGTGTAAACTGGCAACGACGTAGACAGCTGGAGCAGCAAAAGGAGGATGAATTATTTGGAGAATGGACATGGGAAGACGTGTTGGATGGTAAAGGTTGGTACACTTGGGAGGAGATATTGGCCGGAAGAGATCGCCTCCCATGGGAACAGGTGGAGGCACTAAGGAGAGCAGAGGCAGCCGGAGATAGGAGCCGACGATACGAGGGAACACGGTTGGCAAGGAAACCTGAAAAGCAGCCCCAAAAAATTATTGGGGGGGGGGCCTAGAAGGGAGAATAGTTATGCCAGGTAGGAGACCTGCGCAAACTCCCTGTGCTCACCGTTGGGCTAGAGAGACCGGGCAGGCACCGTGTTATGCTATGGAGCGCACGGTATTTCCAGTGCGGGTGCAGAGCCAGGTGCGGCACATACCAGCCCTTCCTATTGGCCGGGCTAGAGTGGGCATCGAGCCAGGTAAGCTTGGGCAGGCTCGGTGCTCAAGAGCTCGAGTGCGCCTGCACGGTCCGGTCTATCCAGAGCCACCTCCACACACCAGTCCTCCGGTAGCAGCTCCCCGCACCAGGCTTCCTGTGCGTGTCCTCGATCCAGTACCACCAGTTCCAGCACCACGCACCAGGCCTCCAGTGCGCCTCGCCTGTTCAGCGCAGCCAGCGCTTTTCTCCTCTCCTGCGCTGTCGGAGTCTCCCACCTGTTTAGCGCAGCCAGAGCCTTTCTCCTCTCCTGCGCTGCCGGAGTCTCCAGTCTGCCCAGCGCCGCCAGTGCTCCCAGTCTGCCCAGCGCTGCCAGTGCTCCCAGTCTGCCCAGCGCCGCCAGTGCCGCCAGTCAGCCCAGCGCCGCCAGACAACCAGTCTCTTCCAGATCTGCCAGACAACCAGTCTCTTCCAGATCTGCCAGACAACCTGACTCTTCCAGTTCCGCCAGCCAGCCAGGATTTACCGGAGCCTACTACCTGCCTGAGCTTCCTCTCAGTACTGGGCTTCCTCTCAGTACTGGGCTTCCTCTCAGTACTGGGCTTCCCCTCAGTACCGGGCTTCCCCTCAGTACCGGGCTTCCCCTCAGTCCCGGGCTGCTTCGATCCCGAGCTGCCCCTCTGTCCCGGGCTGCCCCTCTGTCCCGGGCTGCCCCTCTGTCCTGAGATGCCCCTCTGTCCTGAGATGCCCCTCTGTCCCGAGCTGCCCCTCTGTCCCGAGCTGCCCCTCTGTCACGAGCTGCTCCTCAGTTATGTGGGGATCTGGGTGAGGACTATTAGGCCATGGTCGGCGGAGAAGGTGGATTATCCCAGGACGCGAAGGGGAGGAAATAGGACATTAATGGAGTGGGGTCCACGTCCCGAGCCAGAACCGCCACCATGGACAGACGCCCACCCGGACCCTCCCTATGCTCTTGAGGTGCGTCCGGGAGTCCGCACCTTAGGGGGGAGTTCTGTCACGCCTTGGTCATTGTATTTTGTGTTTTTGTTATATGTTTGGGTAGGCCAGGGTGTGACATGGGTTTATATGTTGTTTTCGTATTGGGGTTTGTAGTATTTGGGATCGCGGCTAATTAGGGGTGTTGTATAGGCTTGGCTGCCTGAGGCGATTCTCAATCAGAGTCAGGTGATCCTCGTTGTCTCTGATTGGGAACTGTATTTAGGGAGCCATAGTTTCGCTTTGTATTTCGTGGGTGTTTGTTCCTGTCTTTGTGTAATATTCACCAGATAGGCTGTAATTAGTTTCACGTTCCGTTCTGTTGTTTTTGTATTTCGTATTCAGTTATTTCATGTACCGCGATTCAGTTCATTAAAGTCATGAGTAACCAACACGCTGCATTTCGGTCCGACTCTTTTTCTTCAACAGACGAACGCCGTTACAGGCGAAGAAGGGTGGCTACTTAGAAGAATCTTAAATACAAAATATAGTTAGATTTGTTTAACACTTTATTGGTAACGACTTGATTCCATGTGTTATTTCATAGTTTTGATGTCTTCACTATTATGATACAATGTAGAAAATAGTTTAAAAAAATAAAAATTCAAATTAAAAATTGAATGAGTAGGTGTGTCCAAACGTTTGACTACATGTGTGTACACTGTTTTCCTATTAGATAAATCTGCTGGGAGAATCTTCTCTTCTCCAGAGGTTGTTTTGTTAGAAGTTCATAACCCACTAGAGTCGATAATAAAGAAATCCCCATCAAAAATCCATCCGTTTAAGCTAGAGATATCTATTTTCTTCTCATAAAAACGTCTGTAGCTTCCAACCAGTTCAAACTAGAAAGTATTGTGACCACTCAATAGAAACGGGAGACACCCATGAACACGACGGTGTTCTGTTTTTCCATGACCCTCAACAAGTGTAAAGGGACCCGTCTGAAGGTAATCGGGACCGGTTTAAAAAAGATATATATGGAGGTTCAAAGGTAGTTTTGTGAGTTACATATGTGTGTAAGAAAAACTATATATATATATATATATAGAGAGAGAGATATTTTTCCTGGGCTTTCATATATTTCTTAGATATAGAACATTTCAAAACCTTGTTTCTTTTTTTGTTGCCATTTAGGAATGTGTTATTCAACGTGTTTCTTTGTGCTACAGTAGTAAAGTCCAAATGTAATATTTTATATGGTTTTTATATCTAAAGGGGGGGTCCTTAAATTCAAAATAGCTAATAGGTTGACCATTTTAAAATAATTCTATAAGCCAGCTTAGAATAAAAAAAAATGCATAATTACAGCTGCTTGTTGTTCCAGTTTGACCTCATCCTGTAGAATACACCCTTTAGCAGAACACCACTGGACCAGTGGAGGTGAGGGGAGAACGGATCGTAATAAGGTCCAGGAACGGAACGGCATCAAACACCTGGAAAACACGTGTTTGATGTATTGGATACTGTTCCACTGATTCCACTCCAGATATTACCATGAGCCCATTCTCCCCAATTTAAGGTGCAGTTGACACAGGGTAAACACCTGGAAACCACGCGTTTGATGTATTGGATACCGTTCCACTGATTCCGCTCCAGATATTACCACGAGCCCGTTCTCCCCAATTTAAAGTGCAGTGGACACAGGGTAAACACCTGGAAACCACGTGTTTGATGTATTGGATACTGTTCCACTGATTCCACTCCAGTTATTACCACGAGCCCGTTCTCCCCAATTTAAGGTGCAGTTGACACAGGGTAAACACATGGAAACCACGTGTTTGATGTATTGGATACTGTTCCACTGATTCCGCTCCAGTTATTACCACGAGCCCATTCTCCCCAATTTAAGGTGCAGTGGACACAGGGTAGCTAATGATAAAAACACATTTAAAGTGACAGCCTCTTCTGCAACTACAGATGTCCTCTTGTGTTCAGCAAAGCAATGCTTGATGATATTAAAGCACAGTGAACTCGTGTGTGTGGTGTGTTCAGAAGTGTGGAGCTCCAGCTCCTACCCCGTCCCCAGTGAGGTGATGGTTTGTATTCCCTTCAGAGGACCATGGTTTTAGCCTGCTCTGCCCAGGTAAAACCATGACGGAAAATAAAATCATTTGCATTGTCCTCTCCCTGGATTTAATGCATTCGTACATCTTCGGAAACTTTCATTGTTGTGGTGTTACATGCATAAGGCTCCCCGGAAGACGTAATGGTTGCGCCAATAAATGTGCCCCTTTCAGATGTGGTGTGTTGCGTCTATAAGTCCCCCCCCCCCCCCACACACCCTTGAAGCAACCAGACTACTTCACATGCAGATGTGGAGGCCAGATTAGGGATATGGGGGATGAATCAGCCAGGTGAAAGTGTGTGTGTGTGTGTGTGTGTGTGTGTGTGAGAGAGAGAGAGAGGTTGAATCAGGAGTGTGTGTGTGTGTGTGTGTGTGTGTGTGTGTGTGTGTGAGGTTGAATCAGGAGTGTGTGTGTGTGTGGGTGAGAGAGAGAGAGAGAGGTTGAATCAGGAGTGTGTGTGTGTGTGTGTGTGTGTGTGGGTGAGAGAGAGAGGTTGAATCAGGAGTGTGTGTGTGTGTGTTGGGGGGGGGGGGGGGCATGCGTAGGTGTGCACATGCATAAACATGAAGACCAGTCGTCTTTAATTAGAACATCACAACATGCAGCACAACGATGTCCATAAACCCTGGATTGCGGATGCTATGTTTTGCCCCAAGGAGAGACTTTGAAGCTTCCGGTCGGTCGGCCATATTGTCACTCCTCAGAAAAGCAGTCCTCCATAGGAATGAATGGAAATCTACAGTATTTCAATTAAATGTTTTAAGGACTAAATTGAATTTTGTTTTGAAAAGGGGACAGTAACATTAATACTTTCAAAAAATTATAGGAAAATATTGTTATGTATTTGTTTAATTTTATGTTTAGTTCACATGATTTAACAGTATGCATTAAGGTGTCTGAATTAGAATACATGTGGCATAAGCAACTGTAGACATTAATACATTCATTTCTATGGTTACATAAAAAAGCCAAGATGGAGGCAAGGTGGCTTCAAAAAAGTGCCCCCTTGGGGAGTCATCTAGTGTATATATAAATCATTGATGCATCGTGGAGGATATAGGGCACGTGTCAAACTCATTGCACAGAGGACCAAGTGTCAGCAGGTTTTCACTCTTCCCTTGTATTTAATTGATGAATTAAGGTCAGTAATTAACCCTCACCTGGTTGTCTAGGTCTTAATTGAAACGTAAAAAATAAAATACAGCACACACTAGGCCCTCCATGGAATGAGTTTGACACCCCTGCTTTAACGGAAGAGCAAGGCTGCTTATACCGTGATCAATCAAACATGCACTTATATTTAGTATGCAGCCATTCTACAGGCTGAGAGTTAAAATACAAAATGCCACAGGGCCAGATTGTTGATATTGTTTGAAATTAAATGTATAAATTACATTACTTAAGCAAAAAGTACCAATACTTACTACACAATGTTTACTCAGATGAGGAGTCTGGAAAATACTTACCAATACTTACTACACAATGTTTACTCAGATGAGGAGTCTGGAAAATTCTGTTCCCATGGAGAACCACAATATACTGTTCCCATGGAGAACCACATTACTGTTCCCATGGAGAACCACATTACTGTTCCCATGGAGAACCACATTACTGTTCCCATGGAGAACCACCATTACTGTTCCCATGAAGAACCACATTACTGTTCCCATGGAGAACCACCATACTGTTCCCATGAAGAACCACATTACTGTTCCCATGGAGAACCACATTACTGTTCCCATGGAGAACCAGTGGGTTTAACAATACTGTTCAAATCAAATCAAATTTATTTATATAGCCCTTCGTACATCAGCTGATATCTCAAAGTGCTGTACAGAAACCCAGCCTAAAACCCCAAACAGCAAACAATGCAGGTGTAAAAGCACGGTGGCTAGGAAAAACTCCCTAGAAAGGCCAAAACCTAGGAAGAAACCTAGAGAGGAACCGGGCTATGTGGGGTGGCCAGTCCTCTTCTGGCTGTGCCGGGTGGAGATTATAACAGAACGTGGCCAAGATGTTCAAATGTTCATAAATGACCAGCATGGTTGAATAATAGTAAGGCAGAACAGTTGAAACTGGAGCAGGAGCATGGCCAGGTGGACTGGGGACAGCAAGGAGTCCTCATGTCAGGTAGTCCTGGGACATGGTCCTAAGGCCCAGGCCAGTTGAAACTGGAGCAGCAGCATGGCCAGGTGGACTGGGGACAGCAAGGAGTCATCATGTCAGGTAGTCCTGGGGCATGGTCCTAGGGCTCAGGTCCTCCGAGAGAGAGAAAGAAAGAGAGAAGGAGAGAATTAGAGAACGCACACTTAGATTCACACAGGACACCGAATAGGACAGGAGAAGTACTCCAGATAAACAAACTGACCCTAGCCCCCCGACACAAACTACTGCAGCATAAATACTGGAGGCTGAGACAGGAGGGGTCAGGAGACACTGTGGCCCCATCCGAGGACACCCCCGGACAGGGCCAAACAGGAAGGATATAACCCCACCCACTTTGCCAAAGCACAGCCCCCACACCACTAGAGGGAAATCTCCAACCACCAACTTACCATCCTGAGACAAGGCCGAGTATAGCCCACAAAGATTTCCGACACGGTACAACCCAAGGGGGGACCCAGACAGGCCGACCACAACAGTGAATCAACCCACCCAGGTGACGCACCCCCAGGGACGGCACGAGAGAGCCCCAGCAAGCCAGTGACTCAGCCCCGTAACAGGGTTAGAGGCAGAGAATCCCAGTGGAAAGAGGGGAACCGGCCAGGCAGAGACAGCAAGGGCGGTTCGTTGCTCCAGAGCCTTTCCGTTCACCTTCCCACTCCTGGGCCAGACTACACTCAATCATATGACCCACTGAAGAGATGAGTCTTCAGTAAAGACTTAAAGGTTGAGACCGAGTTTGCGTCTCTGACATGGGTAGGCAGACCGTTCCATAAAAATGGAGCTCTATAGGAGAAAGCCCTGCCTCCAGCTGTTTGCTTAGAAATTCTAGGGACAATTAGGAGGCCTGCGTCTTGTGACCGTAGCGTACGTGTAGGTATGTACGGCAGGACCAAATCAGAGAGGTAGGTAGGAGCAAGCCCATGTAATGCTTTGTAGGTTAGCAGTAAAACCTTGAAATCAGCCCTTGCTTTGACAGGAAGCCAGTGTAGAGAGGCTAGCACTGGAGTAATATGATCAAATTTGTTGGTTCTAGTCAGGATTCTAGCAGCCGTATTTAGCACTAACTGAAGTTTATTTAGTGCTTTATCCGGGTAGCCGGAAAATAGAGCATTGCAGTAGTCTAACCTAAAAACCTACTGTTCCCATGGACAACCACATTACTGTTCCCATGGAGAACCACATTACTGTTCCCATGGAGAACCACATTACTGTTCCCATGGAGAACCAGTTGTTCTGGTGTCAGAGAAAGAAGAGTGACCGTTTGTCTGACGCAGGTGTCTGTCTGTCCAACACCGTACCAGGACATTATTAGAGGTGACTGCCTCTCTTGTCATTTCAGAGCAGTTTAGGCTGAGTCATCACATGTGGGGTAAAATACTATTCCAACCATTTCAAATACTTTAGCGGTGCTTGATTGAGCTTTCCCGTTGCCACGGAACCACAAAACCGGAACCACTAAACCAGTCCCACAAATTGCACACATTGTCCACTGGCACTCCAGGCAGACGAAAGAACATTTTTTAAAAGTTTTAAATAGTATTTGAACCCAGGTCATCAGCGCGAAGCTTCAGCAATAAACTCTGTTCACCTCCACTGACCTCCTTAGCTTCTGGTTTATAATGAAATACGGTGTGGGATTAGGGGACCCAGTCTGTCTGTAGGCTACTTTCAATTATGACTGGAGTCTTCATTACACTGTAATGTGAGTGTCAGCCAGTGTCGTGGTACATGAGTCCAGAATGGCACCTTATTCCCTAATTTGTTGCACTACTTTCGAACCAAGGTCCATAGGAGCCATAGGGCTGTAGTGCACTATATATAGGGAATAGCGTGTCATTTGGTGCACTACTTTTGAACCAAGGCCCATAGGGCTGTAGTGCACTATATAGTGAAGTGCTTTTAACCAGAGCCTTATGTTAACAGGGTGCCATTTGGGATGCGGCCCAGTGGCGTTCTTTAATAAATGTCTAACAACAACCCTCTCTGATGGATTCTATGGGATCCTAAAATACCACCCTATTGGCCTTCTATAATTCCCTATGGGCCTTGGTCCAAAGCAGTGTGCTGTATATGGGGTGGCAGGGTAGCCTAGTGGTTCGAGCGTAACCGGAAGGTTGCGAGTTCAAACCCCCGAGCTGACAAGGTACAAATCTGTCGTTCTGCCCCCTGAACAAGGCAGTTAACCCCACTGTTCCTAGGCCGTCATTGGAAATAAGAATTTGTTCTTAACTGACTTGCCTAGTTAAATAAAGGTAAAAAAAATAATAAATAAATAAAATATGGATTATGGTTCCATATGGGTGGCATCTGTTGATAGATGTACACATTTCATCCAGATTTAAAAAACAGTCTTTAGCTATTTCAATGTTGTTAAATGGCAGAGCAGAGGATGACCGTCCTAGAGCAAATTGGATTTCGTGCTACATTAAATACAGATTTAATGAATATTATCCCTTTGCTGTATGAATAAAATATCTCGTATTTTGTCACGTCCTGATGTGTTTCACCTGTCTTTGTGATTGTCTTCACCCTCCTCCAGGAGTCGCCCATCTTACCCATTATCCTCTGTGTACAGTGGCTTGCCAAAGGATTCACTCCCCTGGGCATTTTTCCTATTTAGTTGCCATACAACCTGGAATTAAAAAGGATTATTTGTGGGGTTGTAAATCATTTGATTTACACAACATACATACCACTTTGAAAATACGAAATATATGTTTTTATTGTGAAACAAACAAGAAATAAGACAAAAAAACTCAACTTGAGTGTGCATAACAATTCACCCCCCCCCCCCCAAAGTCAATACTTTGTAGAGACACCTTTTGTAGCAATTACAGCTGCAAGTTTCTTGTGGTATGTCTCTATAAGCTTGGCACATCTAGCCACTGGGATTTTTGCCCATTCTTCAAGGCTAAACTGCTCCAGCTCCTTCATGTTGGATGGGTTCCGCTAATGTACAGCAATTTTAAGTCACACCACAGATTCTCAATAGGATTGAAGTCTGGGCTTTGACTAGGCCATTCCAAGACATTTAAATATTTCCCCTTAATATGGCCGCAAAAAAAATCCCCTTTACATAACTTGCCATTTAAAATTGCTCACAGTAGTTTCATTTTTCTCGGGGTACGTGTCACAATCAGATTTGACAACATTTTGCAAGACAACTTTGCTCCTCTTTTAACCCGTACTAAGGACAACTTTGCTCCTCTTTTAACCCGTACTAAGGACAACTTTGCTCCTCTTTTAACCCGTACTAAGGACAACTTTGCTCCTCTTTTAACCCGTACTAAGGACAACTTTGCTCCTCTTTTAACCCGTACTAAGGACAACTTTGCTCCTCTTTTAACCCGTACTAAGGACAACTTTGCTCCTCTTTTAACCCGTACTAAGGACAACTTTTCTCCTCTTTTAACCAACTTTGCTCCTCTTTTACTAAGGACAACTTTGCTCCTCTTTTAACCCGTACTAAGGACAACTTTGCTCCTCTTTTAACCCGTACTAAGGACAACTTTTTTGACAACTTTCCTCTTTTAACCCGTACTAAGGACAACTTTGCTCCTCTTTTAACCCGTACTAAGGACAACTTTGCTCCTCTTTTAACCCGTACTAAGGACAACTTTGCTCCTCTTTTAACCCGTACTAAGGACAACTTTGCTCCTCTTTTAACCCGTACTAAGGACAACTTTGCTCCTCTTTTAACCTGTACTAAGGACAACTTTGCTCCTCTTTTAACCCGTACTAAGGACAACTTTGCTCCTCTTTTAACCCGTACTAAGGACAACTTTGCTCCTCTTTTAACCCGTACTAAGGACAACTTTGCTCCTCTTTTAACCCGTACTAAGGACAACTTTGCTCCTCTTTTAACCCGTACTAAGGACAACTTTGCTCCTCTTTTAACCCGTACTAAGGACAATTTTGCTCCTCTTTTAACCCGTACTAAGGACAATTTGGCTCCTCTTTTAACCCGTACTAAGGACAACTTTGCTCCTCTTTTAACCCGTACTAAGGACAACTTTGCTCCATTTTTAACCCATACTAAGGACAACTTTGCTCCTCTTTTAACCCGTACTAAGGACAACTTTGCTCCTCTTTTAACCTGTACTAAGGACAACTTTGCTCCTCTTTTAACCCGTACTAAGGACAACTTTGCTCCTCTTTTAACCCGTACTAAGGACAACTTTTGCTCCTCTTTTCTCCTCTTTTAACCCTAAGGACAACTTTGCTCCTCTTTTAACTAAGGACAACTTTTTCTCCTCTTTTAACCCGTACTAAGGACAACTTTGCTCCTCTTTTAACCCGTACTAAGGACAACTTTGCTCCTCTTTTAACCCGTACTAAGGACAACTTTGCTCCTTTTTAACCCATACTAAGGACAACTTTGCTCAACTCTCTTTTAACCCGTACTAAGGACAACTTTGCTCCTCTTTTAACCCGTACTAAGGACAACTTTGCTCCTCTTTTAACCCGTACTAAGGACAACTTTGCTCCTCTTTTAACCCGTACTAAGGACAACTTTGCTCCTCTTTTAACCCGTACTAAGGACAACTTTGCTCCTCTTTTAACCCGTACTAAGGACAACTTTGCTCCTCTTTTAACCCGTACTAAGGACAACTTTGCTCCTCTTTTAACCCGTACTAAGGACAACTTTGCTCCAATTTTAACCCGTACTAAGGACAACTTTTCTCCTCTTTTAACCCGTACTAAGGACAACTTTGCTCCTCTTTTAACCCGTACTAAGGACAACTTTGCTCCTCTTTTAACCCGTACTAAGGACAACTTTGCTCCTCTTTTAACCCGTACTAAGGACAACTTTGCTCCTCTTTTAACCCGTACTAAGGACAACTTTGCTCCTCTTTTAACCCGTACTAAGGACAACTTTGCTCCTCTTTTAACCCGTACTAAGGACAACTTTGCTCCTTTTTTGCTCCTCTTTTAACCCGTACTAAGGACAACTTTGCTCCTCTTTTAACCCGACAACTAAGGACAACTTTGCTCCTCTTTTAACCCGTACTAAGGACAACTTTGCTCCTCTTTTAACCCGTACTAAGGACAACTTTGCTCCTCTTTTAACCCGTACTAAGGACAACTTTGCTCCTCTTTTAACCCGTACTAAGGACAACTTTGCTCCTCATTTAACCCATACTAAGGACAACTTTGCTCCTCTTTAACCCGTACTAAGGACAATTTTGAATGCTGACCTCTCCTCAGTCGCAATAATTAATTCTATTAAAATGAATACTCAATAAATTCTTATATCTCTATTCAGTGCCTACCGATTTTTCTTCCCAATACATTTGACAAATAGATCGACGGCCTAATTCTACCTTTTATATGCGATTAAAAAGCCCCCTAGGATACGATGTGAAATGAAAAATTTTTTTTTTTTCAAATAATGCAAAAAAAAAATAACACTCCACAGAGCTGGGCTTTACTGAAGAGTGTCCAGATAAAAGCCATTGCTTAAAGAAAAAATAAGCAAACAAGTTTGCTGTTCACCAAAAGGCATTTGGGAGACTCCCCAAACATATGGAAGAATGGACTCTGGTCAGATGAGACTAAAATTTAGCTTTTTGGCCATCAAGGAAAACATGGCGCAAACCCAAAACCTTGCATCACCCCGAGAGTACCCTCCCCACAGTGAAACATGGTGGCGGCAGCATTATGCTGTGGGTTTTTTTCATCGGGCAGGGACTGAGAAATTGATCAGAATTTAAGGAATGATGGATACCGCTAAATACAGTGAAAATCTTGATGGTACCTGTGTGTTTGTTTCTCCGTCCTGGTCCACCCAGGCCTTAGGCGAGGTCAAGGATAGCAGGGTTCGGTACACGAATCGGGTTCTCGGTAGGTCCAGGTCCAAACGCCAACAGGTAAGTCCAAACAATCCAGCTCATACACGGTAAATCCAGCCAATCTCTATAGTCTCTTTCTCTATTGTTCATAGCTCCTTCCAGCCCTCTCTCTTCCTCTTCCTGGTTTCTCTTGACCCTTTATCTGTGAGTCGGCTCCACCTTCTGAGGGTTCCCCTTGCTTCTGGGACTTGTAGTTTTGGCGATCGGCCATTTTGTGATCTGTAGTTCTGACAGGGGTGGCCATTTTAGTGATCGGGCAGAGCCCGTTTACTAGCTCTGCTCTCACATATCTGCCACTTATCACTCGACCCCCTTCTTTGCCACAATACATATACACATACACACACATACAAAAATACAGTTGAAGTCGGAAGTTTGCATACACCTTAGCCAACTACATTTAAACTCAGGTTTTCACAATTCCTGACATTTAATCCTAGTACAAATCCCCTGTCTTAGGTCAGTTAGGATCACCACTTTATTTTAAGAATGTGACATTTAAGAATAATAGTAGGGAGAATGATTTATTTCAGCTTTTATTTCTTTCATCACGTTCCCAGTGGGTCAGAAGTTTACATACACTCAACTAGTATTTGATAGCAATGCCTTTAAATTGTTTAACTTGGGTCAAACGTTCCGGGTATCCTCCCACAAGCTTCCCACAATAAGTGGGGTACATTTTGGCCCATTCCTCCTGACAGAGCTGGTGTAACTCAGTTAGGTTTGTAGGCCTCCTTGCTCGCACACGCTTTTTCAGTTCAGCCCACACATTTTCTGTAGGATTGTGGTCAGGGCTTTGCGATGGCCACTCCAATACCTTGACTTTGTTGTCCTTAAGCCATTTTGCCACAACTTTGGAAGTATGCTTGGGGTCATTGTCTATTTGGAAGTCTCATTTGCGACCAAGCTTTAACTTCCTGACTGATGTCTTGAGATGTTCCTTCAATATATCCACATCATTTCTGTCATGTTTTGTCATTGATTATCATGCCTTGTCCCTGTTCTTCTCCTTCTATTCGTTTCCCTCTGCTGGTCTTATTAGGTTCTTTCCCTCTTTCTATCCCTCTCTCTCCCCCTCCCTCTCTCACTCTCCCGCTCTCTCTTCTCTCTATCGTTCCGTTCCTGCTCCCAGCTGTTCCTATTCCCCTAATCAATCATTTAGTCTTCCCACACCTGTTCCCGATCCTTTTCCCTGATTAGAGTCCCTATTTCTCTCCTTGTTATTCGTTTCTGCCCTGTCGGTTCCTTGTCTAGAATTCACCGTGCTGTGTTTGTGTATCGCCCTGTCGTGTCGTGTTTTCCTCAGATGCTGCGTGTGAGCAGGTGTCTGAGTCTGTTTGGTTCAAGTGCCTTCCCGAGGCAACCTGCTGTTCACCTGCTGTTCAAGATCGAGTCTCCAGTTTGTCCTCGTCATTTCGAGTGAAAGTTGTGTTTTTTGATTGTATTTACTTTACTGGATTAAAGACTCTGTTTTCGCCAAGTCGCTTTTGGGTCCTCTTTCACCTGCATGACAGAAGGAACCGACCAAGGAATGGACCCAGCGACTTCAGACGCTCGTTACACTGCCGTCGAGATCCAAGGAGCCATGCTCGGCAGACACGAGCAGGAATTGTCTGCTGCTCGCCATGCCGTGGAGAACCTGGCCGCTCAGGTTTCCGACCTCTCTGGACAGTTCCAGAGTCTTCGTCTCGTGCCACCTGTTACTTCCTGGCCTGCCGAGCCTCCAGAACCTAGGGTTAATAACCCACCTTGCTACTCCGGGCAGCCCACTGAGTGCCGCTCCTTTCTCACGCAGTGTGAGATTGTGTTCTCTCTCCAACCCAACACATACTCTAGAGAGAGCTCGGGTTGCTTACGTCATTTCACTCCTTACTGGCCGGGCTCGAGAATGGGGCACAGCTATCTGGGAGGCAAGGGCTGATTGCTCTAACAAGTACCAGAACTTTAAAGAGGAGATGATTCGGGTTTTTGACCGTTCAGTTTTTGGTAGGGAGGCTTCTAGGGCCCTGGCTTCCCTATGCCAAGGTGAACGGTCCATAACGGATTATTCTATTGAGTTTCGCACTCTTGCTGCCTCTAGTGAGTGGAACGAGCCGGCGCTGCTCGCTCGTTTTCTGGAGGGACTCCACGCAGTGGTTAAGGATGAGATTCTCTCCCGGGAGGTTCCTTCAGATGTGGACTCTTTGATTGCTCTCGCCATCCGCATAGAACGACGGGTAGATCTTCGTCACCGGGCTCGTGGAAGAGAGCTCGCATCAACGGTGTTTCCCTGCTCCGCATCGCAACCATCTCCCTCCTCTGGCTCAGAGACTGAGCCCATGCAGCTGGGAGGGATTCGCATCTCGACTAAGTAGAGGGAACGGAGGATCACCAACCGCCTGTGCCTCTATTGCGGAGTTGCTGGACATTTTGTTAATTCATGTCCAGTAAAAGCCAGAGCTCATCTGTAAGCGGAGGGCTACAGGTGAGCGCAACTACTCAAGTCTCTCCATCAAAATCCTGTACTACTTTGTCGGTCCATCTACGCTGGACCGGTTCGGGTGCTACATGTAGTGCCTTGATAGACTCTGGGGCTGAGGGTTGTTTCATGGACGAAGCATGGGTTCGGAAACATGACATTCCTTTCAGAGAGTTAGAGAAGCCTACGCCCATGTTCGCCTTAGATGGTAGTCATCTTCCCAGTATCAGATTTGAGACACTACCTTTAACCCTCACAGTATCTGGTAACCACAGTGAGACTATTTCTTTTTTGATTTTTCGTTCACCGTTTACACCTGTTGTTTTGGGTCATCCCTGGCTAGTATGTCATAATCCTTCTATTAATTGGTCTAGTAATTCTATCCTATCCTGGAACGTTTCTTGTCATGTGAAGTGTTTAATGTCTGCCATCCCTCCCGTTTCTTCTGTCCCTACTTCTCAGGAGGAACCTGGCGATTTGACAGGAGTGCCGGAGGAATATCATGATCTGCGCACGGTCTTCAGTCGGTCCCGAGCCAACTCCCTTCCTCCTCACCGGTCGTATGATTGTAGTATTGATCTCCTTCCGGGGACCACTCCTCCTCGGGGTAGACTATACTCTCTGTCGGCTCCCGAACGTAAGGCTCTCGAGGATTATTTGTCTGTGTCTCTTGACGCGGTACCATAGTGCCTTCTTCCTCTCCGGCCGGGGCGGGGTTCTTTTTGTTAAGAAGAAGGACGGTACTCTGCGCCCCTGCGTGGATTATCGAGGCTGAATGACATAACGGTTAAGAATCGTTATCCGCTTCCCCTTATGTCATCAGCCTTCGAGATTCTGCAGGGAGCCAGGTGCTTTACTAAGTTGGACCTTCGTAACGCTTACCATCTCGTGCGCATCAGAGAGGGGACGAGTGGAAAACGGCGTTTAACACTCCGTTAGGGCATTTTGAGTACCGGGTTCTGCCGTTTGGTCTCGCCAATGCGCCAGCTGTTTTTCAGGCATTAGTTAATGATGTTCTGAGAGACATGCTGAACATCTTTGTTTTTGTCTATCTTGCTTGATATCCTGATTTTTTTTCTCCGTCACTCGAGATTCATGTTCAGCACGTTCGACGTGTTCTACAGCGCCTTTTAGAGAATTGTCTCTACGTAAAGGCTGAGAAGTGCTCTTTTCATGTCTCCTCCGTTACTTTTCTCGGTTCCGTTATTTCCGCTGAAGGCATTCAGATGGATTCCGCTAAGGTCCAAGCTGTCAGTGATTGGCCCGTTCCAAGGTCACGTGTCGAGTTGCAGCGCTTTTTAGGTTTCGCTAATTTCTATCGGCGTTTCATTCGTAATTTCGGTCAAGTTGCTGCCCCTCTCACAGCTCTTACTTCTGTCAAGACGTGTTTTAAGTGGTCCGGTTCCGCCCAGGGAGCTTTTGATCTTCTAAAAGAACGTTTTACGTCCGCTCCTATCCTCGTTACTCCTGACGTCACTAGACAATTCATTGTCGAGGTTGACGCTTCAGAGGTAGGCGTGGGAGCCATTCTATCCCAGCGCTTCCAGTCTGACGATAAGGTTCATCCTTGCGCTTATTTTTCTCATCGCCTGTCGCCATCTGAGCGCAACTATGATGTGGGTAACCGTGAACTGCTCGCCATCCGCTTAGCCCTAGGCGAATGGCGACAGTGGTTGGAGGGCGACCGTTCCTTTTGTCGTTTGGACAGACCATAAGAACCTTGAGTACATCCGTTCTGCCAAACGACTTAATGCCCGTCAAGCTCGTTGGGCGTTGTTTTTCGCTCGTTTCGAGTTTGTGATTTCTTACCGTCCGGGTAGCAAGAACACCAAGCCTGATGCCTTATCCCGTCTGTTTAGTTCTTCTGTGGCTTCTACTGATCCCGAGGGGATTCTTCCTTATGGGCGTGTTGTCGGGTTAACAGTCTGGGGAATTGAAAGACAGGTTAAGCAAGCACTCACGCACACTGCGTCGCCGCGCGCTTGTCCTAGTAACCTCCTTTTCGTTCCTGTTTCCACTCGTCTGGCTGTTCTTCAGTGGGCTCACTCTGCCAAGTTAGCTGGTCATCCCGGTGTTCGAGGCACTCTTGCGTCTATTCGCCAGCGCTTTTGGTGGCCGACTCAGGAGCGTGACACGCGCCGTTTCGTGGCTGCTTGTTCGGACTGCGCGCAGACTAAGTCGGGTAACTCTCCTCCTGCCGGTCGTCTCAGACCGCTCCCCATTCCTTCTCGACCATGGTCTCACATCGCCCTAGACTTCATTACCGGTCTGCCTTTGTCTGCGGGGAAGACTGTGATTCTTACGGTTGTCGATAGGTTCTCTAAGGCGGCACATTTCATTCCCCTCGCTAAACTTCCTTCCGCTAAGGAGACGGCACAAATCATTATCGAGAATGTATTCAGAATTCATGGCCTCCCGTTAGACGCCGTTTCAGACAGAGGCCCGCAATTCACGTCACAGTTTTGGAGGGAGTTCTGTCGTTTGATTGGTGCGTCCGTCAGTCTCTCTTCCGGGTTTCATCCCCAGTCTAACGGTCAAGCAGAGAGGGCCAATCAGACGATTGGTCGCATACTACGCAGCCTTTCTTTCAGAAACCCTGCGTCTTGGGCAGAACAGCTCCCTGGGCAGAATACGCTCACAATTCGCTTCCTTCGTCTGCTACCGGGTTATCTCCGTTTCAGAGTAGTCTGGGTTACCAGCCTCCTCTGTTCTCATCCCAGCTTGCCGAGTCCAGCGTTCCCTCCGCTCAAGCGTTTGTCCAACGTTGTGAGCGCACCTGGAGGAGGGTGAGGTCTGCACTTTGCCGTTACAGGGCACAGACTGTGAGCCGCCAATAAACGCAGGATTAAGAGTCCAAGGTATTGTTGCGGCCAGAGAGTGTGGCTTTCCACTCGCAACCTTCCTCTTACGACAGCTTCTCGTAAGTTGACTCCGCGGTTCATTGGTCCGTTCCGTGTCTCCCAGGTCGTCAATCCTGTCGCTGTGCGACTGCTTCTTCCGCGACATCTTCGTCGCGTCCATCCTGTCTTCCATGTCTCCTGTGTCAAGCCCTTTCTTCGCACTCCCGTTCGTCTTCCCTCCCCCCCTCCCGTCCTTGTCGAGCGCACCTATTTACAAGGTACATAAGATCATGGACATGCGTTCTCGGGGACGGGGTCACCAATAGTTAGTGGATTGGGAGGGTTACGGTCCTGAGGAGAGGAGTTGGGTTCCGTCTCGGGACGTGCTGGACCGTTCACTCATTGATGATTTCCTCCGTTGCCGCCAGGATTCCTCCTCGAGTGCGCCAGGAGGCGCTCGGTGAGTGGGGGGGTACTGTCATGTTTTGTCATTGATTATCATGCCTTGTCCCTGTTCTTCTCCTTCTATTCGTTTCCCTCTGCTGGTCTTATTAGGTTCTTTCCCTCTTTCTATCCCTCTCTCCCCCTCCCTCTCTCACTCTCCCGCTCTCTCTTCTCTCTATCGTTCCGTTCCTGCTCCCAGCTGTTCCTATTCCCCTAATCAATCATTTAGTCTTCCCACACCTGTTCCCAATCCTTTTCCCTGATTAGAGTCCCTATTTCTCTCCTTGTTATTCGTTTCTGCCCTGTCGGTTCCTTGTCTAGAATTCACCGTGCTGTGTTTGTGTATCGCCCTGTCGTGTCGTGTTTTCCTCAGATGCTGCGTGTGAGCAGGTGTCTGAGTCTGTTTGGTTCAAGTGCCTTCCCGAGGCAACCTGCTGTTCACCTGCTGTTCAAGATCGAGTCTCCAGTTTGTCCTCGTCATTTCGAGTGAAAGTTGTGTTTTTTGATTGTATTTACTTTACTGGATTAAAGACTCTGTTTTCGCCAAGTCGCTTTTGGGTCCTCTTTCACCTGCATGACAGAAGGAACCGACCAAGGAATGGACCCAGCGACTTCAGACGCTCGTTACACTGCCGTCGAGATCCAAGGAGCCATGCTCGGCAGACACGAGCAGGAATTGTCTGCTGCTCGCCATGCCGTGGAGAACCTGGCCGCTCAGGTTTCCGACCTCTCTGGACAGTTCCAGAGTCTTCGTCTCGTGCCACCTGTTACTTCCTGGCCTGCCGAGCCTCCAGAACCTAGGGTTAATAACCCACCTTGCTACTCCGGGCAGCCCACTGAGTGCCGCTCCTTTCTCACGCAGTGTGAGATTGTGTTCTCTCTCCAACCCAACACATACTCTAGAGAGAGAGCTCGGGTTGCTTACGTCATTTCACTCCTTACTGGCCGGGCTCGAGAATGGGGCACAGCTATCTGGGAGGCAAGGGCTGATTGCTCTAACAAGTACCAGAACTTTAAAGAGGAGATGATTCGGGTTTTTGACCGTTCAGTTTTTGGTAGGGAGGCTTCTAGGGCCCTGGCTTCCCTATGCCAAGGTGAACGGTCCATAACGGATTATTCTATTGAGTTTCGCACTCTTGCTGCCTCTAGTGAGTGGAACGAGCCGGCGCTGCTCGCTCGTTTTCTGGAGGGACTCCACGCAGTGGTTAAGGATGAGATTCTCTCCCGGGAGGTTCCTTCAGATGTGGACTCTTTGATTGCTCTCGCCATCCGCATAGAACGACGGGTAGATCTTCGTCACCGGGCTCGTGGAAGAGAGCTCGCATCAACGGTGTTTCCCTGCTCCGCATCGCAACCATCTCCCTCCTCTGGCTCAGAGACTGAGCCCATGCAGCTGGGAGGATTCGCATCTCGACTAAGTAGAGGGAACGGAGGATCACCAACCGCCTGTGCCTCTATTGCGGAGTTGCTGGACATTTTGTTAATTCATGTCCAGTAAAAGCCAGAGCTCATCTGTAGCGGAGGGCTACAGGTGAGCGCAACTACTCAAGTCTCTCCATCAAAATCCTGTACTACTTTGTCGGTCCATCTACGCTGGACCGGTTCGGGTGCTACATGTAGTGCCTTGATAGACTCTGGGGCTGAGGGTTGTTTCATGGACGAAGCATGGGTTCGGAAACATGACATTCCTTTCAGAGAGTTAGAGAAGCCTACGCCCATGTTCGCCTTAGATGGTAGTCATCTTCCCAGTATCAGATTTGAGACACTACCTTTAACCCTCACAGTATCTGGTAACCACAGTGAGACTATTTCTTTTTTGATTTTTCGTTCACCGTTTACACCTGTTGTTTTGGGTCATCCCTGGCTAGTATGTCATAATCCTTCTATTAATTGGTCTAGTAATTCTATCCTATCCTGGAACGTTTCTTGTCATGTGAAGTGTTTAATGTCTGCCATCCCTCCCGTTTCTTCTGTCCCTACTTCTCAGGAGGAACCTGGCGATTTGACAGGAGTGCCGGAGGAATATCATGATCTGCGCACGGTCTTCAGTCGGTCCCGAGCCAACTCCCTTCCTCCTCACCGGTCGTATGATTGTAGTATTGATCTCCTTCCGGGGACCACTCCTCCTCGGGGTAGACTATACTCTCTGTCGGCTCCCGAACGTAAGGCTCTCGAGGATTATTTGTCTGTGTCTCTTGACGCCGGTACCATAGTGCCTTCTTCCTCTCCGGCCGGGCGGGGTTCTTTTTGTTAAGAAGAAGGACGGTACTCTGCGCCCCTGCGTGGATTATCGAGGGCTGAATGACATAACGGTTAAGAATCGTTATCCGCTTCCCCTTATGTCATCAGCCTTCGAGATTCTGCAGGGAGCCAGGTGCTTTACTAAGTTGGACCTTCGTAACGCTTACCATCTCGTGCGCATCAGAGAGGGGGACGAGTGGAAAACGGCGTTTAACACTCCGTTAGGGCATTTTGAGTACCGGGTTCTGCCGTTTGGTCTCGCCAATGCGCCAGCTGTTTTTCAGGCATTAGTTAATGATGTTCTGAGAGACATGCTGAACATCTTTGTTTTTGTCTATCTTGACGATATCCTGATTTTTTCTCCGTCACTCGAGATTCATGTTCAGCACGTTCGACGTGTTCTACAGCGCCTTTTAGAGAATTGTCTCTACGTAAAGGCTGAGAAGTGCTCTTTTCATGTCTCCTCCGTTACTTTTCTCGGTTCCGTTATTTCCGCTGAAGGCATTCAGATGGATTCCGCTAAGGTCCAAGCTGTCAGTGATTGGCCCGTTCCAAGGTCACGTGTCGAGTTGCAGCGCTTTTAGGTTTCGCTAATTTCTATCGGCGTTTCATTCGTAATTTCGGTCAAGTTGCTGCCCCTCTCACAGCTCTTACTTCTGTCAAGACGTGTTTTAAGTGGTCCGGTTCCGCCCAGGGAGCTTTTGATCTTCTAAAAAAGAACGTTTTACGTCCGCTCCTATCCTCGTTACTCCTGACGTCACTAGACAATTCATTGTCGAGGTTGGCGCTTCAGAGGTAGGCGTGGGAGCCATTCTATCCCAGCGCTTCCAGTCTGACGATAAGGTTCATCCTTGCGCTTATTTTTCTCATCGCCTGTCGCCATCTGAGCGCAACTATGATGTGGGTAACCGTGAACTGCTCGCCATCCGCTTAGCCCTAGGCGAATGGCGACAGTGGTTGGAGGGCGACCGTTCCTTTTGTCGTTTGGACAGACCATAAGAACCTTGAGTACATCCGTTCTGCCAAACGACTTAATGCCCGTCAAGCTCGTTGGGCGTTGTTTTTCGCTCGTTTCGAGTTTGTGATTTCTTACCGTCCGGGTAGCAAGAACACCAAGCCTGATGCCTTATCCCGTCTGTTTAGTTCTTCTGTGGCTTCTACTGATCCCGAGGGATTCTTCCTTATGGGCGTGTTGTCGGGTTAACAGTCTGGGGAATTGAAAGACAGGTTAAGCAAGCACTCACGCACACTGCGTCGCCGCGCGCTTGTCCTAGTAACCTCCTTTTCGTTCCTGTTTCCACTCGTCTGGCTGTTCTTCAGTGGGCTCACTCTGCCAAGTTAGCTGGTCATCCCGGTGTTCGAGGCACTCTTGCGTCTATTCGCCAGCGCTTTTGGTGGCCGACTCAGGAGCGTGACACGCGCCGTTTCGTGGCTGCTTGTTCGGACTGCGCGCAGACTAAGTCGGGTAACTCTCCTCCTGCCGGTCGTCTCAGACCGCTCCCATTCCTTCTCGACCATGGTCTCACATCGCCCTAGACTTCATTACCGGTCTGCCTTTGTCTGCGGGGAAGACTGTGATTCTTACGGTTGTCGATAGGTTCTCTAAGGCGGCACATTTCATTCCCCTCGCTAAACTTCCTTCCGCTAAGGAGACGGCACAAATCATTATCGAGAATGTATTCAGAATTCATGGCCTCCCGTTAGACGCCGTTTCAGACAGAGGCCCGCAATTCACGTCACAGTTTTGGAGGGAGTTCTGTCGTTTGATTGGTGCGTCCGTCAGTCTCTCTTCCGGGTTTCATCCCCAGTCTAACGGTCAAGCAGAGAGGGCCAATCAGACGATTGGTCGCATACTACGCAGCCTTTCTTTCAGAAACCCTGCGTCTTGGGCAGAACAGCTCCCCTGGGCAGAATACGCTCACAATTCGCTTCCTTCGTCTGCTACCGGGTTATCTCCGTTTCAGAGTAGTCTGGGTTACCAGCCTCCTCTGTTCTCATCCCAGCTTGCCGAGTCCAGCGTTCCCTCCGCTCAAGCGTTTGTCCAACGTTGTGAGCGCACCTGGAGGAGGGTGAGGTCTGCACTTTGCCGTTACAGGGCACAGACTGTGAGAGCCGCCAATAAACGCAGGATTAAGAGTCCAAGGTATTGTTGCGGCCAGAGAGTGTGGCTTTCCACTCGCAACCTTCCTCTTACGACAGCTTCTCGTAAGTTGACTCCGCGGTTCATTGGTCCGTTCCGTGTCTCCCAGGTCGTCAATCCTGTCGCTGTGCGACTGCTTCTTCCGCGACATCTTCGTCGCGTCCATCCTGTCTTCCATGTCTCCTGTGTCAAGCCCTTTCTTCGCACTCCCGTTCGTCTTCCCTCCCCCTCCCGTCCTTGTCGAGCGCACCTATTTACAAGGTACATAAGATCATGGACATGCGTTCTCGGGGACGGGGTCACCAATAGTTAGTGGATTGGGAGGGTTACGGTCCTGAGGAGAGGAGTTGGGTTCCGTCTCGGGACGTGCTGGACCGTTCACTCATTGATGATTTCCTCCGTTGCCGCCAGGATTCCTCCTCGAGTGCGCCAGGAGGCGCTCGGTGAGTGGGGGGTACTGTCATGTTTTGTCATTGATTATCATGCCTTGTCCCTGTTCTTCTCCTTCTATTCGTTTCCCTCTGCTGGTCTTATTAGGTTCTTTCCCTCTTTCTATCCCTCTCTCTCCCCCTCCCTCTCTCACTCTCCCGCTCTCTCTTCTCTCTATCGTTCCGTTCCTGCTCCCAGCTGTTCCTATTCCCTAATCAATCATTTAGTCTTCCCACACCTGTTCCCAATCCTTTTCCCTGATTAGAGTCCCTATTTCTCTCCTTGTTATTCGTTTCTGCCCTGTCGGTTCCTTGTCTAGAATTCACCGTGCTGTGTTTGTGTATCGCCCTGTCGTGTCGTGTTTTCCTCAGATGCTGCGTGTGAGCAGGTGTCTGAGTCTGTTTGGTTCAAGTGCCTTCCCGAGGCAACCTGCTGTTCACCTGCTGTTCAAGATCGAGTCTCCAGTTTGTCCTCGTCATTTCGAGTGAAAGTTGTGTTTTTTGATTGTATTTACTTTACTGGATTAAAGACTCTGTTTTCGCCAAGTCGCTTTTGGGTCCTCTTTCACCTGCATGACAATTTCACCTCCTCATGATGCCATCTATTTTGTGAAGTGCACCAGTCCCTCCTGCAGCAAAGCAACCCCACAACATGATGCTGCCACACCCATGCTTCACGGTTGGGATGGTGTTCTTCAGCTTGCAAGAGTCTCCCTTTTTCCTCTAAACATAATGATGGTCATTATGGCCAAACAGTTCTATTTTAGTTTCAACAGAACAGTGGACATTTCTCCAAAAAGTATGATCTTTGTCCCCATGTGCAGTTGCAAACCGTAGTCTGGCTTTTTCATGGCGGTTTTGGAGCAGTGGCTTCTTCCTTGCAGAGCGGTCTTTCAGGTGATGTTGATTTAGGACTCGTTTTACTGTAGTTATAGATACTTTTGTACCTTTCCTCCAGCATCTTCACAAGGTCCTTTGCTGTTGTTCTGTGATTGATTTGCATTTTTAACACCAAAGTACGTTAATCTCTAGGAGACAGAACGTGTCTCCTTCCTAAGCGGTATGACGGCTGCGTGGTCCCATGGTGTTCATACTTGTGTACTATTGTTTGTACAGATGAACGTGGTACTTTCAGTCGTTTGGAAATTGCCTGCCATCCTGTACCTTTGCCCCACTACTCTGGATTACCGACCTCTGTCTGCCCTGACCCTGAGCCTGCCTGCCATCCTGTACCTCTGCCTGCCCTGACCCTGAGCCTGCCTGCCATCCTGTACCTTTGCCCCACTACTCTGGATTACCAACCTCTGCCTGCCCTGACCCTGAGCCTGCCTAACATCCTGTACCTCTGTCCGCCCTGACCCTGAGCCTGCCTGCCATCCTGTACCTCTGTCTGCCCTGACCCTGAGCCTGCCTGCCATCCTGTACCTCTGTCTGCCCTGAGCCTGCCTGCCATCCTGTACCTCTGTCTGCCCTGACCCTGAGCCTGCCTAACATCCTGTACCTCTGTCCGCCCTGACCCTGCCTGCCATCCTGTACCTCTGTCTGCCCTGACCCTGAGCCTGCCTAACATCCTGTACCTTTGCCTGCCCATGTTCGATTTAATAAAATGTGTTCCTTCGACACTGTCTGCACCTGGGTTTTTACCTTCAAACGTGATACGTTTTCATATTCATGCTATAAGTTATAAGTCGGACACTAATGTACATAAAAAAAGTATCAATTAAAGAGTTTATAATAAAAAGAAAAATACTTCAGCGAGACAGAAGCTTCTGGCAGGAGGGATCTTAAGTGGTAAAATAATGGGTTATTAAAACGACAGAAGAGCTACATAATACAGAGAGTTGAGGCCGTGAGCGCTGTGAGGGCTGTGAGGGCTGTGAGGGCTGTGAGGGCTGTGAGTGCTGTGAGGGCTGTGAGTGCTGTGAGGGCTGTGAGTGCTGTGAGGGCTGTGAGGGCTGTGAGTGCTGTGAGTGCTGTGAGTGCTGTGAGGGCTGTGAGTGCTGTGAGGGCTGTGAGTGCCGTGATTGCTGTGAGTGCTGTGAGGGCTGTGAGGGCTGTGAGTGCTGTGAGTGCTGTGAGGGTTGTGAGTGCTGTGAGTGCTGTGAGTGCTGTGAGGGCTGTGAGGGCTGTGAGGGCTGTGAGGGTTGTGAGGGCTGTGAATGCCGTGATTGCTGTGAGTGCTGTGAGTGCCGTGAGTGCCGTGAGTGCCGTGAGTGCCGTGAGGGCCGTGAGTGCCGTGAGTGCCGTGAGGGCCGTGAGTGCCGTGAGTGCCGTGAGTGCCGTGAGTGCCGTGAGGGCCGTGAGTGCCGTGAGGGCCGTGAGAGCCGTGAGTGCCGTGAGTGCCGTGAGGGCCGTGAGGGCCGTGAGGGCCGTGAGTGCCGTGAGTGCCGTGAGTGCCGTGAGGGCCGTGAGTGCCGTGAGGGCTGTGAGGGCTGTGAGTGATGTGAGGGCTGTGAGTGCTGTGAGTGCTGTGAAGAGATAATTCAGTACCCGTCACATACATGTGAGATGTGCAGCAGTCAATAAAATGAAAGGCAGTGGGCTCCAGTGCCAAATGACTGCCGTGACAGGACATACTGAGAGAATTACAGTCATAGTGAAACACTGTTAAGAGTAGTGGTGGTGGCTGGTTTGGAACAAAACAAACTAAATCAATAAGTGCCTTTCATTCTATTTATTAAAGCACAGATACAAAGGAACAGATACAGAGAGGAACAGATACAGAGGAATAGATACAGAGGAATAGATACAGAGAGGAATAGATACAGAGGAATAGATACAGAGGAATAGATACAGAGGAATAGATACAGAGAGGAATAGATACAGAGGAATAGATACAGAGAGGAACAGATACAGAGAGGAATAGATACAGAGAGGAACAGATACAGAGGAATAGATACAGAGAGGAACAGATACAGAGAGGAATAGATACAGAGAGGAATAGATACAGAGAAATAGATACAGAGGAATAGATACAGAGAGGAATAGATACAGAGAGGAACAGATACAGAGGAATAGATACAGAGAGGAACAGATACAGAGGAATAGATACAGAGAGGAACAGATACAGAGGAATAGATACAGAGAGGAATAGATACAGAGAGGAATAGATACAGAGAGGAACAGATACAGAGAGGAACAGATACAGAGAGGAATAGATACAGAGGAATAGATACAGAGGAATAGATATAGAGGAATAGATACAGGGGAACAGATACAGAGGAATAGATACAGAGGAATAGATACAGAGGAATAGATACAGAGGAATAGATACAGAGGAACAGAAACAGAGAGGAACACTGATTGGCAGATTAATGCCAAGAAAAAGAAGGGTGATTTGCAAATAAAAATAAATAAATAAATAGAACTCCAGAAATAGTTTTTTTGTTTTCGTTGATGAATGACAAAACATAAAATGGAATAACTGTCCCAGCCTGTGTACATTTAGTGTTGTTTATTCACAAGAACTAAACTGAATTAAATGTGATCCTCAGAAATAATGTTGATAAAAACTAGTGTTACCCACACGGACCGATCAATCACACACAGACACCTCATGCATCACTGAAACAATTAGGTTATTATTTCTACTGAGTGCAAAGTGTCATTTTTATACAGTCAGTGCTGCATCACTGGAATTTTCGGGCCCAAAAATCTGTCATGGGTACCTCCTTGGTACTCATTCAGCAGGTAGACAATGTGAGAAATCGTTGTAAAATGATGGCAGTTTTATTTACGAAGGGCCTTGGTGTTGCTTTGTGTTGGCTGTGAATCATTTAGCTGGGGTAGGCTTGCAGTGTGTGTGTGTGTGTGTGTGTGTGTGTGTGTGTGTGTGTGTGTGTGTGTGTGTGTGTGTGTGTGTGTGTGTGTGTGTGTGTGTGTGTGTGTGTGTGTGTGTGTGTGTGTGTGTGTGTGTGTGTGTGTGTGTGTGTGTGTGTGTGGACAAGTGCGAGTGCATGTGTGTGCTCTGTGTGTGTGTGTGTGTGTGTGTGTGTGTGTGTGTGTGTGTGTGTGTGTGTGTGTGTGTGTGTGTGTGTGTGTGTGTGTGTGTGTGTGTGTGTGTGTGTGTGTGTGTGTGTGTGTGTGTGTGTGTGTGGGCAGGTGCAACTGCATGTGTGTGCTTGTTGTGTGTGTGTGTGTGTGTGTGTGTGTGTGTGTGTGTGTGTGTGTGTGTGTGTGTGTGTGTGTGTGTGTGTGTGTGTGTGTGTGTGTGTGTGTGTGTGTGTGTGTGTGTGTGTGTGTGTGTGTGTGTGTGCCAGATCAGCCTCACCAGCCAAGAATTGATCAAGGGCTCCATGGAAAGGGGCTGCTGACTCTTTCTGTAGTGGGAGGCGGAGCTGCTGAGTCCCTCTCTAGTGGGAGGAGGAGCTGCTGAGTCCCTCTCTGGTGGGAGGAGGAGCTGCTGAGTCCCTCTCTAGTGGGAGGAGGAGTTGCTGAGTCCCTCCCTAGTGGGAGGCGGAACTGCTGAGTCCCTCTCTAGTGGGAGGAGGAGTTGCTGAGTCCCTCCCTAGTGGGAGGAGGAGCTGCTGAGTCCCTCTCTAGTGGGAGGAGGAGTTGCTGAGTCCCTCCCTAGTGGGAGGTGGAACTGCTGAGTCCCTCTCTAGTGGGAGAAGGAGTTGCTGAGTCCCTCCCTAGTGGGAGGAGGAGCTGCTGAGTCCCTCCCTAGTGGGAGGCGGAACTGCTGAGTCCCTCTCTAGTGGGAGGCGGAACTGCTGAGTCCCTCCCTAGTGGGAGGAGGAGCTGCTGAGTCCCTCTCTGGTGGGAGGAGGAGCTGCTGAGTCCCTCTCTAGTGGGAGGAGGAGTTGCTGAGTCCCTCCCTAGTGGGAGGCGGAGCTGCTGAGTCCCTCTCTGGTGGGAGGAGAAGCTGCTGAGTCCCTCTCTAGTGGGAGGAGGAGTTGCTGAGTCCCTCCCTAGTGGGAGGCGGAGCTTTCACCCAAAGTTCCCCGTCAAGGCGTTTGTATAGCCAGAGTAAACAAACACAACAGAGGCTAAAATACAATATTATAGTCCACTGGGCACGATCAGAAACAGGAAATGCATATAAAACAATTTCAAGGTAAGTACATTACTTTTTAAGAAACCAATAAGAGAATATGAATTTTGGGAGTGGAACATAAATACTGTAGGTTGTGGTCCTCCCATTGACTGGATATCATTCAACAAAGGTCCTACATGCTGTGTTAATGTGCAGTCTTGATAGTATTGAGAGTGGAATGACAGTAGAATGGTAGCTGAGGGTAGAATGAAAACAGTTTCGTGAAATGTTGCTCAAGGAATTCTGGTACTCAGCCTTAGAGATCTTATCTCAATCGTTTACTAAAGTCAAATCAAATTTATTTATATAGATAGCCCTTCGTAAATCAGCTGATATCTCAAAGTGCTGTACAGAAACGCAGCCTAAAACCCCAAACAGCAAACAATGCAAGTGAAGAAGCACAGTGGCTAGGAAAAACTCCCTAGAAAGGCCAAAACCTAGGAAGAAACTTAGAGAGGAACCAGGCTATGTGGGGTGGCCAGTCCTCTTCTGGCTATGCCGGGTGGAGATTATAACAGAACATGGCCAAGATGTTCAATGTTCATAAATGACCAATTGTTTACTAAAGGGACAAACTTGTAAATTCTAAGTGCAGATCTTGTTGCTCTGACGTTGACCAAACACACTTCTCTTCTGCTCTGCATCCAGTATCCATTAGATTTATATTTAGTTAGAGGAAGCCTCTTTTTATTAAATCAACCATCTGTTTGCAGCTTCTAACATAGTAAACTTTTTTTTTTTTTTTTACATTTTTTAAACGCAACAATCATATTCAAATTCATTTCTCTACGTTATTCACAGTCACATTTAAATTGGACAGATTTATTTTCCCTGCCTCAGTGTTTAAATACATGGGAACCAGCATCTCTCTGGGAGTTTTAAACCCACACAGAATTCCTTTTCTTTGTTTGGAAACAGTACCTGTCATTGTTAATAGCTCAGGCAGTGGAATTATTGATGGTGATTGATTGTGATTATTGTGTTTGACTCCAGCCAAAGACACGAAGGGTTGATAATAAATTGACCAGCTATAGGCTTTTGACTAGTGTCTTCCAGTCTAAATGGCAACCTTTCACGGTATAGATTAGTATTGTCCTCTGCATCGATGACATCGACCCCACTCGCTCAGCCAATAGCCTGTCAGCCAGATTATTGGGGTCAGACAGGTTGTTTTTTATTATTATTATTCCATATGAACCCCAGACCAACAAATTTAGATTTTCATGTAATTTAACGCAGAAAATGATCATTTGGAGGAAGGATTGTTGACATATAATGGCCGTTTGTATCCTAAAAGCATTATTAAGAAATATTAATCAATATTTTGGATTTCTCCCAGGCCTCCTTTAAGACTCGATCATTTGTAATCTGGAAATGCTGCAAAGCAAACCATTGGCGTCACATGAAGCTTCACCTCTTGCACTGCAATAAATAGTATTTTGATTTCATTAACTGTCATGTTTTGTCATATATTGTCATGTCTTGTCCTTGTGTTTCCCCTTCTGTTCGTTTCCCTCTGCTGGTCTTATTAGGTTCTTTCCCTCTTTCTATCCCTCTCTCTCCCCCCCTCCCTCTCTCCCTCTCTCGCTCTCTCTCTCTATCGTTCCGTTCCTGCTCCCAGCTGTTCCTCATTCTCCTAACTACCTCATTTACTCTTTCACACCTGTCCCCTATTTTGCCCTCTGATTAAAGTCCCTATTTCTCCCTCTGTTTTCCGCTTCTGTCCTTGTCGGATCATTGTTTGATGTTTGCTGTGCTGTGTTTTTGTTCCGTCGTGTTTTTGCCTTCTTCAGATGCTGCGTGTGAGCAGGTGTCTATGTCAGCTACGGCCTGTACCTTCCCGAAGCGACCTGCAGTCTGTGGTCGCGTCTCCAGTCGTTCCTCTCTACTGACGAGAGGATTTCAGTTTTCCTGTTTGTATTTTCCTGAGATAATTTCCAGGATTATCGTTTTTGTTAAAGACTGGAATAAAGACTCTGTTTCTGTTAAGTCGCTTTTGGGTCCTCATTCACCAGCATAACATTAACAGTTTTAATACATTCATTTATTGAAATATTGAAATATTGAAAATGTTTTAATATTGTTGAAAGTTGTATTATTAGTTTGTGTGACAACATTATGGCCCTTGGTTGAAGCTCAGCTTATTATCATATCTAAGAAAATATCACAGCAATGTCGACGAAAATACGCAAATCAACTTGGCACTTTCCAAACCTCTCCTCATGATCCGCCCGACCGTTACCGAGGACCACTATACCAGATTTCTTTTTTACAGGGTTGTTAGCGTTAGGGTAGTATTGCCCAAACCTAACATTAGCTCAAATTCTAGACGTCGGGTTAAAACGACACGTCCATGTGGTGACCTTTGACCTTAACAATCGTCGGATTGACTACATTTTTAGGTAAAACAGTTTTTATACAATGTATAACTTATCACTCTTACGTGCCTATTTTTTTGCAAATAAGAACCAAATGAGGTGCTACCTTTTTGTATCATATTTGACAATGCTAACATATTTTTTCAGCCGATCTCAAAGTTGTCCCAGCAACTCAGTTGCTCAGCAACAACAGCGCTAGTAGCTAACATTTGCTAACACCAGTTGGATGAGAGGCCAAGCTACATGCAAAGGAAGCTATGGAAGGTTTTTCATATGGCTGATGTCATCTGTGAAAACTGTTGACCTTGACACTTGCTTGTAATCAGAGCACAAACAAAGAAGCACAAACAATCTAGCAAATGTCATTGGCTGCTACTGCCAGTTAGCTAGCCAACTAGCCAACATTAGCCAGCAGCTAACGTAGCTAGCTAGCTACAAGCCAATGAGAGGCTGTAACATTAGCTGTATGGAGAGATTGTAGCGTATTGGTTGTCGTTATCGCCCAGAGATCAGAAGATAGTGGGTTCGTGTCTTTGATTAGAAATATTGACCATTCGTATTTTTGACACTCCCTCCAAGTCTGGACACACGCACACACCGGCGCACAAATGCACACACGGTGTGTGCTTATTATCATTTATTAGATGGCTCCCAAGTAACTTCCACCGAAGTGAATGAGCGTCAGCGCAGGCCCTCTGCTGGTGCAGAACACGGAGCAGTTTGTGTGCCACCTCATGCCTCGCTCTCCGAGCCAACTAACCATGTGACGGGCAAGGCCAAGGTTGAGATGCTTATAGTGCTGTGTTATGCTATATTATTATGTTGGATACTAAGGCTGTATTATTATGTTGTTATTATGTTGTATTATTATGTTGTTATTATGTTGTATTATTATGTTGTATTATTATGTTGTATTATTATTATTATGTTGTATTATTATGTTGTATTATTATGTTGTGTTATGTATTATTATGTTGTATTGTTATGTTGTATTATT
>NC_060175.1:7709523-7714523 GCF_021184085.1 Oncorhynchus gorbuscha
TATTATGTTGTGTTATTATGTTGTATTATTATGTTGTGTTATGTTGTATTATTATGTTGTATTATTATGTTGTGTTATGTTGTATTATTATGTTGTATTATTATGTTGTGTTATTATGTTGTATTATTATGTTGTGTTATGTATTATTATGTTGTGTTATGTTGTATTATTATGTTGTGTTATGTATTATTATGTTGTATTGTTATGTTGTATTATTATGTTGTATTATTATGTTGTATTATTATGTTGTATTATTATGTAGTATTGTGTATTATGTAGTATTATTATGTAGTATTATTATGTTGTATTGTGTATTATGTAGTATTATTATGTTGTATTATTATGTTGTGTTATGTATTATTATGTTGTATTATTATGTTGTATTATTATGTTGTATTATTATGTTGTATTGTGTATTATTATGTTGTGTTATGTTGTATTATTATGTTGTATTATTATGTTGTGTTATGTATTATTATGTTGTATTATTATGTTGTATTATTATGTTGTGTTATTATGTTGTATTATTATGTTGTGTTATGTTGTATTATTATGTTGTATTATTATGTTGTATTATTATGTTGTATTATTATGTTGTATTATTACGTTGTATTATTATGTTGTATTATTATGTTGTATTATTATGTTGTATTATTATGTTGTATTATTATGTTGTGTTATGTTGTATTATTATGTTGTGTTATTATGTTGTATTATTATGTTGTATTATTATGTTGGTTTATTATGTTGTATTGTTATGTTGTATTATTATGTTGTGTTATTATGTTGTATTATGGATGGCTCACCTCTCACAGTTCTGGGCGACTTTAACCTCCCCACGTCTACCTTTGACTCATTCCTCTCTGCCTCCTTCTTTCCACTCCTCTCCTCTTTTGACCTCACCCTCTCACCTTCCCCCCCTACTCACAAGGCAGGCAATACGCTCGACCTCATCTTTACTAGATGCTGTTTTTCCACTAACCTCATTGCAACTCCCTCCAAGTCTCCGACCACTACCTTGTATCCTTTTCCCTCTCGCTCTCATCCAACACTTCCCACACTGCCCCTACTCGGATGGTATCGCGCCGTCCCAACCTTCGCTCTCTCTCCCCCGCTACTCTCTCCTCTTCCATCCTATCATCTCTTCCCTCTGCTCAAACCTTCTCCAACCTATCTCCTGATTCTGCCTCCTCAACCCTCCTCTCCTCCCTTTCTGCATCCTTCGACTCTCTATGTCCCCTATCTTCCAGGCCGGCTCGGTCCTCCCCTCCCGCTCCGTGGCTTGACGACTCATTGCGAGCTCACAGAACAGGGCTCCGGGCAGCCGAGCGGAAATGGAGGAAAACTCCGCCTCCCTGCGGACCTGGCATCCTTTCACTCCCTCCTCTCTACATTTTCCTCCTCTGTCTCTGCTGCTAAAGCCACTTTCTACCACTCTAAATTCCAAGCATATGCCTCTAACCCTAGGAAGCTCTTTGCCACCTTCTCCTCCCTCCTGAATCCTCCTCCCCCTCCCCCTCCTCCCTCTCTGCAGATGACTTCGTCAACCATTTTGAAAAGAAGGTCGACGACATCCGATCCTCGTTTGCTAAGTCAAACGACACCGCTGGTTCTGCTCACACTGCCCTACCCTGTGCTCTGACCTCTTTCTCCCCTCTCTCTCCAGATGAAATCTCGCGTCTTGTGACGGCCGGCCGCCCAACAACCTGCCCGCTCGACCCTATCCCCTCCTCTCTTCTCCAGACCATTTCCGGAGACCTTCTCCCTTACCTCACCTCGCTCATCAACTTATCCCTGACCGCTGGCTACGTCCCTTCCGTCTTCAAGAGAGCGAGAGTTGCACCCCTTCTGAAAAAACCTACACTCGATCCCTCCGATGTCAACAACTACAGACCAGTATCCCTTCTTTCTTTTCTCTCCAAAACTCTTGAACGTGCCGTCCTTGGTCAGCTCTCCCGCTATCTCTCTCAGAATGACCTTCTTGATCCAAATCAGTCAGGTTTCAAGACTAGTCATTCAACTGAGACTGCTCTTCTCTGTATCACGGAGGCGCTCCGCACCGCTAAAGCTAACTCTCTCTCCTCTGCTCTCATCCTTCTAGACCTATCGGCTGCCTTCGATACTGTGAACCATCAGATCCTCCTCTCCACCCTCTCTGAGTTGGGCATCTCCGGTGCGGCCCATGCTTGGATTGCGTCCTACCTGACAGGTCGCTCCTACCAGGTGGCGTGGCGAGAATCTGTCTCCTCACCACGCGCTCTCACCACTGGTGTCCCCCAGGGCTCTGTTCTAGGCCCTCTCCTATTCTCGCTATACACCAAGTCACTTGGCTCTGTCATAACCTCACATGGTCTCTCCTATCATTGCTATGCAGACGACACACAATTAATCTTCTCCTTTCCCCCTTCTGATGACCAGGTGGCGAATCGCATCTCTGCATGTCTGGAAGACATATCAGTGTGGATGACGGATCACCACCTCAAGCTGAACTTCGGCAAGACGGAGCTGCTCTTCCTCCCGGGGAAGGACTGCCCGTTCCATGATCTCGCCATCACGGTTGACAACTCCATTGTGTCCTCCTCCCAGAGCGCTAAGAACCTTGGCGTGATCCTGGACAACACCCTGTCGTTCTCAACGAACATCAAGGCGGTGGCCCGTTCCTGTAGGGTCATGCTCTACAACATCCGCAGAGTACGACCCTGCCTCACACAGGAAGCGTCGCAGGTCCTAATCCAGGCACTTGTCATCTCCCGTCTGGATTACTGCAACTCGCTGTTGGCTGGGCTCCCTGCCTGTGCCATTAAACCCCTACAACTCATCCAGAACGCCGCAGCCCGTCTAGTGTTCAACCTTCCCAAGTTCTCTCACGTCACCCCGCTCCTCCGCTCTCTCCACTGGCTTCCAGTTGAAGCTCGCATCCGCTACAAGACCATGGTGCTTGCCTACGGAGCTGTGAGGGGAACGGCACCTCAGTACCTCCAGGCTCTGATCAGGCCCTACACCCAAATAAGGGCACTGCGTTCATCCACCTCTGGCCTGCTCGCCTCCCTACCACTGAGGAAGTACATTTCCCGCTCAGCCCAGTCAAAACTGTTCGCTGCTCTGGCTCCCCAATGGTGGAACAAACTCCCTCACGACGCCAGGACAGCGGAGTCAATCACCACCTTCCGGAGACACCTGAAACCCCACCTCTTTAAGGAATACCTAGGATAGGATAAAGTAATCCTTCTCACCCCCTCCCCCCTTAAAATATTTAGATGCACTATTGTAAAGTGGCTGTTCCACTGGATGTCATAAGGTGAATGCACCAATTTGTAAGTCGCTCTGGATAAGAGCGTCTGCTAAATGACTTAAATGTAATGTTAAATGTAAATGTATTATTATATTGGTTTATTATGTTGTATTGTTATGTATTATTATGTTGTATTATTATGTTGTATTGTTATGTTGTATTGTTATGTGTTATTATGTTGGTTTATTATGTTGTAGTGTTATGTATTATTATGTTGTATTATTATGTTGTATTATTATGTTGTATTATTATGTTGTGTTATTATGTTGTGTTATTATGTTGTGTTATTATGTTGTATTGTTATGTTGTATTATGTTGTATTGTTATGTTGTATTGTTATGTATTATTATGTTGTATTATTATGTTGTGTTATTATGTTGTATTATTATGTTGTATTATTATGTTGTATTATTATGTTGTGTTATTATGTTGTATTATTATGTTGTATTATTATGTTGTATTGTTATGTATTATTATGTTGGTTTATTATGTCGTATTATTATGTTGTGTTATTATGTTGGATACTAAGGCTGTATTATTATGTTGTATTATTATGTTGTATTATTATGTGTTATTATGTTGTATTATTATGTTGTATTATTATGTTGTAGTGTTATGTATTATTATGTTGTATTATGTTGGTTTATTATGTTGTATTATTATGTTGTGTTGTTATGTTGTGTTATGTTGTATTATTATGTATTATTATGTTGTATTATTATGTTGTATTATTATGTTGTATTATTATGTTGTATTATTATGTTGTATTATTATGTTGTGTTATGTTGTATTATTATGTTGTATTATTATGTTGTATTGTTATGTTGTGTTATGTTGTATTATTATGTTGTATTATTATGTTGTGTTATGTTGTATTATTATGTTGTATTATTATGTTGTATTGTTATGTTGTGTTATGTTGTATTATTATGTTGTATTATTATGTTGTATTATTATGTTGTGTTATGTTGTATTATTATGTTGTATTATTATGTTGTATTATTATGTTGTGTTATTATGTTGTATTATTATGTTGTATTATTATGTTGTTATTATGTTGTATTATTATGTTGTATTATTATGTTGTATTATTATGTTGTATTGTTATGTTGTTATTATGTTGTTATTATGTTGTATTATTCTGTTGTTATTATGTTGGTTTATTATGTTGTATTGTTATGTTGTTATTATGTTGTTATTATGTTGTATTATTCTGTTGTTATTATGTTGGTTTATTATGTGGGGTTGATACAATGATAAGTTAGCATTTCCAGCTATACAGGAAAATTCCTGCAACAACAGGATGATCAAATTAAGATATGTCATCTGTAGGTGTTGGTTTTAGGTCGTTACCCGACCCCATTCCTTCAGGAGAGCACGTCCCCACACTACTTTATAACCACCTGCCGAGCAATGATGTGCCTGGCTGGCTATGCTGATTGACAACGACCTGCCTGGCACACAACGACCTGTCTGAAACAACCATCTGCCTGAACAATAATGTGCCTTACAGGAGCCTGGCTGAGTGAGTGGGGTCAATAGCATCGATGTGGAGTACAACACTAATCTACACCGTGATAGGTTGCCATTTAAACTGGATCTTTTGATTGGTGTCAGAAGTGAGATGGCATCATGTACATATTAGTGGCTTGTTGTTTCAGACAGGTTGTTGTTTGTCAGGCCCAGATCATTGTGCACCAGGCAGGTC
>NC_060175.1:7719523-7727023 GCF_021184085.1 Oncorhynchus gorbuscha
TTCCTGTGGTGAAGTAGAGGAGGACCAAAACGCAGCGTGGTTATATTGACTCATGTTTAATCAAAAACGGATAAACATGAGTGAGAGGAAGCTCAGGCCGGTTGATGGATCTACCAGATCCTGGCTGGCTGGTGGTTCCGGCAGATCCTGGCTGACTGGCACTTCTGGCGGATCCTGGCTGACTGGTGGATCCTGGCAGACTGGCGGATCCTGGCAGACTGGCGGATCTAACTGATCCTGGCCGACTGGCGGATCCTGGCCGACTGGCGGATCCTGGCCGACTGGCAGATCCTGGCCGACTGGCAGATCCTGGCCGACTGGCAGATCCTGGCCGATTCTGTCTGACTGGCGGATCCTGGCTGACTGGCAGTTCTGGCGGATCCTGGCTGACTGGTAGTTCTGGCGGATCCTGGCAGACTGGCGGACCCTGGCAGACTGGCGGACCCTGGCAGACTGGCGGACCCTGGCAGACTGGCGGATCCTGGCAGACTGGCGGATCCTGGCAGACTGGCGGATCCTGGCAGACTGGCGGATCCTGGCACACTGGCGGATCCTGGCTGAATGGCGGATCTAACTGATCCTGGCAGACTGGCACTTCTGGCGGATCCTGGCTGAATGGCGGATCTAACTGATCCTGGCTGACTGGCAGATCCTGGCCGACTGGCGGATCCTGGCTGACTAGCAGATCCTGGCTGACTGGCAGATCTGGCGGATCCTGGCAGACTGGCGGATCCTGGCAGCCTGGCGGATCCTGGCAGACTGGCAGTTCTGGCAGATCCTGGCTGACTGGTGGATCCTGGCAGACTGGCGGATCCTGGCAGACTGGCGTATCCTGGCCCACTGGCAGATCCTGGCCCACTGGCAGATCCTGGCCGACTGGCAGATCCTGGCCGACTGGCAGATCTGGCAGATCCTGGCAGACTGGCGGATCCTGGCTGACTGGCAGATCCTGGCCGACTGGCAGTTCGGGCAGATCCTGGCTGACTGGCACTTCTGGCGGATCCTGGCTGAATGGCGGATCTAACTGATCCTGGCTGACTGGCAGATCCTGGCCGACTGGCGGATCCTGGCTGACTAGCAGATCCTGGCTGACTGGCAGATCTGGCGGATCCTGGCAGACTGGCGGATCCTGGCAGCCTGGCGGATCCTGGCAGACTGGCAGTTCTGGCAGATCCTGGCTGACTGGTGGATCCTGGCAGACTGGCGGATCCTGGCAGACTGGCGGATCCTGGCAGACTGGCGGATCTAACTGATCCTGGCTGACTGGCAGATCCTGGCGACTGGCGGATCCTGCCTGACTGGCAGATCCTGGCGACTGGCAGATCCTGGCGACTGGCAGTTCTGGCCGATCCTGGCTGACTGGCGGATCCTGGCAGACTGGCGGATCCTGGCAGACTGGCGGCACTGGCGGCGCTGGGCAGACTGGCGGCACTTGCGGCGCTGGGCAGACTGGCGGCACTTGCGGCGCTGGGCAGACTGGTAGCTCAGCCGGCGCAGGGCAGACGGGTAGCTCAGACGGCGCTGGGCAGACTGGCGGCACTGGCGCTGCGCAGACAGGAGAAAAAGGCTCTGATAGCGCTGGACTGAGGAGCACTGGTGCCTCTGGAATGAGGGGCTCTGGCACCTCTGGCATGAGGGGCAGTAGCTCTGACAGCGCCGGACAGGCGGGAGACTCTGGCTGCGCTGGAGAGGGGGAAGGCTCCGGCAGCGCTGGACAGGCGGGACGCACTGTAGGCCTGATGCGTGGTGCTGGCACTGGTATGCCGTGCATACTATGCCAAACCAACAGCTTTCTTTCTACTCTGTCCAATACATCCTCCACACTCTCAGACTCCGCACTCTGCTTCACCGACAGCTCCAATTCCATCCATGACTCTGCCCAGGGTCCTTCTCGATCAAGGATCTCCTCCCAAGTCCATTTATCCAAATAGTGCAGCATCTCCCACTGCTGCTGCTGCTGCTCCTGTTGCTGCTGCCTCTGTTCCTTCTCCTGCTGCTGCTTTTGCCGTTGCCCGTTACCACGCCGCTTGGTCCTTGGTTGGTGGGTGATTCTGTCAGGGTTTTCCTGTGGTGAAGTAGAGGAGGACCAAAACGCAGCGTGGTTATATTGACTCATGTTTAATCAAAAACGAATAAACATGAACACTACAAAACAATGAACGTGGAAAACCAAAAACAGCCCTATCTGGTGCAAAACACAGAGACCGGAACAATCACCCACAAAACCCAACACAAAACAGGCTACCTAAATATGGTTCCCAATCAGAGACAATGACTAACACCTGCCTCTGATTGAGAACCATATCAGGCCAAACATAGAAATAGACAAACCAGACACACAACATAGAATGCCCACCCAGCTCACGTCCTGACCAACACTAAAACAAGGAAAACACATACGAACGATGGACAGAACGTGACACCACACCTGGTTTCAATTCCCCAATTACATGTTCATTATTTAACCCTCTGTTTTCCCCATGGTTTTTGTGCATGATTGTTTGTTGTATTTATGGTCCGTATTGTGGGCTCGGTGTTATCGACTTGTAATGAAAGTCTTGAGTTTGTTGTCCTGCGTCTGACTCCTCTGCACCAGCTACACCCAGTCCTATTACAAACTTGGGCAGGCAACCACATTATTTTGAAAGTTGTTTATGTTAAACACGGATGAATTTGATTTATTTTGACATACTGCTCTCCTATTGTCAGTATTCTTGTGTTAGCGTAGTCTGATGGATTTGCTTTGCTGCTGAGATTTGCTTTGCTGCTGAGATTTGCTGCTGAGATTTGCTTTGTTGCTAATGTGCTTTGCTGCTGAGATGTGCTTTGTTGCTGAGATTTGCTTTGTTGCTGAGATTTGCTTTGTTGCTGAGATTTGCTTTGTTGCTGAGATTTGCTTTGCTGCTGAGATGTGCTTTGTTGCTGAGATTTGCTTTGTTGCTGAGATTTGCTTTGTTGCTCTCCAATCTCTAGTGAAACATGTTTTTTTTAACATTCATTATTTGCTATGCCTGGCTTGTCACAATATACATCTGAAGTTTCTTTAGTTTTCAGGCTTTTTGTTGTTGTTGTAATAAACTATTAATTAGATAATCTTGAATGTAACACTGTTAGGGGAGTTACTGTGAATGTTAATGTGCTGTATGGTTTCATTGCAACATCATGCAGCCTTTAGGCAAATAGGAAGTGTGAACAACAAAAGAACATGATGATCATTAAGGCATATATTTAAGTCCCCATAAACCTCTTCGTTAGACCTCGTTAGTTCAGCGACATTTTATAAATCGATGATTCAATTATTGAAAGTCATTCTGAAGTTTGAGGTCTACGGCCAATACAGAACGTGTCTCGGTGACAACGTAAAAATAATAAGGAGAGAAATTGAATTAATCTGATTTGTTATGACTGCTGAAACTCAGGAAGTGAATCTGAATGGAGAAAGGGGGGGTGGAGAAGGGGGGGGGGGGGTTACTTCTCATGTACATCAGTGTCAGCCGAGCTAGCGAGATTAGGGTTGAATGAACATAATATTATGTTGATCAGAAGGTCTCAGCACTCTCTGGGCTTTCACGGCTAATATGACAGCTTTCAGTGTTCATTTCCCATCTTTCCATTCCTTGTCCATAGACCAATAAGAGCCCATCACAATGCCATGAAGGGATCTCTCTTTAAAAAAACAACACCGCATCTGCCAAGATCCCTGAGGTGTCAAACTCTAAATTTCAACATTGTGTTTTATATTTTCTGCCCAAAAATCCATCCCAGCTCCCAGCTCTCAACACAATAGAGTTGCATCAGACTGTGAATCAGACTGTGTTCCTACATAGTGTTGCATCAGACTGTGTATCAGACTGTGTTCCTATAGTGTTGGCTGGGGGTAAACTTGGCTGGGGGTAAACATAGTGTTGGCTGGGGGTAAACATAGTGTTGGCTGGGGGTAAACATAGTGTTGGCTGGGGGTAAACTTGGCTGGGGGTAAACAGTGTTGGCTGGGGGTAAACTTGGCTGGGGGTAAACATAGTGTTGGCTGGGGGTAAACTCCCGAGCTGAGGTAAGGACGCCTGTCTATCCCGCTGCGGCGAGGGAGCCCGATGATCCGGTGGAGCATGACATATGATGTAAACCTGCCGAGCCAACCGAGGCAAGGAAACCTCTCAAGCCAGCCAGGGTGTGGAAACCCGACAGGCTGGCTTAGGCACCCCCGGCAGAATCCACCCTAATGGCATCAACAAAACTAAAAACTCCTGGGCTGGCTGGGCGAACAAGGCCTGACGATCCGGCTGAGGCCCGGCGTGGGATGGGCGCCTTCCGAGCCAACTGGTGCAAGGAAACCTCTCGAGCCAGTTAGAGCGTGGTACCTGCGTTTCCATCGACGGCGACCCAGGACCGACGTCACCACCAACCGGAACGCCACTTCTCCCCGATGCTTCGTGTGGTGGCTTCTGCATTCTGTCACAGGGATGACGCTGGAGAGGCGAAGCAGGTACGGGGAGTCAAACATTTAATATGGAACGGACACAGAAGGAGACAGGAACAGCGTCAGCATACGGGTAAAACACAGACAAATAACAATCACTGCAGCAGCGGGAACAGTACTGACAAATACAGGGGAGGTAATAAACAGCTGATTGAGTGAGAACAGGTGAGTCCAATTTCGCTGAAGCGCGTGACGAGGGAAATGCAGGTGTGCGTAAATGATGGTGGCAGGAGTGCGTAATGCAGGCAAGGTTCCTACATAGTGTTGTATCAGACTGTGTATCAGACTGTGTTCCTACATAGTGTTGTATCAGACTGTGTATCAGACTGTGCTCCTACATGGTGTTGCATCAGACTGTGTATCAGACTGTGCTCCTACATGGTGTTGTATCAGACTGTGTATCAGACTGTGTATCAGACTGTGTTCCCACATGGTGTTGTATCAGACTGTGCTCCTACATGGTGTTGTATCAGACTGTGTATCAGACTGTGTATCAGACTGTGTATCAGGCTGTGTTCCCACATAGTGTTGTATCAGGCTGTGTTTCAGACTGTGTTCCCACATTGTGTTGTATCAGACTGTGTATCAGACTGTGTTCCCACATAGTGTTGTATCAGACTGTGTTCCCACATAGTGTTGTATCAGACTGTGTTCCCACATAGTGTTGTATCAGACTGTGTATCAGACTGTGTATCAGACTGTGTTCCCACATAGTGTTGTATCAGACTGTGTTCCCACATAGTGTTGTATCAGACTGTGTTCCCACATAGTGTTGTATCAGACTGTGTATCAGACTGTGTATCAGACTGTGTTCCCACATAGTGTTGTATCAGACTGTGTTCCCACATAGTGTTGTATCAGACTGTGTATCAGACTGTGTATCAGACTGTGTTCCCACATAGTGTTGTATCAGACTGTGTATCAGACTGTGTTCCCACATAGTGTTGTATCAGACTGTGTATCAGACTGTGTTCCCACATAGTGTTGTATCAGACTGTGTTCCCACATAGTGTTGCATCAGACTGTGTTCCCACATAGTGTTGCATCAGACTGTGTTCCCACATAGTGTTGCATCAAACTGTGTTCCCACATAGTGTTGCATCAGACTGTGTTCCCACATAGTGTTGTATCAGACTGTGTATCAGACTGTGTTCCCACATAGTGTTGTATCAGACTGTGTTCCCACATAGTGTTGTATCAGACTGTGTATCAGACTGTGTTCCCACATAGTGTTGTATCAGACTGTGTTCCCACATAGTGTTGCATCAGACTGTGTTCCCACATAGTGTTGTATCAGACTGTGTATCAGACTGTGTTCCCACATAGTGTTGTATCAGACTGTGTATCAGACTGTGTTCCCACATAGTGCTGTATCAGACTGTGTTCCCACATAGTGCTTCATCAGACTGTGTATCAGACTGTGTTCCCACATAGTGTTGTATCAGACTGTGTATCAGACTGTGTTCCCACATAGTGTTGTATCAGACTGTGTATCAGACTGTGTTCCCACATAGTGTTGCATCAGACTGTGTTCCCACATAGTGTTGCATCAGACTGTGTTCCCACATAGTGTTGTATCAGACTGTGTATCAGACTGTGCTCCTACATGGTGTTGCATCAGACTGTGTATCAGACTGTGCTCCTACATGGTGTTGTATCAGACTGTGTATCAGACTGTGTATCAGACTGTGTTCCCACATGGTGTTGTATCAGACTGTGCTCCTACATGGTGTTGTATCAGACTGTGTATCAGACTGTGTATCAGACTGTGTATCAGGCTGTGTTCCCACATAGTGTTGTATCAGGCTGTGTTTCAGACTGTGTTCCCACATTGTGTTGTATCAGACTGTGTATCAGACTGTGTTCCCACATAGTGTTGTATCAGACTGTGTTCCCACATAGTGTTGTATCAGACTGTGTTCCCACATAGTGTTGTATCAGACTGTGTATCAGACTGTGTATCAGACTGTGTTCCCACATAGTGTTGTATCAGACTGTGTTCCCACATAGTGTTGTATCAGACTGTGTTCCCACATAGTGTTGTATCAGACTGTGTATCAGACTGTGTATCAGACTGTGTTCCCACATAGTGTTGTATCAGACTGTGTTCCCACATAGTGTTGTATCAGACTGTGTATCAGACTGTGTATCAGACTGTGTTCCCACATAGTGTTGTATCAGACTGTGTATCAGACTGTGTTCCCACATAGTGTTGTATCAGACTGTGTATCAGACTGTGTTCCCACATAGTGTTGTATCAGACTGTGTTCCCACATAGTGTTGCATCAGACTGTGTTCCCACATAGTGTTGCATCAGACTGTGTTCCCACATAGTGTTGCATCAAACTGTGTTCCCACATAGTGTTGCATCAGACTGTGTTCCCACATAGTGTTGTATCAGACTGTGTATCAGACTGTGTTCCCACATAGTGTTGTATCAGACTGTGTTCCCACATAGTGTTGTATCAGACTGTGTATCAGACTGTGTTCCCACATAGTGTTGTATCAGACTGTGTTCCCACATAGTGTTGCATCAGACTGTGTTCCCACATAGTGTTGTATCAGACTGTGTATCAGACTGTGTTCCCACATAGTGTTGTATCAGACTGTGTATCAGACTGTGTTCCCACATAGTGCTGTATCAGACTGTGTTCCCACATAGTGCTTCATCAGACTGTGTATCAGACTGTGTTCCCACATAGTGTTGTATCAGACTGTGTATCAGACTGTGTTCCCACATAGTGTTGTATCAGACTGTGTATCAGACTGTGTTCCCACATAGTGTTGCATCAGACTGTGTTCCCACATAGTGTTGCATCAGACTGTGTTCCCACATAGTGTTGTATCAGACTGTGTCCCCACATAGTGTTGTATCAGACTGTGTTCCCACATAGTTTTGCATCAGACTGTGTTCCCACATAGTGTTGCATCAGACTGTGTATCAGAATGTGTTCCCACATAGTGTTGCATCAGACTGTGTTCCCACATAGTGTTGCATCAGACTGTGTTCCCACATAGTGTTG
>NC_060175.1:7734523-7794523 GCF_021184085.1 Oncorhynchus gorbuscha
GCTGCCCCTACACTCTAACCACTAGGCTACCTGCCTCCCCTCTAACCACTAGGCTACCTGACACCCCTCTAACCACTAGGCTACCTGCCACCCCTACACTCTAACCACTAGGCTACCTGCCTCCCCTCCATACACTAGGCTACCTGCCGCCCTACACTCTAACCACAAGGCTACCTGGTGCTCCTCTAACCACTAGGCTACCTGCCGCCCCTATACTCTAACCACTAGGCTACCTGCCTCCCCTCTAACCAATAGGCTACCTGCCGCCCCTACACTCTAACCACTAGGCTACCCTGCCGCCCCTACACTCTAACCACTAGGCTACCTGCCTCCCCTCTAACCACTAGGCTACCTGCCTCCCCTCTATCCACTAGGCTACCCTGCTGCCTCTACACTCTAACCACTAGGCTACCTGCCGCCCCTACACTCTAACCACTAGGCTACCTGCCTCCCCTCTAACCACTAGGCTACCTGCCGCCCCTACACTCTAACCACTAGGCTACCTGCCTCCCCTCTAACCACTAGGCTACCCTGCCACCCCTACACTCTAACCACTAGGCTACCCTGCCGCCCCTACACTCTAACCACTAGGCTACCTGCCGCCCCTACACTCTAACCACTAGGCTACCTGCCTCCCCTCCATACACTAGGCTACCTGCCGCCCTACACTCTAACCACAAGGCTACCTGGTGCCCCTCTAACCACTAGGCTACCTGGTGCCCCTCTAACCACTAGGCTACCTGCCGCCCCTACACTCTAACCACTAGGCTACCTGGCGCCCCTCTTACCACTAGGCTACCTGCCTCCCCTCTAACCACTAGGCTACCTGCCTCCCCTCTAACCACTAGGCTACCTGCCTCCCCTCTAACCACTAGGCTACCTGCCTCTCCTCTAAACACTAGGCTACCTGCCACCCCTTTACCAGCAGAGGGTGAAATCAAAAATACTACTGTATTACTAATCATAATCTGGGTCTGACCCAGGCTTTCAGTTTTGGCTGATGCTTTCTGATTAGGCCCAGGGATTTGTCTGGGGCAGTCTGACCAGGCCCAGGGCTTTGGCTGGGGCTTTCTGACTAGGCCCAGGGATTTGGCTGTGGCTTTCTGACCAGGCCTAGGGATTTGGCTGGGGCTTTCTGAGGGGGGAGGGAGGGAGGAAGCCGGAGACAGGGAGGAAGGGAGGAAGGGAAACAGGGAGAGAGGAAGGGAGGGTGTGAGGGAGGGAAATAGGGAGGGAGTGAAACAGGGAGATTGGGACGGAGGGTGGCAGAAAGGGAGGACGGGAGGGTGGGAGGAAGGGAGGGAAGGCTGGGAGCCAACTCTAAATCCACTGGTGTCTGTGCTGTCAGGTCTGGATTCCTGGCTCTGACTAAATCAAATCAAATCAAATCAAATTTTATTTGTCACATACACATGGTTAGCAGATGTTAATGCGAGGGTAGCGAAATGCTTGTGCTTCTAGTTCCGACAATGCAGTGATAACCAACAAGTAATCTAACTAACAATTCCAAAACTACTGTCTTATACACAGTGTAAGGGGATAAAGAATATGTACATAAGGATATATGAATGAGTTATGGTACAGAGCAGCATACAGTAGATGGTATCGAGTACAGTATATACATATGAGATGAGTATGTAAACAAAGTGGCAAAGTTAAAGTGGCTAGTGATACATGTATTACATAAGGATGCAGTCGATGATGTAGAGTACAGTATATACGTACGCATATGAGATGAATAATGTAGGGTAAGTAACATTATATAAGGTAGCATTGTTTAAAGTGGTTAGTGATATATTTACATAATTTCCCATCAATTCCCATGATTAGAGTGGCTGGAGTTGGGTCAGTGTCAATGACAGTGTGTTGGCAGCAGACACTCAATGTTAGTGGTGGCTGTTTAACAGTCTGATGGCCTTGAGATAGAAGCTGTTTTTCAGTCTCTCGGTCCCAGCTTTGATGCACCTGTACTGACCTCGCCTTCTGGATGATAGCGGGGTGAACAGGCAGTGGCTCGGGTGGTTGATGTCCTTGATGATCTTTATGGCCTTCCTGTAACATCGGGTGGTGTAGGTGTCCTGGAGGGCAGGTAGTTTGCCCCCGGTGATGTGTTGTGCAGACTTCACTACCCTCTGGAGAGCCTTACGGTTGAGGGCGGAGCAGTTGCCGTACCAGGCGGTGATACAGCCCGCCAGGATGCTCTCGATTGTGCATCTGTAGAAGTTTGTGAGTGCTTTTGGTGACAAGCCGAATTTCTTCAGCCTCCTGAGTTTGAAGAGGCGCTGCTGCGCCTTCTTCACGACGCTGTCAGTGTGAGTGGACCAATTCAGTTTGTCTGTGATGTGTATGCCGAGGAACTTAAAACTTGCTACCTTCTCCACTACTGTTCCATCGATGTGGATAAGGGGGTGTTCCCTCTGCTGTTTCCTGAAGTCCACAATCATCTCCTTAGTTTTGTTGACGTTGAGTGTGAGGTTATTTTCCTGACACCACACTCCGAGGGCCCTCACCCCCTCCCTGTAGGCCGTCCCGTTGTTGGTAATCAAGCCTACCACTGTTGTGTCGTCCGCAAACTTGATGATTGAGTTGGAGGCGTGCGTGGCCACGCAGTCGTGGGTGAACAGGGAGTACAGGAGAGGGCTCAGAACGCACCCTTGTGGGGCCCCCGTGTTGAGGATCAGCGGGGAGGAGATGTTGTTGCCTACCCTCACCACCTGGGGGCGGCCCGTCAGGAAGTCCAGTACCCAGTTGCACAGGGCGGGGTCGAGACCCAGGGTCTCAAGCTTGATGACGAGCTTGGAGGGTACTATGGTGTTGAATGCCGAGCTGTAGTCGATGAACAGCATTCTCACATAGGTATTCCTCTTGTCCAGGTGGGTTAGGGCAGTGTGCAGTGTGGTTGAGATTGCATCGTCTGTGGACCTATTTGGGCGGTAAGCAAATTGGAGTGGGTCTAGGGTGTCAGGTAGGGTGGAGGTGATATGGTCCTTGACTAGTCTCTCAAAGCACTTCATGATGACGGAAGTGAGTGTTACGGGGCGGTAGTCGTTTATCTCAGTTACCTTAGCTTTCTTGGGAACAGGAACAATGGTGGCCCTCTTGAAGCATGTGGGAACAGCAGACTGGTATAGGGATTGATTGAATATGTCCGTAAACACACCGGCCAGCCGGTCTGCGCATGCTCTGAGGGCGCGACTGGGGATGCCGTCTGGGCCTGCAGCCTTGCGAGGGTTAACACGTTTAAATGTCTTACTCACCTCGGCTGCAGTGAAGGAGAGACCGCATGTTTTCATTGCAGGCCGTGTCAGTGACACTGTATTGTCCTCAAAGTGGGCAAAAAAGTTATTTAGTCTGCCTGGGAGCAAGACATCCTGGTCCATGACTGGGCTGGGTTTCTTCTTGTAGTCCGTGATTGACTGTAGACCCTGCCACATGCCTCTTGTGTCTGAGCCGTTGAATTGAGATTCTACTTTGTCTCTGTACTGACGCTTAGCTTATTTAATAGCCTTGCGGAGGGAATAGCTGCACTGTTTGTATTCGGTCATGTTGCCAGACACCTTGCACTGATTAAAAGCAGTGGTTCGCGCTTTCAGTTTCACGCGAATGCTGCCATCAATCCACGGTTTCTGGTTAGGGAATGTTTTTATCGTTGCTATGGGAACGACATATTCAACGCACGTTCTAATGAACTCGCACACCGAATCAGCGTATTCGTCAATATTTTTATCTGCAATACGAAACATATCCCAGTCCATGTGATGGAAGCAGTCTTGGAGTGTGGAGTCCGCTTGGTCGGACCAGCGTTGAACAGACCTCAGCGTGGGAGCCTCTTGTTTTAGTTTCTGCCTGTAGGCAGGGATCAACAAAATGGAGTCGTGGTCAGCTTTTCCAAAAGGGGGGCGGGGCAGGGCCTTATATGCGTCGCGGAAGTTAGAGTAACAATGATCCAAGGTTTTACCACCCCTGGTTGCGCAATTGATATGCTGGTAAAATTTAGGGAGTCTTGTTTTCAGACTCTAAATCCCCTGGTGTCTGTGTTGTCAGGTCTGGCTGCCTGGCTCTGAATCTAAATCCCCTGGTGTCTGTGCTGTCAGGTCTGGCTGCCTGGCTCTGACTCTAAATCCCCTGGTGTCTGTGCTGTCAGGTCTGGCTGCCTGGCTCTGTCTCTAAATCCCCTGGTGTCTGCTGTCAGGTCTGGCTGCCTGGCTCTGACTCTAAATCCCCTGGTGTCTGTGCTGTCAGGTCTGGATGCCTGGCTCTGACTCTAAATCCCCTGGTGTCTGTGCTGTCAGGCCAGGATGCCCTTTAAACTGTAGACTTTAGCTCAGTGAGCAAACACACTCTTGTTGCATCTCCCTAATGTCAGTATGCCTTGTATATTACTGTTTTAGTTAGTTATTATTGTCTTATTTCACTGTAGATTCTCCTGCCCTGCCCAACATGCCTTAGATAGCCATTTTGACATCACCTGGCTTAACTGGTGCCTCTAGAGACAAAACCTCTCTCATCGTCACTCGATGCCTAGGTTTACCGCCACTGTACTCACCACTTACCATACCATTGTCTATACATTATGCCTTGAGTCTATTCTTCCACACCAAGAAATCTGCTCCTTTTACTTTCTGTTCCCGAATGCACTAGACGACCAGTTCTTATAGCCTTTAGCCTTTAGCCATACCCTTATCCTACTCCTCCTCTATTCCTCTGCTGATGTAGAGGTTAACCCTGCAGCACCCAGCACCACTCCTATTCTCCAGGCGCTCTCATTTGTTGACTTCTGTAACCATAAAAGCCTTGGTTTCATGCATGTTAACACATCAGAAGCCTCCTCCCAAAGCTTGTTTTATTCAATGCTTTAGCACACTCCCTCAACCCTGATGTCCTAGCCATGTCTGAATCCTGGCTTAGGAAGGCCACCACAAATTCTGAAATTTCCATCCCCAACTACAACATTTTCCAACAAGATAGAACTGCCAAAGGGAGCGGAGTTGCAATCTACTGCAGAGATAGCCTGCAGAGTTCTGTCATACTATCCAGGCCTGTGCCCAAACAATTCAAGCTTCTACTTTTAAAAATCCACCTTTCCAGAAACAAGTCTCCCACCGTTACCGCTTATTATAGACCCCCCCCCAGCCCCCAGCTGTGCCCTGGACGCCCTATGTGAATTGATTGCCCCCATCTATCTTCAGAGTTCATACTGTTAGGTGACCTAAACTGGGATATGCTTAACACCCCAGCCGTCCTACAATCTAAGCTAGATGCCCTCAATCTCACACAAGTTTTCAAGGAACCTACCAGGTACAACCCTAAATCCGTAACCATGGGCACACTCCAAGATATCATCCTGACCAATTTGCCCTCTAAATACACATCTGCTGTCTTCAACCAGGATCTCAGTGATCACAGCCTCATTGCCTGCGTCCGGAATGGGTCCGCTGTCAAACGACCACCCCTCACCACTGTCAAACGCTCCCTAAAACAATGCTGCGAGCAGGCCTTTCTAATTGACCTGGCCTGGGTATCCTGGAAGGATATTTACCCCATCCCGTCAGTAGAGGATGGTTGATCTTTAAAAGTGCTTTCCTCTCCATCGTAAATGACCATGCCCCATTCAAAAAATGAAATGTAGAACTAAGACCAGATATATCCCTTAGTTCACCCCAGACTTGACTGCCCTTGACCAGCACAAAATAATCCTGTGGCATTCTGCATTAGCATCGAATAGTCCTCGTAATATGCAACTTTTCAGGGAAGTCAGGAACGAATAAACACAGTCAGTAAGGAAAGCTAAGGCAAGCTTTTCAAACAAAAATTTGCATCCTGTAGCACTAATTCCAAAAGGTTTTGGGACACTGTAAAGTCCATGGAGAATAAGAGCACCTCCTTCCAGCTGCCCACTGCACTGAGGCTAAGAAACACTGTCACCACCGATAAATCTACGATAATCGGGCACTTTAATAAGCTTTATTTTTTTCGGCTGGCCATGCTTTCCACCTGGCTACCCCTATCCCAGTCAACAGCTCTGCACCCCAGCAGCAACTTGCCTAAGCCCCCCCCCTTCTCCTTCACCCAAATCCAGACAGCTGATGTTCTGAAAGAGCTGCAAAATCTGGATCCCTACAAATCAGCTGGGCTAGACAATCTGGACCCTCTCTTTCTAAAATTATCCGCTGAAATTGTTGCAACCCCTATTACTAGCCTGTTCAAACTCTCTGACATCCCCAAATATTGGAAAGCTGCTGTGGTCATCCCCCTCATCAAAGGGGAAACACTCTAGACCCAAACTGTTATAGACCTATATTAATCCTGCCCTGCCTTTCTAAAATCTTCAAAAGCCAAGTTAACAAACAGATCACTGACCAATTCGAATCCTACCGTACCTTCTCCACTATGCAATCTGGTTTCCGAGGTGCACCTCATAGTTCAGCCATGCACCTTCTTCAACCGACAGCCGTTACACAGGAGTCTAGTGAGTTGCAAAATGGGTCTGCAAGTATTTCCAAAAATTCCCTTTCTGATTTTTATAGTTTTAGTGACAGTATTGATTTTGTTTTGCCATATACTGAAGTCTCTGAGGGTGCGTTCCCTGAGGTATTCAGAGAACTGCACCCAACCTCTGTTATTATTTCTGTATTTAAGTCAGCATGTCTCGACTTCAAGCTCCTTTCGATTTGGTGATGTTGTTCGAAAAACTGAAAAAACAATGAATACAACAGAAATCTGCTGACTTCAAAACCCTCTGATGAAGGTGAATCATTGTTTACTTGTCCCAGATTCATGCAGCAACAGAGTGCTCCCGGATAGTCACCTGTATCATGTGGTAAGGAATGATAGTCACCCGCTAAAGTATCATGTGGTAAGGAATGATAGTCACCAGCTAAAGTATCATGTGGTAAGGAATGATAGTCACCAGCTAAAGTATCATGTGGTAAGGAATGATAGTCACCAGCTAAAGTATCATGTGGTAAGGAATGATAGTCACCAGCTAAAGTATCATGTGGTAAGGAATGATAGTCACCAGCTAAAGTATCATGTGGTAAGGAATGATAGTCACCAGCTAAAGTATCATGTGGTAAGGAATGATAGTCACCAGCTAAAGTATCATGTGGTAAGGAATGATAGTCACCAGTTAACATATCCTGGGGTATGGAATGATAGTGGCCAGTTGAAATATGTTTACATTAATTTATAAATATTGAAAAACATTCATATGAATAGTGAAAATATAGCATAATTGATATGGCTATATTTAAAAAATATCTATATAATTTTGAATATAATATACTCTATGGGCACATCAAAATTCCAGAGTCGGATAACTGCTGTGTAGCAATTAAATATGAAACATGATGGAGTCTTCAATAAGGTCTTCACTCCAAAATGTTATAAATATGCCAAGTGGAGCATGGACCTCCCACCCCCTCTGTCTGAAGCTGAGCCACGTCCATACACTCCTCCTCCTCCCCCACCCTCCTTCTCCTCATCTTCCTTCTCCATCTCCAACTCCTCCTCCTCCCCTCCTCCTCATTCTCCTTTTCTTTCTCCTCCCCCTCCCCTCCTTCTCCTCCTCCCCCTCCGCTTCCTCTACCTTCTCTTCTTCCTCCCCCTCCCCTCCTCCTCCTCCTCCTCCTCCTCCTCCTCCTCCTCCTCCTCCTCCTCCTCCTCCTCTTCATTCTCTTTCTCTTTCTCCTTCTCCTCTTCTTTCTCCTTCTCCTCTTTTTCTTCTCTTCTTCCTTCTTCTCTTCTTCCTTCTCCTCTTCCCTATCCTTCTCCTCTTCTTTCTCCTTCTCCTCTTCCTTTTCTTCTCTTCTTCCTTCTCATCTTCCCTCTTCTTCTCCTCTTCTCCTTCTCCTCTTCATTTCTCCTTCTCCTTCTTCCTTTTCTTCTCTCTCTTTTCCTTCTTCATCTTCCCTCTTCTTCTCCTCTTCCTTCTCCTTCTCCTCTTCATTCTCTTTCTCTTTCTCCTTCTCCTCTTCTTTCTCCTTCTCCTCTTTTTCTTCTCTTCTTCCTTCTTCTCTTCTTCCTTCTCCTCTTCCCTATCCTTCTCCACTTCTTTCTCCTTCTCCTCTTCCTTTTCTTCTCTTCTCTTCCTCTTCTTCTCATCTTCCTTCTCTTCTTCTTCCTCTTCCTTCTCCTTCTCCTCTTCATTCTCTTTCTCTTTCTCCTTCTCCTCTTCTTTCTCCTTCTCCTCTTTTTCTTCTCTTCTTCCTTCTTCTCTTCTTCCTTCTCCTCTTCCCTCTCCTTCTCTTCTTTCTACTTCTCCTCTTCTTTTTCTTCTCTTCTTTCTTCTCCCTCTTCCTTCTCTCCTTCTCCTCTCTTCTTTCTCTCTTCTCCTCTTCTTTTTTCTTCTCTTTCTTTCTGCTCCTCTACCTTCTCATTCTCTTCTTTTTCTTTTTTCTTCTCTTCTTCCTACTCCTTCTCCTCTACCTTCTCATTCTCCTCTTCTTTTCTTCTTCTTCTTCCTACTCCTTCTCCTCTTCTTTTTCTTCTCTTCTTTCTGCTCCTCTACCTTCTCCTTCTCCTCTTCTTTTTCTTCTCCTCTACCTTCTCATTCTCCTCTTCTTTTTCTTCTCTTCTTCCTACTCCTTCTCCTCTTCCTTCTCTTTCTCCTCTTCCTTCTTTTCTCCTTCTCTACCTTCTCCTTCTCCTCTTTTTCTTCTCTTCTTCCTTCTCCTCTTCCCTCTCCTTCTCCTCTTCCTTCTCGTTCTCCTCTTCTTTCTCCTTCTCCTCTTTTTTCTCTTATCTCCTCTTCCTTTCTCTCTTCCCTCTCCTTCTCCTCTTCCTTCTCGTTCTCTTTCTCTTTCTCCTTCTCCTCTTCTTTCTCCTTCTCCTCTTTTTCTTCTCTTCTTCCTTCTCCTCTTTTTCTTCTCTTCTTCCTTCTCCTCTTCCCTCTCCTTCTCCTCTTCTTTCTCCTTCTCCTCTTCTTTTTCTTCTCTTCTTTCTTCTCCTCTACCTTCTCATTCTCCTCTTCTTTTTCTTCTCTTCTTCCTACTCCTTCTCCTCTTCCTTCTCTTTCTCCTCTTCCTTCTCTTTCTCCTCTACCTTCTCCTTCTCCTCTTTTTCTTCTCTTCTTCCTTCTCCTCTTCCCCCTCCTTCTCCTCTTCCTTCTCGTTCTCCTCTTCTTTCTCCTTCTCCTCTTTTTCTTCTCTTCTTCCTTCTCCTCTTCCCTCTCCTTCTCCTCTTCTTTCTCCTCCTCTTCTTTTCTTCTCTTCTTTCTTCTCCTCCTCCTACTCCTTCTCCTCTACCTTCTCATTCTCCTCTTCTTTTTCTTCTCTTATTCCTACTCCTTCTCATGTTCCTTCTTCTTCTCCTCTTCCTTCTCCTCTTCTTTCTTTTCTCTTCTTCCTTCTCCTTCTCCTCTTCCTCTTCCTTCTTTCTGTTATTAAAAATTGATGGCTCAATTCAATAAACTTCAGTGGTGTCTTGAAAGCTTCAAAGTGAATAGATTCTTCTGTCTTTGTTGGCCTCAGAATAAATCCAACCCCTCTATGAAAGCTGTAAGATAATACAGTACACTGTGAGACCTGTGTACAAGATGGAGGCTACCTGGGGCGGCAGGTAGAGGTTAGAAGGTTGGGCCAGTAACCAAAAGTTTGCTAGATCAAATCCCTGCGCTGACTAGGTAAAAATCTGTTGTTCTTCCCCTGACAAGGCAGTTAACCCACCGTTCCTAGGCCTAGTTGCCTAGTTAAATAAAGGTAAAATGTTTTTAAAAATGACCCCTCTTTGCCCTTGTGGAGAACATGACTCACAGTAGACTGTCTTTCATTTACTTTTGGTGTTATTGTGGTTGAGAATTGAATGATACTGTATCTCAGAATGGGTGTAGGCTATATAGATAAAAGATTGGTCTGCTTCAAAACAATTGTATATATTAGTGAATAAAAACCTTGTAAATGACATTGTGATATCCCTCCCCATAAAAATACGTTCTGATACTGCACTGTATCTGTAAAATATTCCTCCCCGGATACCTCTCTGATGTAAACTCAGTGTTGCTCCTGTGTCAAGTTCAGAGTTATTAGACTTCCCATTGAGCTGTCATACATATATCACAGAATGATATGGACACAGGAGCATTTGTTCATTGTTTTTTTGGGGGGAGGGTGACTTTTCTCCCCAATTTTGTGATATCCAATTGGTAGTTACAGTCTTGTCGCTAGAGCGCGATGGGACAAGGACATCCCGGGCCGGCCAAACCCTTCCCTAACCTGGACAACACTAGGTCAATTATACGCTGCCTCATGTGTCTCCCAGTCGCAACCGGCTGCGACACAGCCTGGGATCAAACCCAGGTCTGTAGTACTGCCTCTACCGCTGAGATGCAGTGCCTCAGGCCGCTGCGCAACATGGGAGGCCCTCACTCCCCCACCATTACATCACTTTATATCCTCAGAATGTGTGTGTGGTTAAGGGAAACTTACATTTCGCAGTGGGACAGTCAGAGCTTGGCAGGTAAAATACTTTAGTCTTTGAAATAAATAGTAAATAAATATATTTATGAAAAATTCTGAAATATACAGCAGCTTTTTTCTTCAATTAATTATCAAGGTGAGATTTTACATTTCATTTCATGGATCACCTGAAGTTAGAGAAATATCAGATGATGCTTCCGAAATTGCACCCTATTCCTAGAAAGTGCCCCATTCCTTAGATAGTGCCCCATTCCTTAGATAGTGCCCTATCCCAATAGTGCCCTATTCCTAGATGGTGCCCTATACCCTAGATGGTGCCCTATACCCTAGATAGTGCCCTATACCTAGATAGTGCCCTATACCCTAGATAGTGCCCTATACCCTAGATAGTGCCCTATATCCTAGATAGTGCCCTATAGCCTAGATAGTGCCCTATAGCCTAGATAGTGCCCTATATCCTAGATAGTGCCCTATAGCCTGGATAGTGCCTTATACCCTAGATAGTGCCTTATACCCTAGATAGTGCCCGATTCCTTAGATAGTACCCTATTCCCTTGATGGTGCCCTACTTTTGATCAGAGCCCTATGAGAATATGGTGCACTACTTTTGATCAGAGCCCTATGAGAATAGGGTGCACTACTTTTGATCAGAGCCCTATGAAAATAGGGTGCACTACTTTTTCAAGGACAGAACTACATTTAAAAATGGTACGCATAGCCTACACACCCACAAGATGGCGTCAATAGAGATGGCAGCTTCCATCCAAGTCCTTAGGAAACGGTGTAGTTTATTTATGTATTATTTCTTACATTGTTATCCCAGAAAACCTTAAGTGTTATTAAATACAAGAGGGAAGAACTATTGGATATCAGAGATACGTCAACTTACCAGCACAACGACCAGGAATCCAACTTTCCCATAGCAGATTCTTTGTCTGCACCTCCCAGGGAATTTGAACTGATCCAGAGGCCAACCCAAAACAACATCTTTGAGGAGAGGTGTCCTGGAGCGGTCTTCTAGTGAGGCACACACACCATGCACTGCTTCCTAGTATATTAGGGCAAGATTTGCTTTCCAACGAAATATCCGGGATTGTAACACTCTGTTTCAAGGAAACATGGCTATCTTGGGACAGGCTGTCAAAGTCCGTACAGCCTTATTCTAAAATGTATTAAATAGTTCAGTCTGTACACAATGCCCCATAATGACAAATAAAAACGGTTTTTTAGAAATCACCCACAATTTTCAGTGCATCGCGCAAACATGAACAAAAATCTCTCTGGTAAGAAAATGGGCGGGGGTGTATGTTTCATGATTAATGACTCGTGGTGTAATTGTAACAACATCAAGTCCTTTTGTACATCAAATGCCGACCGTAGTATCTCCCAAGAGAACTCTCCTCGGTTACCGTCACAGCCGTGTATATATCTCCGCAAGCAGAAACCAAAACGGCCATCAAGGAACTTCGCTGGACTTTATGCGCACTGGAAACCATATATCCCGAGTCGGCATTAATTGTAGCTGGGGATTTTAACAAAGCTAATCTGAGAACAAGGCTACATAAATTCTATCAGCATATTGATTGCAGTACACGAGTGAGTAACACACTCAACCACCGCTACTCTAACTTCTGTAATACATACAAGACCCTCCCCACCCTCCTTTTGGCTAATCTGACCACGACTCCATCTTGTTGCTCCCCTCCTATAGGCAGAAACTAAAACAACGCTGGTCTGACCAATCGGATTCAATGCTTTGATCACGTGGACTGGGATATGTTCCAGGTTGCCTCAAACAACAACATTGACATGTACGCTGACTGTGAGTGAGTTTATATTGAAGTGTATAGGAGATGTTGTACCCACTGTGACTAGGGGGCACTATTTTTCGTTTGGAAAAATAACGTTCCACAATGTAAACAGCCTATTTCTCAGGACCAGATGCTAGAATATGCATATAATTGACAGATTAGGATAGAAAACACTCTAAAGTTTCCAAAACTTTAAACTCCTGCTTTTCCCCAGTCTCTCTTTTCTCGTCCTCCTGGTTTTGACCCTTGCCTGTCCTGACCCTGAACCCGCCCGCCTGACCACTCTGCCTGACCCTGACACTGACCCTGAACCTGCCCGCCTGACCACTCTGCCTGCCCCTGACCCTGAGCCTGCTGTCTGTACCTTTGCCCCACCTCTGTATTACCGACCTCTGCCTGACCCTGACTCTAAGCCTGGCTGCCGTCCTGTACCTTCGCCCCTGTTGCTGTAATAAACATTATTACTTTGACATGGTCTGCATCTGGGTCTTACCTTGATACCTGATAGTAGAGCCGGGTCAGCTGTGCAACGCCATCTCCACCCAGGGAGATAGCATCAGTATGCATGAGGAATTGCTTCGTGGGCTGGTTATAGAGAGTCCAATCATTGATTGAATGCCATTACCTTGGTACCTGATAATACAGACCTTTATAGGATTTTATCAAACAAAACTACGCTACATTTTATCTCTGGGACCCTTAGGATGACAAATCAGAACAAGATTTCAGAATGTAAGTAAGTTATTCCCATTCAGAGGTGAATGTATCAAACCTGTCGAAGGTGAAAAAAGTGTTTTGTTGTTGTGCACTATTCTCAAACAATAGCATAGTATTATTTCACTGTAATAGCTACTGTAAATTGGACACTGCAGTTAGATTAATAAGAATTGAAGCTTTCTGCACATATAAGACACTTACATGTACCGATTGTTTTGTTGTTGTTGTTGTTGTTGTTGTTGTTTAAAACAACATTTTGATCACATTCTGCATATTGAGCACTAACATTTGACGGGACACGGATCCATAAGAAGTGTTTAAGCAGCAGCGGCGCGTCTGTCTCTTCATTGTAATCATAATAATATAATAATAATAATAGGGATAATATAAATACTATGCATACCAGTCTCTCTTGGATAAAAGCTGAGGAGAGACTGACTGCATCACTTCTTCTTCTTATAAGACACATGAATGTGTTGGAAATTCCAAATGGTTTGCATCGTCAACTTACACACAGCTTTGACACACACACTTACCCCACCAGACACCAGAAGTATTTTCACTGTCCCCCCAAATCCAGAACAAATTCAAGAAAGCATACAGTATTATACAGAGACATTATTGTATGGACCTCTCTTCCATCTCATATTGTTTCAAATAACAGCAAATTTAGTTAAAAAAAACCCCCAGATAAAGCAACACCTCACAGCCCAACTCCTCTCCCATATTTGACCTAGATATTGCGTGTATTGATATGCCAAATCAAATGTTATTGGTACACGTGGTTAGCACATGTTATTGGTACACGTGGTTAGCACATGTTATTGGTACACATGGTTAGCACATGTTATTGGTACACGTGGTTAGCACATGTTATTGGTACACGTGGTTAGCACATGTTATTGGTACACGTGGTTAGCACATGTTATTGGTACACGTGGTTAGCACATGTTATTGGTACACGTGGTTAGCACATGTTATTGGTACACGTGGTTAGCACATGTTATTGGTACACGTGGTTAGCACATGTTATTGGTACACGTGGTTAGCACATGTTATTGGTACACGTGGTTAGCACATGTTATTGGTACACGTGGTTAGCACATGTTATTGGTACATGTGGTTAGCACATGTTATTGGTTACACATGTTATTGGTTAGCACATGTTATTGGTACACGTGGTTAGCACATGTTATTGGTACACGTGGTTAGCACATGTTATTGGTACACGTGGTTAGCACATGTTATTGCAATGTGTAGCGAAATGCTTATGCTTCTAGATCCGACAGTGCAACAGTATCCAACAGGTAATATCAGGTAATATGTAACAAATTCCAAAAACAAAACCTAATATACACAATCTAGTAAAATAAATTATCTTCCCTTTCCAAGTATAAAATATATGGATTAGCAGTGACAGAGAAGCTATGATGCAATAGATAGCAACGAATAGATAGTGAAGGACACTGTATACAGTATATAGATATGAGATGAGTAATGCGAAATAAGTAAACATTCATGTTCCATGTATTAATGGATCATTTATCATTGATATCAAGTCTGTAGGTGCCAGTGGTGGCTGTTTAACAATCTGATGGCCTTCAGATAGACACTGTTTTTGTCCTCACCTTCTGGATGGAAGCGGGATGAACAGGTAGTGGATTGGGTATTTTTTGCTTTCCTGTAACATCGGGTGTTGTAGGTGTCCTGGTTGCCATACCACGCGGTGATACATCCCGACAGGATGCTCTCAATTGTGCATCTGTAAAAGTTAGTGAAGTTAGTGAGGTTTTTTGGTGACAAGCCACATTTTTTTCAGCCACACTGTCTGACCATTTCAGTTTGTCGGTGATATGATCACAGAGGAACTTAAAACGTTCCACCTTCTCCACTGCTGTCCTATCGATGTGCATAAGGGGTGGTAGGTATAACTGTAAATAAGAAGTTGTACTGACTTGCCTAGTTAAATAAAGGTTCATTAAGAAATATATATAACATTGGTACACACACTTCTCCACAGTGTTCTCCACTCTATATAATGTATGTTTATAGATGTATTGTTGTTAATTTGCTGTATTACTAAAATAAAAGTTACACTAATACACTTAACTTCAATAGTGGTAAAGACGGAGTGCTAATTAATTACTTAAAAATCATACAATATGATTTTCTGGATTTTTGTTTTAGATTCCGTCTCTCACAGTTGAAGTGTACCTATGATACAAATTACAGACCTTTACATGCTTTGTAAGTAGGAAAACCTGCAAAATCGTCAGTGTATCAAATACTTGTTCTCCCCACTGTATGTTTCCTCAAACAACAGGTTATGGTCAATAATATCAAAGGCTGCACTGAAATCTAACCGTACAGTTCCCACAATCTTCTTATTATCAATTTCTTTCAACTAATCATCAGTCATTTGTGTCAGTGCAGTACATGTTGAGTATCCTTCTCTATAATTGTGCTGAAAGTCTGTTGTTAATTTGTTTACAGAGAAATAACATTGTATTTGGTCAAACACCATTTTTTCCCAACAGTTTGCTAAGAGCTGGCAGCAAGCTGATAGGTCTGCTGTTAGAACCAGTAAAGGCCGCTTTACCACTATCGGGTAGTAGAATGACTTTGGCTTCCCTCCAGGCCTAAGGACAAAGACTTTCCTCTAGGCTCAGATGAAAGATATGACAGATAGGAGTGGCTATAGTGTCAGCCACCATCCTCAGTAGCTTTCCATCGAAGTTGTCAATGCCAGGAGGTTTGTCATTATTGATCGAAAACAATAATTCTCTCCCACACTAATTTTACAAAATTTAAAAAGAAAAATCGTTATTCGTTTTTTTTTATGCATACATCTGATATCTCATTGTTTGTTGTTGGCATTTCCTGCCTAAATTTGACCATTTTGCCAATGAAGTAACATCAACATGAAATTATTTTTTGATGAATATGCCATTTGATTCGTCCCCAATGTTGCACAACGATTTAAGTAAGTAAGTCATCGTTTTAGTCAAAGTATGATATATTTGGGCTTGAAGTGACAAATCTGAGCTGCCCACTTTGAGCAAATGAATGCACTTTATTTTCCCATGACATACAAATTATTTTCAACCTACATTTCATGTCCTCTTCTAGCTGTGTTATTAAGGTTATTAAGGCCAGATTAGTCTTAAAATTGTTGATAGATGACCAGCAGGGTCAAATAATAATCACATTTGGTTGTAGAGGGTGCAACAGGTCAAAACACGAGTGAATGTCAGACGGCGTTCATAGCCAACCTTTCGAGCCAGCAGGAGAGAGAGAGAGAGAGAGAGAGAGAGAGAGAGAGAGAGAGAGAGAGAGAGAGAGAGAGAGAGAGAGAGAGAGAGAGAGAGAGAGAGAGAGAGAGAGACTCTGGTATTTTCTGTAGGCTTGTTTCAGGGCTCTGGTATTTTCTGTAGGCTTGTTTCAGGGCTCTGGTATTTTCTGTAGGCTTGTTTCAGGGCTCTGGTATTTTCTGTAGGCTTGTTTAGGGTATTACACAAAGTTAAGTTTAGACCCTGATACTCCGACTTCTTGGGTAATTGGAAGGAGTCTGGAAGGGCATCTTAGAATCTTTGCGTTGCCCAAGAATTTATAACGCACCTCTTGATAATCCTTGGTTGGTGTCTGAGACAATTATTTGCTGTGATTGCAAACATAACAAAATGGTGGTCTGATAGTCCTGGATTAGTCCTGGATTATGAGAAAAACATTTACATCTACAACATCCACAGAACAAAACTAGATCCATGGTATGACTTGGGCAATGCGTAGGTCCTGAGACATGTTGGGATGAAAGAAACCGAGTGATGATGGCTCCTAAAGTCTGGACTTCTCTATGTGTCACCTAAAATGTGAATATTATCTGCCACGAGGTCCGATAGGAATTCAGGGATCTCAGTGAGGAACACTGTACATGGCCCAGGTTGTCTGTAAACAATAGCCGTAAAAAGTGATTGATTAGGCTGCATAGATTTCATGACTAGAACTTTTTCTCCTCCGTGAATTGGAATTTGCTGTCATAAATGTTAAAAACACCTTTACGCGATGCTTTCGGGGACATGGTCACTAGTGTAACCAGAAGAAGAGGCCTCATTCATCCGGGGGTGTCCTCCAGGATGGTAAGTTGGTGGTTGAAGATATCCCTCTAGTGGTGTGGGGGCTGTGCTTTGGCAAAGTGGGTGGGGTTATATCCTTCCTGTTTGGCCCTGTCCGGGGGTGTCCTCGGATGGGGCCACAGTGTCTCCTGACCGCTCCTGTCTCAGCCTCCAGTATTTATGCTGCAGTAGTTTGTGTCAGGGGGGCTTGGGTGAGTTTGTTATATCTGGAGTACTTCTCCTGTGTGAATTTAAGTGTGCTCTCTCTAATTCTCTCTTTCTCTCTCTCGGAGGACCTGAGCCCTAGGACCATGCCTCAGGACTACCTGACATGATGACTCCTTGCTGTTCCCAGTCCACCTGGCCGTGCTGCTGCTCCAGTTTCAACTGTTCTGCCTTATTATTATTCGACCATGCTGGTCATTTATGAACATTTCAACGTCTTGGCCATGTTCTGTTATAATCTCCATCCGGCACAGCCAGAAGAGGACTGGCCACCCCACATAGCCTGGTTTCTCTCTAGGTTTCTTCCTAGATTTTGGTCCTTTCTAGGGAGTTTTTCCTAGCCACCGTGCTTCTACACCTGCGTTGCTTGCCGTTTGGTGTTTTAGAATGGGTTTCTGTACAACACTTTGAGATATCAGCTGATGTACGAAGGGCTATATAAATACATTTGATTTGATTTAAAGTATTAAATTCATCAGGCTTGAGACATGACTACAACTTAGTGGAGGAAAACCAGTTGAATGTTTCTACCGACTGATTGAGTGACACCGGTTGAATATACCTGTAATGAACTTCGTCTGTTGTTTGTAGAGAGTCAGACCGAAATGCAGCGTGTAGGTTACTCATTACTTTTAATGAAGAAAATGCTGTACATGAAATACGGTTCCCAATCCGAGACGACGAGAATCAGCTGACTCCAATTAGGAATCGCCTCAGGCAGCCAAGCCTAACTAGACACACCCCTAATAATACACACTCCTAATTAATACAAACCCCAATACGAAATACAACATATAAACCCATGTCACACCCTGGCCTACCCAAACATATAACAAAAACACAAGATACAATGACCAAGGCGTGACAATACCTACTGTATTTCTTCCCAGAAGCCATGAGAAAATTGTCCAGCTTGCTGGGGGATTAACACTCCGGGTTTCAAGTTCACATTTTTAATGTCACATGCAGTACAGTGAAGTACAGTGAAATGCCTTTCTTGCAAACTCAAAACCCCACAATGCAGCTGTAACGTTCGTCCTTGGTGGAATTAGACCAAGATGCATTGTGGGGGTAGATTAATCATATTCTTTAATGAAAACTAGAAAAACAAGAACGCGAGAACCAACGAAACGTACAGCCTTGTAGGGCTCAACAGCAACAATACGAGGACAAGATCCCACAACTTAGGTGGGGAAAAAAGGCTGCCTAAGTATGATTCCCAATCAGAGACAACGATAGTCAGCTGTCTCTGATTGGGAACCACACTCGGCCAAACACAAAGAAATACAACACATAGAATGCCCACCCAAATCACACCCTGACCAAACCAACTAGAGACATAGGCTCTCTAAGGTCAGGGCGTGACAGCAGTAATCAATAACAATGTATTACTTGTCATCAATAATGTATTACTTGTCATCAATAATGTATTACTTGTAATCAATAACAATGTATTACTTGTAATCAATAACAATGTATTACTTTTTTTTAAACACCGGGGAATTAATAAGAAATGTGTTTTTACTGATGACCCACTTTTTTAAACCTTTCCTTACATTGACCTTGCTTTACGATTGCATCTGAAGCAGGGCTGGCAACTCAGCTATCCTCACCTTAAGGCAATAGTTCTCCTGTATATTACGAGTACAGCGACTGCCAAGAGATGTTACTTCGCTTTTCCAGCTGCAGGAGGTCCTGCAGATCCATGCCAGAGCTGGTCCTGGGGCTCTGTTCACAAACACACCCTACAGAGCCCCAGGACAACAGCACAATTAGACCCAACCAAAGAGAAAACAAAAAGATAATTACTTAACACATTGGAAAGAATTAACAAAAAAGAGCAAACTAGAATGCTATTTGGCCCTACACAGAGAGTACACAGCGGCAGAATACCTGACCACTGTGACTGAGCCAAAATCAAGGAAAGCTTTGACTATGTACAGACTCAGTGAGCATAGCCTTGCTATTGAGAAAGGCAGCCGTAGACAGACCTGGCTCTCAAGAGAAGACAGGCTATGTGCTCACTGCCCACAAAATGAGGTGGAAACTGAGCTGCACTTCCTAACCTCCTGCCAAATGTATGACCATATTAGAGATACATATTTCCCCCAGAGCACACAGATCCACAAAGAATTTGAAAACAAATCCAATTTTGAAAAACTCCCATATCTACTGGGTGAAATTCCACAGTGTGCCATCACAGCAGCAAGATTTGTGACCTGTTGCCACGAGAAAAGGGCAACCAGTGAAGAACAAACACCATTGTAAATACAACCCATATTTATGCTCATTTATTTTTATCTTGTGTCCTTCAACCATTTGTACATTGTATATATATATATATAATATGACATTTGTAATGTCATTACTGTTTTGAAACTTCTGTATGTGTAATGTTTACTGTTAATTTGTTGTTTTTCACTTTATATATTCACTTTGTATGTTGTCTACCTCACTTGCTTTGGCAATGTTAACACATGTTTCCCATGCCAATAAAGCCCTTGAATTGAATTAAAGCGTATGGGGTGAAAAAGTTATGAAAAAAAAGTTGAAAAAACTAAGACAATCGTAAACTTGTTTATAAATACAGAGTTTTATTAAAACAGTTATTGAAAGGAAAAGGAGAGAACATTTGGCAGGTAGTCAAGTAGCAACAAAAAGACAATGCAGAAGAGTGTTAGCACCTACATGTACGAGCATGGCATTGGAAGGGGACCTGCAGTTCTGGTACCAGTTCTGACTGACATTGTTGCTGTGGACAACGTAAATCGAAAAGGCTTTGAGCAGTAACCCTGTTCGTCATGGACACAGGAGTAGGTCTTGCTTGTCTGTGTGAAGCAGGAATCAGGATGTGAAGTCCCGACACCACTTGAAGCTGGGATGTCCCTCCTACCATTTCATTTGCTATTCCGACTGTCACGTTCTTTCAAAATCGAACCCAGAAGCAGACCAGGACAAGGAGAGTAGGAAGAAGGTGAGCATTTATTCACAAGTGAATGGGTAGATATATCCAGGTGGCGTAGCGGGCAGCGGTGGTGAGTTGATGGGAGTAAATAGGTGGATCCAATGGGGTAGCGGAATCCTCCGACGACCAGGCGGTAATGGGGTAAATGATCCGGGTGAGTAACTGAAGACAGAACAAACGGAGGTAAGTTTAAGGCAAGCAATACGTAAAAAAAAAAAAAAAAACTAATTCTATCCAACTTGAGGCTGATACTTTGGCACAACATACTGTTCATGGCTAACGATCCGGCAGGGAATGGATGTCAGGTCCGGGCTTATGAAGAGGAGAGATGATGATCAGGACCAGGTGTGCAGATAGCTGATGGGATACAGGTGCGGGTAATCCGAACTCCCAACTGGCTACATTGCCCGGCAACCAGACAGGGTGCGTTCCAGGACGCCGGAAAAAACACTCCAGGACAGAACACAGGCAAAAAACAGACTCAGGAAAATGGGATTCGTGACACCGACTGTCCATCAACTCCAGGCTGAACACTATGACACTTGAAGCTGGGATGTCCCTCCTACCATTTCATTTTCTCTTCCGACTGTCCATCAACTCCAGGCTGAACACTATGACACTTGAAGCTGGGATGTCCCTCCTACCATTTCATTTGCTCTTCCGACTGTCCATCAACTCCAGGCTGAACACTATGACACTTGAAGCTGGGATGTCCCTCCTACCATTTCATTTGCTCTTCCGACTGAACACTATGACACTTGAAGCTGGGATGTCCCTCCTACCATTTCGTTTGCTCTTCCGACTGTCCATCAACTCCAGGCTGAACACTATGACACTTGAAGCTGGGATGTCCCTCCTACCATTTCGTTTGCTCTTCCGACTGTCCATCAACTCCAGGCTGAACACTATGACACTTGAAGCTGGGATGTCCCTCCTACCATTGCGTTTGCTCTTCTGACTGTCCATCAACTCCAGGCTGAACACTATGACACTTGAAGCTGGGATGTCCCTCCTACCATTTCGTTTGCTCTTCCGACTGTCCATCAACTCCAGGCTGAACACTATGACACTTGAAGCTGGGATGTCCCTCCTACCATTTCGTTTGCTCTTCCGACTGTCCATCAACTCCAGGCTGAACACTATGACACAGCCACTACCAACGCATATGCCTGGAATCCTTAAACCAATCCAATAAACATCAAATATTTCACTGTGTTCTGTCCTCAGCAATTGATAAAAACATGAACTAAATGGTGAGATTTTAACCTTTCTTGGAATATATGTTATGCTGGTGAATGAGGACCCAAAAGCGACTTAACGAAAACAGAGTCTTTATTCCAGTATAAGACAAAAGAAATAATCCTGGAAAAATCAAGAAGAAAACAAAACAGGAAAAACTTAAATCCACTCGTAGTAACGAGGACTGACTGGAGACTGGACCATTGACTGCAGGTTGCTTCGGGAAGGCACCGACCGTAGCAGACTAAGACACCTGCTCACACGCAGCATCTGAAGGAGACAAAACACGACAGGGCGAGACAAGGACACAGAACAGCGAACATCATACAAGGATCCGACAAGGACAGAAGCGGGAAAACAAGGGGAGAAATAGGGACTCTAATCAGAGGGCAAAATAGGGGACAGGTGTGAAAAGAGTAAATGAGTGAGTTAGGAGAATGAGGAACAGCTGGGAGCAGGAACGGAACGATAGAGAGAAGAGAGAGAGGGAGGGGGAGAGAGAGGGATAGAAAAAGGGAACGAACCTAATAAGACCAGCAGGGGGAAACGAACAGAAGGGAAAGCACAAGGACAAGACAATATATGACAAAACATGACAATATACAGCATTACTAGTTACTGTTTATGGTCCTCTCATGATAAAAACAATTTCTTTTGGGGATTAAATCAATTACATTTCCAATTACCTTTAGGTACATATAAAAGATTCAGAAACGGTTGTGAAGTTCTACCTCTTTGTGACTGAGATGAGCCAAACAGCCTTGTGGCCTCCTGAGCCATGGAGCTAATTAAAATAGAGGGGGAAAATTGGTTTTTACACATCAAAATCAAATCAAATCTAATTTCATTCATCCACTTTTGACAGAAAAGCATCATCATTTACCGGATTATTTGTAAATTTTCACTTATTCTCTAGATAGTATATATTTACACTGCTCAAGAAAATAAAGGGAAAAATAAAATAACACATCCTAGATCTGAATGAATGAAATATTCTTATTAAATAGTTTTTTTCTTTACATAGTTGAATGTGCTGACAACAAAATAACACACAAATGATCAATGGAAATCAAATTTATCAACCCATGTAGGTCTGGATTTGGAGTCACACTCAAAATTAAAGTGGAAAACCACACTACGGGCTGATCCAACTTTGATGTAATGTCCTTAAAACAAGTCAAAATGAGGCTCAGTAGTCTGTGTGGCCTCCACGTGCCTGTATGACCTCCCTACAACGCCTGTGCATGCTCCTGATGAGGTGGCGGATGGTCTCCTGAGGGATCTCCTCCCAGACCTGGACTCCTGGACAGTCTGTGGTGCAACGTGGCATTGGTGGATGGAGCGAGACATGATGTCCCAGATGTGCTCAATTGGATTCAGGTCTGGGGAACGGGTGGGCCAGTCCATAGCATCAATGCCTTCCTCTTGCAGGAACTGCTGACACACTCCAGCGACATGAGGTCTAGCATTGTCTTGCATTAGGAGGAACCCAGGCCCAGCATATGGTCTCACAAGGGGTCTGAGGATCTCATCTCGGTACCTAATGGCAGTCAGGTTACCTCTGGCGAGCAGATGGAAGGCTGTGCGGCCCCCCAAAGAAATGCCACCGCACACCATGACTCACCCACCGCCAAACCGGTCATGCTGGAGGATGTTGCAGGCAGCAGAACGTTCTCTACGGCATCTCCAGACTCTGTCACGTCTGTCACATGTGCTCAGTGTGAACCTGCTTTCATCTGTGAAGAGCACAGGGCGCCAGTGGCGAATTTGCCAATATTGGTGTTCTCTGGCAAATGCCAAACATCCTGCACGGTGTTGGGCAGTAAGCACAACCCACACCTGTGGACATCAGGCCCTCATACCACCCTCATGGAGTCTGTTTCTAACCGTTTGAGCAGACACATGCACATTTGTGGCCTGCTGGAGGTCATTTTACAGGGCTCTGGCAGTGCTCCTCCTGCTCTTCCTTGCACAAAGGTGGAGGTAGCGGTCCTGAAGCTGGGTTGTTGCCCTCCTACAGCCTCCTCCACATCTCCTGATGTACTGGCTTGTCTCCTGGTAGCGCCTCCATGCTCTGGACACTATGCTGACAGACACAGCAAACCTTCTTGCCACAGCTCGCATTGATGTACCATCCTGGATCCTGGATGAGCTGCACTACCTGAGCCACTTGTGTGGGTTGTAGACTCCGTCTCATGCTACCACTAGAGTGAAAGCACCGCCAGCATTCAAAATCGACCGAAACATCAGGCAGGAAGCATAGGAACTGAGAAGTGGTCTGTGGGCACCACCTGCAGAACCACTCCTTTATTGGGGGTGTCTTGCTAATTGCCTATAATTTCCACCTGTTGTCTATTCCATATGCACAACAGCATGTGGCATTTATTGTCAATCAGTGTTGCTTCCAAAGTGGACAGTTTGATTTCACAGAAGTGTGATTGACTTGGAGTTACATTGTGTTGTTTAAGTGTTCCCTTTAAGGTAGCCTAGTGGTTAGAGCGTTGGACGAGTAACCGGAATGGTTGCGAGTTCAAACCCCCGAGCTGACAAGGTACAAATCTGTCGTTCTGCCCCTGAACAGGCAGTTAACCCACTGTTCCCAGGCCGTCATTGAAAATAAGAATGTGTTCTTAACTGACTTGCCTAGTTAAATAATGGTAAAATTAAAAAATTTAAAAAATGAATATAAAAAAGGTATATTATAAATGGTATAATTGTGTGATATGATAGAACTCTGCAAACTCACTCCCCCCGTCGCCCCAAAGATGAATGGTGTTGACCACTAAGGCTTCACTACACGCTCTACTACTTTGATTGGTGTAACTTTAGCTACAAAACACAAGTGTCTATCCACATAATGACAAATTATTATTCAAGGATCTATGGCGAGCTCCAGTGCGCCAAATTGTCATTTGCGTTGTGCATGATCATGAGCAAAGTCACTAACGCGTGCGGGCTACAATGAAGAAGATACCCTGGGTGCATCCCAATTATCACTCCTTTCCCTGAAGTGTACACTTGCACACTACTTCCAACTAATCTTAAAACATTGGAGGCAAGAGCAGGGTTTCCTAACAAAGTCCCCCTGGCATTCTGGTTTCTTACCCAAGCACTTCATAGAGGAATTAAATAATCAAATCTTGATGATGAGTTGGTCATTTGAATCAGCTGTGTAGTCCTATGTCCAAGACTGAGTTTGGGGAACCCTGGGCTAGCGGGAGATTCTACCATTAATATTTCATATAAAAGTAATTTCCTTTAAAATATGGGAAGGGAAGTGCCCTTGCTAACACATAACTATAAAATCGAAAGGGCACAATTGCCACAAAAGACTATGATAGGCTTTCAAAACACGAAGAAGATGCCAGATTCAGCAAGCCATGCCACTGTTGTCGCAGAAATTACAATGTAGAAGACAGAGGACAGGAGTTTCAAAGTCATTCCATGGAGGGACGATTTGTCTGCCTATTGTTATTTCCTTTGAAGTTGTGTCCAAATAAAAACTAGACAACTAGGTGAGGGAGTTCCTAACTGATCAGTGACATTAATTCATCAATCAAGTAGTACAATCGGCCCTCCACCTCCAGACAATCGGCCCTCCACCTCCAGACAATCGGCCCCCTCCTCCAGACAATCGGCCCCCCACCTGCAGACAATCGGCCCCCCACCTCCAGACAATCGCCCCCCCCACCTGCAGACAATCGGCCCTCCACCTCCAGACAATCGGCCCCCCACCTCCAGACAACTGGCCCTCCCCTGCAGACACTCGGCCCTCCACCTGTAGACACTCGGCCCTCCACCTCCAGACACTCTGCCCTCCACCTGTGATACTCGGCCCTCTACATGCAGACAATCGGCCCTCCACCTGCAGACAATCGGCCCTCCATCTCCAAACACTCGGCCCTCCACCTCCAGACAATCGGCCCTCCACATGCAGACACTCGGCCCTCCACCTGCAGACAATAGGCCCTCCACCTGCAGACACTCGGCCCTCCACCTCCAGACAATCGGCCCTCCACATGCAGACACTCGGCCCTCCACCTGCAGACACTCGGCCCTCCACCTGCAGACACTCGGCCCTCCACATGCAGACACTCGGCCCTCCCGCTATGACAACCGGCCCTCCACATGCAGACACTCGGCCCTCCACATGCAGACACTCGGCCCTCCCGCTATGACACTTGGCCCTCCCGCTATGACACTTGGCCCTCCACATGCAGACACTCGGCCCTCCCGCTATGACACTCGGCCCTCCCGCTATGACACTCGGCCCTCCCGCTATGACACTTGGCCCTCCCGCTATGACACTCGGCCCTCCCGCTATGACACTTGGCCCTCCCGCTATGACACTCGGCCCTCCCGCTATGACACTTAGCCCTCCCGCTATGACACTCGGCCCTCCCGCTATGACACTCGGCCCTCCCGCTATGACACTTGGCCCTCCCGCTATGACACTCGGCCCTCCACATGCAGACACTTGGCCCTCCCGCTATGACACTCGGGCCTCCCGCTATGACACTCGGCCCTCCCGCTATGACACTTGGCCCTCCACATGCAGGCACTCGGGCCTCCCGCTATGACACTCGGCCCTCCCGCTATGACACTCGGCCCTCCCGCTATGACACTTGGCCCTCCACATGCAGACACTCAGGCCTCCCGCTATGACACTTGGCCCTCCCGCTATGACACTCGGCCCTCCCGCTATGACACTTGGCCCTCCCGCTATGACACTCGGCCCTCCCGCTATGACACTTAGCCCTCCCGCTATGACACTTGGCCCTCCCGCTATGACACTCGGCCCTCCCGCTATGACACTTGGCCCTCCCGCTATGACACTCGGCCCTCCACATGCAGACACTTGGCCCTCCCGCTATGACACTCGGCCCTCCCGCTATGACACTTGGCCCTCCACATGCAGGCACTCGGGCCTCCCGCTATGACACTCGGCCCTCAGGCTATGACACTCGGCCCTCCCGCTATGACACTTGGCCCTCCACATGCAGACACTCGGGCCTCCCGCTATGACACTCGGCCCTCCCGCTATGACACTCGGCCCTCCCGCTATGACACTTGGCCCTCCACATGCAGACACTCAGGCCTCCCGCTATGACACTTGGCCCTCCCGCTATGACACTCGGCCCTCCCGCTATGACACTTGGCCCTCCCGCTATGACACTCGGCCCTCCCGCTATGACACTTAGCCCTCCCGCTATGACACTTGGCCCTCCCGCTATGACACTCGGCCCTCCCGCTATGACACTTGGCCCTCCCGCTATGACACTCGGCCCTCCACATGCAGACACTTGGCCCTCCCCGCTATGACACTCGGCCCTCCCGCTATGACACTTGGCCCTCCACATGCAGGCACTCGGGCCTCCCGCTATGACACTCGGCCCTCCCGCTATGACACTCGGCCCTCCCGCTATGACACTTGGCCCTCCACATGCAGACACTCGGGCCTCCCGCTATGACACTCGGCCCTCCCGCTATGACACTCGGCCCTCCCGCTATGACACTCGGCCCTCCCGCTATGACACTCGGCCCTCCCGCTATGACACTTGGCCCTCCCGCTATGACACTCGGCCCTCCCGCTATGACACTCGGCCCTCCCGCTATGACACTCGGCCCTCCCGCTATGACACTCGGCCCTCCCGCTATGACACTCGGCCCTCCAGCTATGACACTCGGCCCTCCCGCTATGACACTCGGCCCTCCCGCTATGACACTCGGGCCTCCTGACACAGAAAACCAGTGGTGCTCCTGACCTGCTCTATGTTTTATAAACACGTCGTTATTGGTGGCAAAGAAAGAAAAATCAGTTTTGACTGCCGTGTCAGGACTCTGTCTGAGAGAGCTAATATAGGGTGATGGAGAGGAGTATTTCATGTTTGTTACCGTGTGTGTGTGTGTGTTTATGTGTGTGTGTGTGTGTGTGTGTGTGTGTGTGTGTGTGTGTGTGTGTGTGTGTGTGTGTGTGTGTGTGTGTGTGTGTGTGTGTGTGTGTGTGTGTGTGTGTGTGTGTGTGTGTGTGTGTGTGTGTGTGTGTGTGTAGGTGATTCTGAGGACATCATGAAATAGGTAAACAAATATACCACTTATCTACTTTTAACACCTTGGTTTGCTCACTGTGTGTGTGTGTGTTCTCCATTTTAAGAGTTCAAACACTCTCGCCTTGTGAATCACTCTCTTCCTGAGAATTTCCATGTTCAAGAAATGTATACCCCCCTCTCGTTTGACAACCGTAGAAAAACACCTCACTGGAAAAGGAAGGAAAAAGCTAAGTTTACGACATCTAAGTTCAGTTCTAATGACAGTGCCAATCTCCAGGCTTTAACTTTAGAGCCGACCACAAAGGGTATCAGTTCTGTGCTACCAAGCCGCTATTGGCAATCCTTTCTGAGTCTCAAACAGCATCCTGTTCCCTCTATAGCCAACTACTTCGGACCAGTGCCCGTAGGGAAACCCAAAGGGAAACCCGTAGGGTTCTGGTCCAAAGTAGGGCACTGTAGAGGGAATAGATTACCATTTGGGAGGCATTCTCCAGTCTTTCAATCCAGTGTTTCTGGGGACTGAAAACCTGATTGATCCTGTATCTCTGAGGGTTTTATTTAAAAGGGGTTGAGCTTCATCTCTGGACCGTGTAATAGAAGCTGAAGAATTTCACTTGTTCAATACTCTGAGATACTCTTCTCCTCTCTCCCTGTCCTTTGTCTCCTTTCTTCCCGGGCAGCCAGACTGAGTTAGTGATCCCCCAGTAGAGTCTGTGTCCCAAATGGCACCTTACTCTCCATATAGTGAAAAACATTTGACCAGGGCCCACATGGCTCTTGTTAAAAGTAATTCACTATATAAGGAATAGGGTGCCATTTTTGGACTTAAGCTAGGAGTTTAAAGGGTTTTCTAGCTTTTTCATCTGTGAAAAAGGTTGCCGTAGATGTAAAATTACTCCCTCTAAGGTTACCCCATTCATAAGGTCATACGGTTATTATCTGAATCCCTCAAAGATTCATTACCCCCTCTAAGGTTATTCTCTGAATCGCTCAAAGATTCATTACCCCCTCTAAGGTTATTCTCTGAATCCCTCAAAGATTCATTACCCCCTCTAAGGTTATTCTCTGAATCCCTCAAAGATTCATTACCCCCTCTAAGGTTATTCTCTGAATCCCTCAAAGATTCATTACCCCTCTAAGGTTATTCTCTGAATCCCTCAAAGATTCATTACCCCCTCTAAGGTTATTCTCTGAATCCCTCAAAGATTCATTACCCCCTCTAAGGTTATTCTCTGAATCCCTCAAAGATTCATTACCCCCTCCAAGGTTATTCTCTGAATCCCTCAAAGATTCATTACCCCCTCTAAGGTTATTCTCTGAATCCCTCAAAGATTCATTACCCCCTCTAAGGTTATTCTCTGAATCCCTCAAAGATTCATTACCCCCTCTAAGGTTATTCTTTGAATCCCTCAAAGATTCATTACCCCCTCTAAGGTTATTCTTTGAATCCCTCAAAGATTCATTACCCCCTCTAAGGTTATTCTCTGAATCCCTCAAAGATTCATTACTCCCTCTAAGGTTATTCTAAATCAAATCAAATCAAATCAAATTTTATTTGTCACATACACATGGTTAGCAGATGTTAATGCGAGTGTAGCGAAATGCTTGTGCTTCTAGTTCCGACAATGCAGTGATAACCAACAAGTAATCTAACTAACAATTCCAAAACTACTGTCTTATACACAGTGTAAGGGGATAAGGAACATGTACATAAGGATATATGAATGAGTGATGGTACAGAGCAGCATACAGTAGATGGTATCGAGTACAGTATATACATATGAGATGAGTGTGTAGACAAAGTAAACAAAGTGGCATAGTTAAAGTGGCTAGTGATACATGTGTTACATAAGGATGCAGTCGATGTTGTAGAGTACAGTATATACATATGCATATGAGATGAATAATGTAGGGTAAGTAACATTATATAAGGTAGCATTGTTTAAAGTGGCTAGTGATATATTTACATCATTTCGCATCAATTTCCATTATTAAAATGGCTGGAGTTGGGTCAGTGTCAATGACAGTGTGTTGGCAGCAGCCACTCAATGTTAGTGGTGGCTATTTAACAGTCTGATGGCCTTGAGATAGAAGCTGTTTTTCAGTCTCTCGGTCCCAGCTTTGATGCACCTGTACTGACCTCGCCTTCTGGATGATAGCGGGGTGAACAGGCAGTGGTTCGGGTGGTTGATGTCCTTGATGATCTTTATGGCCTTCCTGTAACAACGGGTGGTGTAGGTGTCCTGGAGGGCAGGTAGTTTGCCCCCGGTGATGTGTTGTGCAGTCCTCACTACCCTCTGGAGAGCCTTACGGTTGAGGGTGGAGCAGTTGCCGTACCAGGCGGTGATACAGCCCGCCAGGATGCTCTCGATTGTGCATCTGTAGAAGTTTGTGAGTGCTTTTGGTGACAAGCCGAATTTCTTCAGCCTCCTGAGGTTGAATAGGCGCTGCTGCGCCTTCTTCACGACGCTGTCAGTGTGAGTGGACCAATTCAGTTTGTCTGTGATGTGTATGCCGAGGAACTTAAAACTAGCTACCCTCTCCACTACTGTTCCATCGATGTGGATAGGGGGGTGTTCCCTCTGCTGTTTCCTGAAGTCCACAATCATCTCCTTAGTTTTGTTGACGTTGAGTGTGAGGTTATTTTCCTGACACCACACTCCAAGGGCCCTCACCTCCTCCCTGTAGGCCGTCTCGTCGTTGTTGGTAATCAAGCCTACCACTGTTGTGTCGTCCGCAAACTTGATGATTGAGTTGGAGGCGTGCGTGGCCACGCAGTCGTGGGTGAACAGGGAGTACAGGAGAGGTCTCAGAACGCACCCTTGTGGGGCCCCCGTGTTGAGGATCAGCGGTCAGGAGATGTTGTTGCCTACCCTCACCACCTGGGGGCGGCCCGTCAGGAAGTCCAGTACCCAGTTGCACAGGGCGGGGTCGAGACCCAGGGTCTCGAGCTTGATGACGAGCTTGGAGGGTACTATGGTGTTGAATGCCGAGCTGTAGTCGATGAACAGCATTCTCACATAGGTATTCCTCTTGTCCAGGTGGGTTAGGGCAGTGTGCAGTGTGGTTGAGATTGCATCGTCTGTGGACCTATTTGGGCGGTAATCAAATTGGAGTGGGTCTAGGGTGTCAGGTAGGGTGGAGGTGATATGGTCCTTGACTAGTCTCTCAAAGCACTTCATGATGACGGAAGTGAGTGCTACGGGGCGGTAGTCGTTTAGCTCAGTTACCTTAGCTTTCTTGGGAACAGGAACAATTCTCTGAATCCCTCAAAGATTCATTACCCCCTCTAAGGTTATTCTCTGAATCCCTCAAAGATTCATTACCCCCTCTAAGGTTATTCTCTGAATCCCTCAAAGATTCATTACCCCCTCTAAGGTTATTATCTGAATCCCTCAAAGATTCATTACCCCCTCTAAGGTTATTCTCTGAATCCCTCAAATATTCATTACCCCCTCTAAGGTTATTCTCTGAATCTCTCAAAGATTCATTACCCCCTCTAAGGTTATTCTCTGAATCCCTCAAAGATTCATTACCCCCTCTAAGGTTATTCTCTGAATCCCTCAAAGATTCATTACCCCCTCTAAGGTTATTCTCTGAATCCCTCAAAGATTCATTACCCCCTTTATGGTTATTCTCTGTAATTGTTCAAAACCTTTGCTGTGTAGAGACAAAACTAGTGATCCTACTGAGTGGGAACAGTTTCTCTTGTTTTAGAAGCAGACATTTCTATTTCATTCTTATACTCTGTGTTTTTATTCTGGGTGACATTTTCTATGTGCCATTTTGAGAGAAAAAAAGGACGGCAGCAGCTTTTGATTTTAGGAGGCTTTAAGTTTCAGGCATATTATATATATATATATATATATATTATATGTATATATATATATTACACTATTCATTCATTCCAACACTTCTTCCTCAGATTGAACACAAATGTTTTCCATTTTGGTGAGTCAACCATTATGAATTACTTCTACCATATCCAAAGGAAAACAGGGGACTTCCAAAACTGAAGTTGAAAGGGACGTGTATATACGTCTTTGGCAGTAGCAGGCAGGCCTGAGCATGTAAGCGATTTTAGTCATGGATCTTGTTCTGGAAGCAGCTCTGCCCCAAAAGCAAAAATGATGTGTTTGGTTGCTTCATTGGTGAGTTATTTATGGTGTCATTAGATACTGTTGTTATAACAACCTACCTGTTATTTATGGTCTCGTTAGATACTGTTGTTATAACAACCTACCTGTTATTTATGGTCTCATTAGATACTGTTGTTATAACAACCTACCTGTTATTTATGGTCTCATTAGATACTGTTGTTATAACAACCTTGCTGTTATTTATGGTCTCATTATATACTGTTGTCATAACAACCTACCTGTTATTTGTGGTCTTTATATACTGTTGTTATAGCAACCTACCTGTTATTTATGGTCTCATTAGATACTGTTGTTATAGCAACCTACCTGTTATTTATTTTCTCATTAGATACTGTTGTTATAACAACCTAGCAGTTATTTATGGTCTCATTATATACTGTTGTCATAACAACCTACCTGTTATTTATGGTCTCGTTAGATACTGTTGTCATGGCCTCACCCCAACGCTTTTAAGTGGTGACTCTTACTAATTAGTGGAAGAATGAGTTAGAATGTATCGCCTCGGAATTTTTGTGTTTACAAGTCTATAAATATTCATCTTAATATGAATTATATTATGAAAAATGTATTAACCGTTGTACTCTACGTATGTTGTATGCTAGCAGCATGTATAAGACTGTTAAGTGCATTTTATGGATAGATCACAGAAATCGTTCTAAACTTTTATTGGCTTCAGAGGAATGTTCTGAAACATCACCATATTATATGTGTTAGATATGAGGGTATTACCTGGAATAACCCCCCAAAACCCCCACCATTTTACTGTAACAGGATTTGAGATTGTCATTTGATTTGTTTCTTCTTTTCGTTAGCAGTATGTTATGTTGTTATGCTGATACATTTTTTTTTTACAGTGATCTATGACTCGTAAAAAACTGTTTCTGGATTCTTGATAGAGCCATTACCCGTTGATATGATTGTATTGGCTGGGCCTGCATCCCAAATGACACCATATTTCCTACATAGTGCACTATTTTTGACCAGAGACCTAAGTGCCCTTGTTAAGGAATAGGATGCCATATGGGAGGAAGCCTGGCTGCGATGTTTTGATTTCGTCTATAAAACACACATTAGTTGGTTTTTGCAATCTGCTCTTCTCATGTGATCCTTCCCCTGGTAATTATAGAAAAAGGGTCTCCCTCTGAACCCCATATAAAGTACCAGTCAAATGTTTGGACAAACCTATTCATTCCAGAGCTTTTATTTTGTACTATTTTCTAGAATAACAGTGGACACATCAATACTATGAAATAACACATGAAATCATGTAGTAACTAAACAAGTGTTAAACAAATCAAAATATATTTTATATTTGCGATTCTTCAAAGTAGCCATCCTTTGCCTTGATGACAGCTTTGCACACTCTTGGCATTCTCTCAACCAGCTTCACGAGGTAGTCACCTGGAATGCATTTTGATTAAAGTTCATTTGTGGAATTTCTTTCCTTTGTAATGTGTTTAAGCCAATCAGTTGTGTAGTGAGAAGGTGGGGTGGTATACAGAAGATAGCCCAATTTGGAAAAATACATATTATGACAGGAACAGCTCAAATAAGCAAAGAGAAACGACAGTCCATCATTACTTTAAAACGTGAATGTCATTCAATACAGATTTCTTCAAGTGCAGTCGCAAAAACATTCAAGCGCTATGATAAATCGGGCTCTCATGAGGACCTGCCACAGGAAAGGCAGACTCAGAGTTACCTCTGCTGCAGAGAATAAGTTCATTGGAGTTAATTGCACCTCAAATTGCAGCTCAAATAAATGATTCACAGAGTTCAAGTAACAGACACATCTCAATATCAGACTGCATAAATCAGGACTTCATGGTCGAATTGCTGCAACGAAACCACTACTAAAGGACACCAATAACAAGAAAAGACTTGCTTTGACCAAAAAACACAAGAAATGGACATTAGACCGGTGGAAATCTGTCCTTCGTGTTGATGAGTCCAAATCCGAGATATTTGGTCCCAACCGGCATGTCTTTGTGAGAAGCAGAGTAGGTGAACAGATTATCTCCGCATGTGTGGTTCCCACCATGAAGCATGGAGGAGGTGGTGTGATGGTGTGAGGGTGCTTTGCCGGTGACACTGTCTGTGATTTATTTATCATTCAAGGCATACTTAACCAGCATGGATACCACAGCATTCTACAGCGAAACGCCATCCCATCTGGTATGCGCTTAGTGCGACTATCACTTGTTTTTCAACAGGACAATGACCCAAAACACACCTCCAGGCTGTGTAAGGGCTATTTGACCAATAAGGAGAGTGATGGAGTGCTGCATCAGATGACCTGCCCTCCACAATCACCCGACCTCAACCCAATTGAGATGTTTTGGGATGAGTTGGCCTGCAGAGTGAAGGATTTGGTTTGTCTAATTGTGTTGTGTTGTAATAAAGGTGTTGCTGTCCTGGGGCTCTGTGGGGTCTGTTTGTGATGGTGAACAGAGCCCCAGGACCAGCTTGCTTAAGGGGTTCATCACTCTGTAGGGTGTGTTTGTGATGGTGAACAGAGCCCCAGGACCGGGGTTCATCTCTCTGTGGGGTCTGTTTGTGATGGTGAACAGAGCCCCAGGACCAGCTTGCTTAAGGGGTTCATCTCTCTGTAGGGTGTGTTTGTGATGGTGAACAGCGCCCCAGGACCAGCTTGCTTAAGGGGTTCATCTCTCTGTGGGGTCTGTTTGTGATGGTGAACAGAGCCCCAGGACCAGCTTGCTTAAGGGGTTCATCTCTCTGTAGATGATGACTCTTCTCCAGGTTCATCTCTCTGTAGGTGATGACTCTTCTCCAGGTTCATCTCTCTGTAGGTGATGACTCTTCTCCAGGTTGATCTCTCTGTAGGTGATGACTCTTCTCCAGGTTCATCTCTCTGTAGGTGATGGATTTGTTATGGAAGGTTTGGAAATCATTTCCTTTTAGGTGGCTGTAGAATTTAACGTCTCTTTTCTGTATTTTGATAATTAGCGGTTATCGGCCTAATTCTGCTCTGCATGCGTTATTTGGTGTTTGACGTTGTACACAGAGGATATTCTCAATTCTCAATTTGCATGCAGCCTCAATTTGGTGTTTGTCCCATTTTCTGAATTCTTGGTTGGTGAGTGGACCCCAGAACTCACAACCATAAAGGGCTATGGGTTCTGCAACTGATTCAAGCATTTTTAGCCAGATCCTAATTGGTATGTTGAATTTTATGTTCCTTTTGGTGGAATGCCCTTATTGCCTTGTCTCTTAGACCATTCACAGCTTTGTGGAAGTTACCTGTGGCGCTGATGTTTAGGCCAAGGTATGTATAGTTTTTTGTGTGCTCTATGGCAACTGTGTCTAGATGGAATTTGTATTTGTGGTCCTGGTGACCGGAACTTTTTTGAAACACCATTATTTTTGTCTTACTGAGATTTACTGTCAGGGCCCAAGTCTGGCAGAATCTGTGCAGAAGATCTAGGTGCTGCTGTAGGCCCTCCTTTGTTGGGGACAGAAGCACCAGATCTTCAGCAAACAGTAGACATTTGACTTCAGATTTTAAATCAACAAGGCATGAGAAGACTTTGCCTTTGTTTTGGTTTGTTTGTTTGTCAATTAGGGTGCGCAGGGTGAATATGTGGTCTGTCGTACGATAATTTGGTAAAAAGACAATTTGACATTTGCTCAGTACATTGTTTTCACTGAGGAAATGTCTACTGTTAATGATAATGCAGAGGATTTTTTCCCAAGGTTACTGTTGACGCATATCCCATGGTAGTTATTGGGGTCAAATTTGTCTCCACTTTTGTGGATTGGGGTGATCAGTCCTTGGTTCCAAATATTGGGGAAGATGCCAGAGCTAAGGATTATGATAAAAAGTTTTAGTATAGCCAATTGGAATTTGATGTCAGTATATTTTATAATTTCATTGAGGATTACATCAACACCACATGCCTTTTGGGGTTAGACCGTGTTTCTTTTGTCCTGTAGTTCATTCAAGGTAATCGGAGAATCCAGTGGGTTCTGGTAGTCTTTAATAGTTTATTCTAAGATTTGTATTTGATCATGTATATGTTTGTTCTTTGTTATAGAGCAGAAAAGATTGGAGAAGTGGTTTACCCAGACATCTCCATTTGGGTAGATAATTCTTTGTGTTTGTTTAGTGTTTTCCTATTTTCCCGGAAGAGTTTAGAGTCTATGGATTCTTCAATTCAATTAAGCCGATTTCTGATGTGCTGTTCCTTCTTTTTCCGTAGTGTATTTCTGTATTGTTTTAGTGATTCACCATAGTGAAAGCGTAGACTCAGGTTTTCTGGGTCTCTATGTTTTTTTGTTGGACAATTTTCTCAACTTTTGCAAAAGTTTTTGCATTCTTTATCAAACCCTTTGTCATTATTGTTCATTTTCTTCAGTTTTCTGTTTGAAATTTTTATATTTGATAGGGAAGCTGAGAGGTCAAATATACTGTTAAGATTTTCTACTGTCAAGTTTACACCTTCACTATTACAGTGGAACGTTTTGTCCAGGAAGTTGTCTAAGAGGGATTGGTATTTGTTGTTGCCTAACTGTTTTTTGGTAGGTTTCCACGTTACATTCCTTCCATCTATAGCATTTCTTAACGTTACTCAGTTCCTTTGGCTTTGATGCCTCATGATTGAGTATTGCTCTGTTTAAGTAGACTGTGATTTTGCTGTGGTCTGATAAGAGTGTCAGTGGACTGAGTGTGAACGAAAGACTGGGTTGAGATCAGTCATAAACTATAGGTGTACCTACCATAGGAGTCCCTCGAAAGCTCTGAAAGACTGGGTTGAGATCAGTCATAAGCTATAGGTGTACCTACCATAGGAGTCCCCTCGAAAGCTCTGAAAGACTGGGTTGAGATCAGTCATAAGCTATAGGTGTACCTACCATAGGAGTCCCCTCGAAAGCTCTGAAAGACTGGGTTGAGATCAGTCATAAGCTATAGGTGTACCTACCATAGGAGTCCCCTCGAAAGCTCTGAAAGACTGGGTTGAGATCAGTCATAAGCTATAGGTGTACCTACCATAGGAGTCCCCTCGAAGCCTACCGTTGACTATGTACATACCCAGCGTGCGACGGAGCTGCAGGAGTTGTGACCTGTTTCTGTTGGTTGTGTTGTCATACTGTAGTTGTGCCTAGTGGGGCATATGGGGGAGGGAATGCTGTCACCTCCAGGCAGGTGTTTGTCCCCCTGGGTGTCAGGTTCTTGTCCGGTTCTGGCATTTAGGTCGCCACAAACTAGTCCATGTCCATGGGCCTGGAAATGATTGATTTCCCCCTCCAGGATGAAGAAGCTGTCTTCATTGAAGTATGGGGATTTTAGTGGGGCGATATAGGTAGCAGACAGGAGGACATTTTCCTCTGTTAAGATCATTTCCTCTGCAAATTTTGATTAATTTAATGGAGTGAGTTAGGTCTGCTCTATACCAAATTAGCATACCCCCTGAGTCCCTTCCCTGTTTCACACCTGGTAGTTTGGTAGATGGGACTACCAGCTCTCTGTAACCTAGAGGGCAACCAGTGGGTCCGTCTCCTCTATACCACCCACCTGGTAGTTTGGTAGATGGGACTACCAGCTCTCTGTAACCTAGAGGGCAACCAGTGGGTCCGTCTCCTCTATACCACCCACCTGGTAGTTTGGTAGATGGGACTACCAGCTCTCTGTAACCTAGAGGGCAACCAGTGGGTCCATCTCCTCTATACCACCCACCTGGTAGTGTGGTGGATGGGACTACCAGCTCTCTGTAACCTAGAGGGCAACCAGTGGGTCCATCTCCTCTATACCACCCACCTGGTAGTGTGGTGGATGGGACTACCAGCTCTCTGTAGCCTAGAGGGCAACCAGTGGGTCCGTCTCCTCTATACCACCCACCTGGTAGTGTGGTGGATGGGACTACCAGCTCTCTGTAACCTAGAGGGCAACCAGTGGGTCCATCTCCTCTATACCACCCACCTGGTAGTGTGGTGGATGGGACTACCAGCTCTCTGTAACCTAGAGGGCAACCAGTGGGTCCGTCTCCTCTATACCACCCACCTGGTAGTGTGGTGGATGGGACTACCAGCTCTCTGTAACCTAGAGGGCAACCAGTGGGTCCGTCTCCTCTATACCACCCACCTGGTAGTGTGGTGGATGGGACTACCAGCTCTCTGTAACCTAGAGGGCAACCAGTGGGTCCATCTCCTCTATACCACCCACCTGGTAGTGTGGTGGATGGGACTACCAGCTCTCTGTAACCTAGAGGGCAACCAGTGGGTCCATCTCCTCTATACCACCCACCTGGTAGTGTGGTGGATGGGACTACCAGCTCTCTGTAACCTAGAGGGTAACCAGTGGGTCCGTCTCCTCTATACCACCCACCTGGTAGTGTGGTGGATGGGACTACCAGCTCTCTGTAACCTAGAGGGCAACCAGTGGGTCCGTCTCCTCTATACCATGTTTCACACCTGGTAGTGTGGTGGATGGGACTACCAGCTCTCTGTAACCTAGAGGGTAACCAGTGGGTCCATCTCCTCTATACCATGTTTCACACCTGGTAGTGTGGTGGATGGGACTACCAGCTCTCTGTAACCTAAAGGGTAACCAGTGGGTCCATCTCCTCTATACCATGTTTCACACCTGGTAGTGTGGTGGATGGGACTACCAGCTCTCTACCAGCTCTCTGTAACCTAGAGGACAACCAGTGGGTCCGTCTCCTCTATACCACCCACCTGGTAGTGTGGTGGATGGGACTACCAGCTCTCTGTAACCTAGAGGGCAACCAGTGGGTCTGTCTCCTCTATACCACCCACCTGGTAGTGTGGTGGATGGGACTACCAGCTCTCTGTAACCTAGAGGACAACCAGTGGGTCCGTCTCCTCTATACCACCCACCTGGTAGTGTGGTGGATGGGACTACCAGCTCTCTGTAACCTAGAGGGCAACCAGTGGGTCCATCTCCTCTATACCACCCACCTGGTAGTGTGGTGGATGGGACTACCAGCTCTCTGTAACCTAGAGGGCAACCAGTGGGTCCGTCTCCTCTATACCACCCACCTGGTAGTGTGGTGGATGGGACTACCAGCTCTCTGTAACCTAGAGGACAACCAGTGGGTCCGTCTCCTCTATACCACCCACCTGGTAGTGTGGTGGATGGGACTACCAGCTCTCTGTAACCTAGAGGACAACCAGTGGGTCCGTCTCCTCTATACCACCCACCTGGTAGTGTGGTGGATGGGACTACCAGCTCTCTGTAACCTAGAGGACAACCAGTGGGTCCGTCTCCTCTATACCACCCACCTGGTAGTGTGGTAGATGGGACTACCAGCTCTCTGTAACCTAGAGGGCAACCAGTGGGTCCGTCTCCTCTATACCACCCACCTGGTAGTGTGGTGGATGGGACTACCAGCTCTCTACCAGCTCTCTGTAACCTAGAGGACAACCAGTGGGTCCGTCTCCTCTATACGACCCACCTGGTAGTGTGGTGGATGGGACTACCAGCTCTCTGTAACCTAGAGGACAACCAGTGGGTCCGTCTCCTCTATACCACCCACCTGGTAGTGTGGTGGATGGGACTACCAGCTCTCTGTAACCTAGAGGGCAACCAGTGGGTCCGTCTCCTCTATACCACCCACCTGGTAGTGTGGTGGATGGGACTACCAGCTCTCTGTAACCTAGAGGACAACCAGTGGGTCCGTCTCCTCTATACCACCCACCTGGTAGTGTGGTGGATGGGACTACCAGCTCTCTGTAACCTAGAGGACAACCAGTGGGTCCGTCTCCTCTATACCACCCACCTGGTAGTGTGGTGGATGGGACTACCAGCTCTCTGTAACCTAGAGGACAACCAGTGGGTCCGTCTCCTCTATACCACCCACCTGGTAGTGTGGTGGATGGGACTACCAGCACTCTGTAACCTAGAGGGTAACCAGTGGGTCCATCTCCTCTATACCACCCACCTGGTAGTGTGGTGGATGGGACTACCAGCTCTCTGTAACCTAGAGGACAACCAGTGGGTCTGTCTCCTCTATACCACCCACCTGGTAGTGTGGTGGATGGGACTACCAGCACTCTGTAACCTAGAGGGCAACCAGTGGGTCTGTCTCCTCTATACCACCCACCTGGTAGTGTGGTGGATGGGACTACCAGCTCTCTGTAACCTAGAGGACAACCAGTGGGTCCGTCTCCTCTATACCACCCACCTGGTAGTGTGGTGGATGGGACTACCAGCTCTCTGTAACCTAGAGGACAACCAGTGGGTCCGTCTCCTCTATACCACCCACCTGGTAGTGTGGTGGATGGGACTACCAGCTCTCTGTAACCTAGAGGACAACCAGTGGGTCCGTCTCCTCTATACCACCCACCTGGTAGTGTGGTAGATGGGACTACCAGCTCTCTGTAACCTAGAGGGCAACCAGTGGGTCCGTCTCCTCTATACCACCCACCTGGTAGTGTGGTGGATGGGACTACCAGCTCTCTACCAGCTCTCTGTAACCTAGAGGACAACCAGTGGGTCCGTCTCCTCTATACCACCCACCTGGTAGTGTGGTGGATGGGACTACCAGCTCTCTGTAACCTAGAGGACAACCAGTGGGTCCGTCTCCTCTATACCACCCACCTGGTAGTGTGGTGGATGGGACTACCAGCTCTCTGTAACCTAGAGGACAACCAGTGGGTCCGTCTCCTCTATACCACCCACCTGGTCGTGTGGTGGATGGGACTACCAGCTCTCTGTAACCTAGAGGACAACCAGTGGGTCCGTCTCCTCTATACCACCCACCTGGTAGTGTGGTGGATGGGACTACCAGCTCTCTGTAACCTAGAGGACAACCAGTGGGTCCGTCTCCTCTATACCACCCACCTGGTAGTGTGGTGGATGGGACTACCAGCACTCTGTAACCTAGAGGGTAACCAGTGGGTCCATCTCCTCTATACCACCCACCTGGTAGTGTGGTGGATGGGACTACCAGCTCTCTGTAACCTAGAGGACAACCAGTGGGTATGTCTCCTCTATACCACCCACCTGGTAGTGTGGTGGATGGGACTACCAGCACTCTGTAACCTAGAGGGTAACCAGTGGGTCCATCTCCTCTATACCACCCACCTGGTAGTGTGGTGGATGGGACTACCAGCTAGAGGACAACCAGTGTGTCCATCTCCTCTATACCACCCACCTGGTAGTGTGGTGGATGGGACTACCAGCTCTCTGTAACCTAGAGGACAACCAGTGGGTACATCTCCTCTATACCACCCACCTGGTAGTGTGGTGGATGGGACTACAAGCTCTCTGTAACCTAGAGGACAACCAGTGGGTCCATCTCCTCTATACCACCCACCTGGTAGTGTGGTGGATGGGACTACCAGCTCTCTGTAACCTAGAGGGCAACCAGTGGGTACATCTCCTCTATACCACCCACCTGGTAGTGTGGTGGATGGGACTACCAGCTCTCTGTAACCTAGAGGACAACCAGTGGGTACATCTCCTCTATACCACCCACCTGGTAGTGTGGTGGATGGGACTACCAGCTCTCTGTAACCTAGAGGACAACCAGTGGGTCCGTCTCCTCTATACCACCCACCTGGTAGTGTGGTGGATGGGACTACCAGCTCTCTGTAACCTAGAGGACAACCAGTGGGTCCATCTCCTCTATACCATGTTTCTTGTAGGATGTCAATGTCTGTATTTACGATTTCTTTGAGTCCAGGTTCCTGCCATATAGGCCAAAGGCAGGTGACCTCAGGCCTTGGATATTCCAGGATGAGATAGTACAAGATTTGTGTTCCATAGTATCTAGTGTTGTTTTCTGTGTGGTTTAGGCCCCAGACCATCACAGTAGGTGTGAGTGGAGCATTTTGAGTATCTGCTACACACCTCTTTAGGTCGCAGGATGGGGCTTGGGCTGGTATAATAGTGATGTTTGGGCCTGTTGAATCCCAGGATCACATTATGTCCTGCTGTCATGTTGAGGTCGGGGGTCATGGGGTGGGGGTCATGGGGTGGGCAGAAGGGCCATAGGTCTGATATCTTTTTTTTCACCTTTATGTAACCAGGTAGGCAAGTTGAGAACAAGTTCTCATTTACAATTGCGACCTGGCCAAGATAAAGCAAAGCAGTTCGACACATACAACAACACAGAGTTACACATGGAGTAAAACATACATACAGTCAATAATACAGTATAAAAATAAGTTTATATACAATGTGAGCAAATGAGGTGAGATAAGGGAGGTGAAGGCAAAAAAAGGCCATGGTGGCGAAATAAATACAATATAGCAAGTAAAACACTGGAATGGTAGATTTGCATTGGAAGAATGTGCAAAGTAGAGATAGAAATAATGGGGTGCAAAGGAGCAAAATAAATAAATACAGTAGGGGGAGAGGTAGTTGTTTGGGCTAAATTATAGATGGGCTATGTACAGGTGCAGTAATCTGTGAGCTGCTCTGACAGCTGGTACTTAAAGCTAGTGAGGAAGATAATTGTTTCCAGTTTCAGAGATTTGTGTAGTTTGTTCCAGTTATTGGCAGCAGAGAACTGGAAGGAGAGGCGACCAAAGGAAGAATTGGTTTTGGGGGTGAACAGAGAGATATACCTGCTGGAGCGCGTGCTACAGGTGGGTGTTGCTATGGTGACCAGCGAGCTGAGATAAGGGGGAACTTTACCTAGCAGGGTCTTGTAGATGACCTGGAGCCAGTGGGTTTGGCGACAAGTATGAAGTGAGGGCCAGCCAACGAGAGAGTACAGGTCGCAGTTGTGGGTAGTATATGGGGCTTTGGTGACAAAATGGATGGCACTGTGATAGACTGCATCCAATTTAATGAGTAGGGTATTGGAGGCTATTTTGTAAATGACATCGCCGAAGTCGAGGATTGGTAGGATGGTCAGTTTTACAAGGGTATGTTTGACAGCATGAGTGAAGGATGCTTTGTTACGAAATAGGAAGCCCATTCTAGATTTAACTTTGGATTGGATATGTCTGGAAGGAGAGTTTACAGTCTAACCAGACACCTAGGTATTTGTAGTTGTCCACATATTCTAAGTCAGAGCCGTCCAGAGCAGTGATGTTGGACAGGCGGGCAGGTGCAGGCACTGATCGGTTGAAGAGCATGCATTAAGTTTACATGTATTTAAGAGCAATTGGAGGCCACGGAAGGAGAGTTGTATGTCATTGAAGCTCGCCTGGAGGGTTGTTAACACAGTGTCCAAAGAAGGGCCAGAAGTATACAGAATGGTGTGGTCTGCGTAGAGGTGGATCAGAGACTCACCAGCAGCAAGAGCGACATCATTGATGTATACAGAGAAGAGAGTCGGTCCAAGAATTGAACCCTGTGGCACCCCCATAGAAACTGCCAGAGGCCCGGACAACAGACCCTCCAATTTGACAATCGTAGCAATCGATATGAGGGGGGGGGGGGGGTCTATATAGGGTGTGGCCAGTGTTTGCTCAGGGCGGTCTTAGCTGGTTGGGGTGTGGCTGGCGATGCTAAGTTCTGAGTGTAAGTCTTCTTGGTGTGTGTTTTCTTGGTGCAGGTCCTTCAGGAGGGGGTCTTGCAGGTCTGGGAGGGTGTCTCGCTGATCTAGGTGGGGATGTCCATTGCTCTGTTGCTCCTGTGTGAGGGCTGGGGCGATTGAGGGTGACGTTCTTCATGGTGGAATTGGAAAGTTGGAATTGTTGCCTTGTAGAGGTGGACCTGGTCGTAAAGGCCAGTCAGTTTTCTGTTATTTTCTTTTCATTACACAGAAAGTAAAACAAGTCTGTTTTTTCGTTCGTTTTTTTACATCGATTGTGAACGACAACCGTTCCTCTCTAAATACCCCTACTCTCTCAATGCTTTCCTCTCTCAATACCCCTCCTCGATAACCACCAAGCCTTGGTGTGAACTAGAGCATCGTCTATACTCCATATCTCCACGTGGTTTTGTGAACAGGCGTGCTCACAGTGGATGTGGTTTGATGGAGTTAACAATCGAACTTACCTGCTGCAGTGTGACTCTGAGATCTGTGCTCAGCTTATTTTCCGCCAGTGCAACATACAATATGCCGATATGTTAGAGGGAGAGACCTTCATAACTGGAGTGCAGAGGCCGTCCATTCGACATAGATGAAGCCCCATCTGTGCAGAAGCCAACCATTCGATCCCATAGAACCGTTTTTTCGTCAATATAGATAGCACACTGAACATTCCCTGTTCCGTTTCATGCTCAGGAATCGTGAGACAGAACAATATGTCCTTGTGAATAGCATCCCCCGACATGTGCAGTGAACAAATGTAATGCACTCGGCCCTCAGAGCTAACAGCCATTTGGAGAGTATCAACTGGGGAGTTTGAGTCATTTAGTCTGAGCATAAATTCTTAGTTTAACAGTGTCATCTGACAAAGGTATTGATGTGAGTTTCTGTGTTTCCCCACACATTGTGCCTCTGCCTCCCCTCTTTTACGCTACTGCTACTCTCTGTTCATCATATATGCATAGTCACTTTACACTTTAACCATATCTACATGTACATACTACCTCAATCAGCCTGTGTCTGTATGTAACCGGTGTCTGTATGTAGCCTCGCTACTGTATATCGCCTCTCTACTGTATATAGCATCTCTACTGTATATCGCCTCTCTACTGTATATAGCATCTCTACTGTATATAGCCTCTCTACTGTATATAGCCTCTCTACTGTATATAGCCTCCCTACTGTATATAGCCTCTACTGTATATAGTCTCTACTGTATATAGCCTCACTACTGTATATAACCTCTATACTGTATATAGCCTCCCTACTGTATATAGCCTCTCTACTGTATATAGCCCCTCTACTGTATATAGCCTCTCTACTGCATATAACCTCTCTACTGTATATAGCCCCTCTACTGTATATAGCCTCTCTACTGTATATAACCTCTCTACTGTATATAGCCCCTCTACTGTAAATAGCCTCTCTACTGTATATAACCTCTCTACTGTATATAACCTCTCTACTGTATATAGCCTCTCTACTGTATATAACCTCTCTACTGTATATAGCCCCTCTACTGTATATAGCCTCACTACTGATATCTTTCACTGTCTTTTTACTGTTGTTTTATGTCATTACTTACCTACTTACCTAAGAAATAACCAAAAAATCTGAGCAAACTATGATGCTATATGGCCCTAAACAGAGAGTACCCAGTGGCAGAATACCTGACCACTGGGACTGACCCTAAACAGAGAGTACCCAGTGGCAGAATACCTGACCACTGTGACTGACCCTAAACAGAGAGTACCCAGTGGCAGAATACCTGACCACTGTGACTGACCCTAAACAGAGAGTACACAATGGCAGAATACCTGACCACTGGGACTGACCCTAAACAGAGAGTACACAGTGGCAGAATACCTGACCACTGGGACTGACCCTAAACAGAGAGTACACAGTGGCAGAATACCTGACCACTGGGACTGACCCTAAACAGAGAGTACACAGTGGCAGAATACCTGACCACTGGGACTGACCCTAAACAGAGAGTACACAGTGGCAGAATACCTGACCACTGGGACTGACCCTAAACAGAGAGTACCCAGTGGCAGAATACCTGACCACTGTGACTGACCCTAAACAGAGAGTACCCAGTGGCAGAATACCTGACCACTGTGACTGACCCTAAACAGAGAGTACACAGTGGCAGAATACCTGACCACTGTGACTGACCCTAAACAGAGAGTGGCAGAATACCTGACCACTGTGACTGACCCTAAACAGAGAGTACACAGTGGCAGAATACCTGACCACTGGGACTGACCCAAACTTAAGGAAACATTTTACTATGTACAGACTCAGTGAGCATAGCCCTGCTATTGAGAAAGGCCGCCGTAGACAGACCTGGCTCTCAAGAGAAGACAGGCTATGTGCTCACTGCCCACAAAATGAGATGGAAACTGAGTTACACTTCCTAACCTCCTGTGAAATGTTTGACCATATTAGAGACAAATATTTCCCTCAGATTACACAGACCCACAAAGAATTTGAAAACAAACCCAATTTTGATAAACGCCCAAATCTATTGGGTGAAATACCAGTGTGCCACCACAGCAGCAAGATTTGTGACCTGTTGCCACAAGAAAAGGTCAACCAGTGAAGAACAAACACCATTGTAAATACAACCCATATTTATGTTTATTTATTTATCTTACCTGTCTGTACTTTAACGTGAACATTAACAGGTAGAAACAGAGTGAACATTAACAGGGAGAAACAGAGAGACAGAGTGAACATTAACAGAGAGAAACAGAGAAACAGAGTGAACATTAACAAAGAGAGACAGAGTGAACATTAACAGGTAGTAACAGAGTGAACATTAACAGGTAGAAACAGAGAAACAGAGTGAACATTAACAGGTAGAAACAGAGTGAACATTAACAGGTAGAAACAGAGAGACAGAGTGAACATTAACAGGTAGAAACAGAGAGACAGAGTGAACATTAACAGGTAGAAACAGAGTGAACATTAACAGGTAGAGACAGAGTGAACATTAACAGGTAGTAACAGAGTGAACATTAACAGGTAGAAACAGAGTGAACATTAACAGGTAGAAACAGAGTGAACATTAACAGGTAGAAACAGAGTGAACATTAACAGGTAGTAACAGAGTGAACATTAACAGGTAGAAACAGAGAGACAGAGTGAACATTAACAGGTAGTAACAGAGTGAACATTAACAGGTAGAAACAGAGAGAACATTAACAGGTAGAAACAGAGAGACAGAGTTAACATTAACAGGTAGTAACAGAGTGAACATTAACAGGTAGAAACAGAGTGAACATTAACAGGTAGAAACAGAGAGACAGAGTGAACATTAACAGGTAGTAACAGAGTGAACATTAACAGGTAGAAACAGAGAGACAGAGTGAACATTAACAGGTAGTAACAGAGTGAACATTAACAGGTAGAAACAGAGTGAACATTAACAGGTAGAAACAGAGAGAACATTAACAGGTAGAAACAGAGAGACAGAGTGAACATTAACAGGTAGAAACAGAGAGACAGAGTGAACATTAACAGGGAGAGACAGAGTGAACATTAACAGGTAGAAACAGAGTGAACATTAACAGGTAGAAACAGAGAGAACATTAACAGGTAGAAACAGAGTGAACATTAACAGGTAGAAACAGAGAGACAGAGTGAACATTAACAGGTAGAAACAGAGAGACAGAGTGAACATTAACAGGTAGTAACAGAGTGAACATTAACAGGTAGAAACAGAGAGACAGAGTGAACATTAACAGGTAGTAACAGAGTGAACATTAACAGGTAGAAACAGAGAGACAGAGTGAACATTAACAGGTAGAAACAGAGAGACAGAGTGAACATTAACATGTAGAAACAGAGTGAACATTAACAGGTAGTAACAGAGTGGACATTAACAGGTAGAAACAGAGTGAACATTAACAGGTAGTAACAGAGTGGACATTAACAGGTAGAAACAGAGTGAACATTAACAGGTAGTAACAGAGTGGACATTAACAGGTAGAAACAGAGAAACAGAGTGAACATTAACAGGGAGAAACAGAGAGACAGAGTGAACATTAACAGGTAGAAACAGAGAGACAGAGTGAACATTAACAGGTAGAAACAGAGTGAACATTAACAGGTAGAAACAGAGTGAACATTAACAGGGAGAAACAGAGAAACAGAGTGAACATTAACAGGTAGTAACAGAGTGAACATTAACAGGTAGTAACAGAGTGAACATTAACAGGTAGAAACAGAGTGAACATTAACAGGTAGAAACAGAGAAACAGAGTGAACATTAACAGGTAGACACAGAGTGAACATTAACAGGGAGAAACAGAGTGAACATTAACAGGTAGAAACAGAGTGAACATTAACAGGTAGAAACAGAGTGAACATTAACAGGTAGAAACAGAGAAACAGAGTGAACATTAACAGGTAGAAACAGAGAAACAGAGAGAACATTAACAGGTAGAAACAGAGAGACAGAGTGAACATTAACAGGGAGAAACAGAGTGAACATTAACAGGTAGAAACAGAGTGAACATTAACAGGTAGAAACAGAGAAACAGAGTGAACATTAACAGGTAGAAACAGAGAAACAGAGAGAACATTAACAGGTAGAAACAGAGAGACAGAGTGAACATTAACAGGGAGAAACAGAGTGAACATTAACAGGGAGAAACAGAGACAGAGTGGACATTAACAGGTAGAAACAGAGAGACAGAGTGAACATTAACAGGGAGAAACAGAGTGAACATTAACAGGTAGAAACAGAGAGACAGAGTGAACATTAACAGGGAGAAACAGAGTGAACATTAACAGGTAGAAACAGAGTGAACATTAACAGGTAGAAACAGAGAAACAGAGTGAACATTAACAGGTAGAAACAGAGAAACAGAGAGAACATTAACAGGTAGAAACAGAGAGACAGAGTGAACATTAACAGGGAGAAACAGAGACAGAGTGGACATTAACAGGTAGAAACAGAGAGACAGAGTGAACATTAACAGGGAGAAACAGAGTGAACATTAACAGGTAGAAACAGAGTCAACATTAACAGGGAGAAACAGAGTGAACATTAACAGGGAGAAACAGAGAGACAGAGTGAACATTAACAGGTAGAAACAGAGTCAACATTAACAGGGAGAAACAGAGTGAACATTAACAGGGAGAAACAGAGACAGAGTGGACATTAACAGGTAGAAACAGAGAGACAGAGTGAACATTAACAGGGAGAAACAGAGTGAACATTAACAGGTAGAAACAGAGAGACAGAGTGAACATTAACAGGGAGAAACAGAGTGAACATTAACAGGTAGAAACAGAGTGAACATTAACAGGTAGAAACAGAGAAACAGAGTGAACATTAACAGGTAGAAACAGAGAAACAGAGAGAACATTAACAGGTAGAAACAGAGAGACAGAGTGAACATTAACAGGGAGAAACAGAGACAGAGTGGACATTAACAGGTAGAAACAGAGAGACAGAGTGAACATTAACAGGGAGAAACAGAGTGAACATTAACAGGTAGAAACAGAGTCAACATTAACAGGGAGAAACAGAGTGAACATTAACAGGGAGAAACAGAGAGACAGAGTGAACATTAACAGGTAGAAACAGAGTCAACATTAACAGGGAGAAACAGAGTGAACATTAACAGGTAGAAACAGAGAAACAGAGTGAACATTAACAGGTAGAAACAGAGAAACAGAGTGAACATTAACAGGGAGAGACAGAGTGAACATTAACAGGTAGAAAGAGAGTGAACATTAACAGGTAGAAACAGAGAGACAGAGTGAACATTAACAGGGAGAAACAGAGAGACAGAGTGAACATTAACAGGTAGAAACAGAGAGACAGAGTGAACATTGACAGGGAGAAACAGAGTGAACATTAACAGGTAGAAACAGAGAAACAGAGTGAACATTAACAGGTAGAAACAGAGTGAACATTAACAGGTAGAAACAGAGAAACAGAGTGAACATTAACAGGTAGAAACAGAGAAACAGAGTGAACATTAACAGGTAGTAACAGAGTGAACATTAACAGGTAGAAACAGAGAGACAGAGTGAACATTAACAGGTAGTAACAGAGTGAACATTAACAGGTAGAAACAGAGAGACAGAGTGAACATTAACAGGGAGAAACAGAGTGAACATTAACAGGGAGAAACAGAGTGAACATTAACAGGTAGAAACAGAGAAACAGAGTGAACATTAACAGGTAGAAACAGAGAAACAGAGTGAACATTAACAGGTAGTAACAGAGTGAACATTAACAGGTAGAAACAGAGAGACAGAGTGAACATTAACAGGTAGTAACAGAGTGAACATTAACAGGTAGAAACAGAGAGACAGAGTGAACATTAACAGGGAGAAACAGAGTGAACATTAACAGGGAGAAACAGAGTGAACATTAACAGGTAGAAACAGAGAGACAGAGAGAACATTAACAGGTAGAAACAGAGAGACAGAGTGAACATTAACAGGTAGAAACAGAGTGAACATTAACAGGTAGAAACAGAGAGACAGAGAGAACATTAACAGGTAGAAACAGAGAGACAGAGTGAACATTGACAGGGAGAAACAGAGTGAACATTAACAGGTAGAAACAGAGAAACAGAGTGAACATTAACAGGGAGAAACAGAGTGAACATTAACAGGGAGAAACAGAGTGAACATTAACAGGTAGAAACAGAGAAACAGAGTGAACATTAACAGGGAGAAACAGAGTGAACATTAACAGGGAGAAACAGAGTGGACATTAACAGGTAGAAACAGAGAAACAGAGTGAACATTAACAGGTAGAAACAGAGAAACAGAGTGAACATTAACAGGTAGTAACAGAGAGACAGAGTGAACATTAACAGGTAGAAACAGAGAGACAGAGTGAACATTAACAGGTAGTAACAGAGTCAACATTAACAGGGAGAAACAGAGAGACAGAGTGAACATTAACAGGTAGTAACAGAGTGAACATTAACAGGTAGAAACAGAGAGACAGAGTGAACATTAACAGGTAGAAACAGAGTAACAGAGTGAACATTAACAGGTAGTAACAGAGTGAACATTAACAGGTAGTAACAGAGTGAACATTAACAGGAAGTAACAGAGTGAACATTAACAGGTAGTAACAGAGTGAACATTAACAGAGAGAAACAGAGAGACAGAGTGAACATTGACAGGGAGAAACAGAGAGACAGAGTGAACATTAACAGGTAGTAACAGAGTGAACATTAACAGGTAGAAACAGAGAGACAGAGTGAACATTAACAGGTAGAAACAGAGTGAACATTAACAGAGAGAAACAGAGAAACAGAGTGAACATTAACAGGGAGAAACAGAGTGAACATTAACAGGTAGAAACAGAGTGAACATTAACAGGTAGAAACAGAGAGACAGAGTGAACATTAACAGGTAGTAACAGAGTGAACATTAACAGGTAGAAACAGAGAGAACATTAACAGGTAGAAACAGAGAGAACATTAACAGGTAGAAACAGAGAGACAGAGTGAACATTAACAGGTAGTAACAGAGTGAACATTAACAGGTAGAAACAGAGAGAACATTAACAGGTAGAAACAGAGTGAACATTAACAGGTAGAAACAGAGAGACAGAGTGAACATTAACAGGTAGAAACAGAGAGACAGAGTGAACATTAACAGGTAGAAACAGAGTGAACATTAACAGGTAGAAACAGAGAGACAGAGTGAACATTAACAGGTAGTAACAGAGTGAACATTAACAGGTAGAAACAGAGAGACAGAGTGAACATTAACAGGTAGAAACAGAGAAACAGAGTGAACATTAACAGGGAGAAACAGAGTGAACATTAACAGAGAAACAGAGAGACAGAGTGAACATTAACAGGTAGAAACAGAGAAACAGAGTGAACATTAACAGGTAGAAACAGAGAAACAGAGTGAACATTAACAGAGAGAAACAGAGTGAACATTAACAGGGAGAAACAGAGAGACAGAGTGAACATTAACAGGGAGAAACAGAGAGACAGAGTGAACATTAACAGGTAGTAACAGAGTGAACATTAACAGGTAGTAACAGAGAGACAGAGTGAACATTAACAGGTAGTAACAGAGTGAACATTAACAGGTAGTAACAGAGTGAACATTAACAGGTAGTAACAGAGTGAACATTAACAGAGAGAAACAGAGAGACAGAGTGAACATTAACAGGGAGAAACAGAGAGACAGAGTGAACATTAACAGGTAGAAACAGAGTGAACATTAACAGGTAGAAACAGAGAGACAGAGTGAACATTAACAGGTAGAACAGAGTGAACATTAACAGGTAGAAACAGAGAGAACATTAACAGGTAGAAACAGAGAGAACATTAACAGGTAGAAACAGAGAAACAGAGTGAACATTAACAGGTAGAAACAGAGTGAACATTAACAGGTAGAAACAGAGAAACAGAGTGAACATTAACAGGTAGAAACAGAGAAACAGAGTGAACATTAACAGGTAGTAACAGAGTGAACATTAACAGGTAGAAACAGAGAGACAGAGTGAACATTAACAGGGAGAAACAGAGAGACAGAGTGAACATTAACAGGGAGAAACAGAGAGACAGAGTGAACATTAACAGGTAGAAACAGAGTGAACATTAACAGGTAGTAACAGAGTGAACATTAACAGGGAGAAACAGAGTGAACATTAACAGGTAGAAACAGAGAGACAGAGTGAACATTAACATGTAGAAACAGAGTGAACATTAACAGGTAGTAACAGAGTGGACATTAACAGGTAGAAACAGAGTGAACATTAACAGGTAGTAACAGAGTGGACATTAACAGGTAGAAACAGAGTGAACATTAACAGGTAGTAACAGAGTGGACATTAACAGGTAAAAACAGAGAAACAGAGTGAACATTAACAGGGAGAAACAGAGAGACAGAGTGAACATTAACAGGTAGAAACAGAGTGAACATTAACAGGTAGAAACAGAGTGAACATTAACAGGTAGAAACAGAGAGACAGAGTGAACATTAACAGGTAGAAACAGAGAAACAGAGTGAACATTAACAGGGAGAAACAGAGAAACAGAGTGAACATTAACAGGGAGAAACAGAGAAACAGAGTGAACATTAACAGGGAGAAACAGAGTGAACATTAACAGGTAGAAACAGAGTGAACATTAACAGGGAGAAACAGAGTGAACATTAACAGGTAGAAACAGAGAAACAGAGTGAACATTAACAGGTAGAAACAGAGAAACAGAGAGAACATTAACAGGTAGAAACAGAGAGACAGAGTGAACATTAACAGGGAGAAACAGAGACAGAGTGGACATTAACAGGTAGAAACAGAGAGACAGAGTGAACATTAACAGGGAGAAACAGAGTGAACATTAACAGGGAGAAACAGAGAGACAGAGTGAACATTAACTGGTAGAAACAGAGTCAACATTAACAGGGAGAAACAGAGTGAACATTAACAGGTAGTAACAGAGTGAACATTAACAGGGAGAGACAGAGTGAACATTAACAGGTAGAAAGAGAGTGAACATTAACAGGTAGAAACAGAGAGACAGAGTGAACATTAACAGGGAGAAAGAGAGTGAACATTAACAGGTAGAAACAGAGAGACAGAGTGGACATTAACAGGTAGAAACAGAGAGACAGAGAGAACATTAACAGGTAGAAACAGAGAGACAGAGTGAACATTAACAGGTAGAAACAGAGTGAACATTAACAGGTAGAAACAGAGAGACAGAGAGAACATTAACAGGTAGAAACAGAGAGACAGAGTGAACATTGACAGGGAGAAACAGAGTGAACATTAACAGGTAGAAACAGAGAAACAGAGTGAACATTAACAGGGATAAACAGAGTGAACATTAACAGGGAGAAACAGAGTGAACATTAACAGGTAGAAACAGAGAAACAGAGTGAACATTAACAGGGAGAAACAGAGTGAACATTAACAGGGAGAAACAGAGTGGACATTAACAGGTAGAAACAGAGAAACAGAGTGAACATTAACAGGTAGAAACAGAGAAACAGAGTGAACATTAACAGGGAGAAACAGAGAGACAGAGTGAACATTAACAGGTAGTAACAGAGAGACAGAGTGAACATTAACAGGTAGAAACAGAGAGACAGAGTGAACATTAACAGGTAGTAACAGAGTCAACATTAACAGGGAGAAACAGAGTGAACATTAACAGGTAGAAACAGAGAAACAGAGTGAACATTAACAGGTAGAAACAGAGAGACAGAGTGAACATTAACAGGTAGTAACAGAGTCAACATTAACAGGGAGAAACAGAGAGACAGAGTGAACATTAACAGGTAGTAACAGAGTGAACATTAACAGGTAGAAACAGAGAGACAGAGTGAACATTAACAGGTAGAAACAGACAGACAGAGTGAACATTAACAGGTAGTAACAGAGTGAACATTAACAGGTAGAAACAGAGAGACAGAGTGAACATTAACAGGTAGAAACAGAGTGAACATTAACAGGTAGAAACAGAGAGACAGAGTGAACATTAACAGAGAGAAACAGAGAAACAGAGTGAACATTAACAGGGAGAAACAGAGTGAACATTAACAGAGAGAAACAGAGAGACAGAGTGAACATTAACAGGTAGAAACAGAGTGAACATTAACAGGTAGAAACAGAGAGACAGAGTGAACATTAACAGAGAGAAACAGAGAAACAGAGTGAACATTAACAGGGAGAAACAGAGTGAACATTAACAGAGAGAAACAGAGAAACAGAGTGAACATTAACAGGGAGAAACAGAGTGAACATTAACAGAGAGAAACAGAGAGACAGAGTGAACATTAACAGGTAGTAACAGAGTGAACATTAACAGGTAGAAACAGAGAGACAGAGTGAACATTAACAGGTAGAAACAGAGTGAACATTAACAGAGAGAAACAGAGAAACAGAGTGAACATTAACAGGGAGAAACAGAGTGAACATTAACAGAGAGAAACAGAGAGACAGAGTGAACATTAACAGGTAGTAACAGAGTGAACATTAACAGGTAGTAACAGAGTGAACATTAACAGGTAGTAACAGAGTGAACATTAACAGGTAGTAACAGAGTGAACATTAACAGAGAGAAACAGAGAGACAGAGTGAACATTGACAGGGAGAAACAGAGAGACAGAGTGAACATTAACAGGTAGTAACAGAGTGAACATTAACAGGTAGAAACAGAGAGACAGAGTGAACATTAACAGGTAGAAACAGAGTGAACATTAACAGAGAGAAACAGAGAAACAGAGTGAACATTAACAGGGAGAAACAGAGTGAACATTAACAGAGAGAAACAGAGAGACAGAGTGAACATTAACAGGTAGTAACAGAGTGAACATTAACAGGGAGAAACAGAGTGAACATTAACAGGTAGTAACAGAGTGAACATTAACAGGTAGTAACAGAGTGAACATTAACAGGTAGAAACAGAGAGACAGAGTGAACATTAACAGGTAGTAACAGAGTGAACATTAACAGGTAGAAACAGAGAGAACATTAACAGGTAGAAACAGAGAGAACATTAACAGGTAGAAACAGAGAGACAGAGTGAACATTAACAGGTAGTAACAGAGTGAACATTAACAGGTAGAAACAGAGAGAACATTAACAGGTAGAAACAGAGTGAACATTAACAGGTAGAAACAGAGAGACAGAGTGAACATTAACAGGTAGAAACAGAGAGACAGAGTGAACATTAACAGGTAGAAACAGAGTGAACATTAACAGGTAGAAACAGAGAGACAGAGTGAACATTAACAGGTAGTAACAGAGTGAACATTAACAGGTAGAAACAGAGAGACAGAGTGAACATTAACAGGTAGAAACAGAGAAACAGAGTGAACATTAACAGGTAGAAACAGAGAAACAGAGTGAACATTAACAGAGAGAAACAGAGTGAACATTAACAGGGAGAAACAGAGAGACAGAGTGAACATTAACAGGTAGTAACAGAGTGAACATTAACAGGTAGAAACAGAGAGACAGAGTGAACATTAACAGGTAGTAACAGAGTGAACATTAACAGGTAGAAACAGAGAGAACATTAACAGGTAGAAACAGAGAGAACATTAACAGGTAGAAACAGAGAGACAGAGTGAACATTAACAGGTAGTAACAGAGTGAACATTAACAGGTAGAAATAGAGAGAACATTAACAGGTAGAAACAGAGTGAACATTAACAGGTAGAAACAGAGAGACAGAGTGAACATTAACAGGTAGAAACAGAGAGACAGAGTGAACATTAACAGGTAGAAACAGAGTGAACATTAACAGGTAGAAACAGAGAGACAGAGTGAACATTAACAGGTAGTAACAGAGTGAACATTAACAGGTAGAAACAGAGAGACAGAGTGAACATTAACAGGTAGAAACAGAGAAACAGAGTGAACATTAACAGGGAGAAACAGAGTGAACATTAACAGAGAAACAGAGAGACAGAGTGAACATTAACAGGTAGAAACAGAGAAACAGAGTGAACATTAACAGGTAGAAACAGAGAAACAGAGTGAACATTAACAGAGAGAAACAGAGTGAACATTAACAGGGAGAAACAGAGAGACAGAGTGAACATTAACAGGGAGAAACAGAGAGACAGAGTGAACATTAACAGGTAGAAACAGAGAGACAGAGTGAACATTAACAGGTAGTAACAGAGTGAACATTAACAGGTAGAAACAGAGAGACAGAGTGAACATTAACAGGTAGTAACAGAGTGAACATTAACAGGTAGAAACAGAGAGAACATTAACAGGTAGAAACAGAGTGAACATTAACAGGTAGAAACAGAGAGACAGAGTGAACATTAACAGGTAGAAACAGAGAGACAGAGTGAACATTAACAGGTAGTAACAGAGTCAACATTAACAGGGAGAAACAGAGAGACAGAGTGAACATTAACAGGTAGTAACAGAGTGAACATTAACAGGTAGAAACAGAGAGACAGAGTGAACATTAACAGGTAGAAACAGAGTGAACATTAACAGAGAGAAACAGAGAAACAGAGTGAACATTAACAGGGAGAAACAGAGTGAACATTAACAGAGAGAAACAGAGAGACAGAGTGAACATTAACAGGTAGTAACAGAGTGAACATTAACAGGTAGTAACAGAGAGACAGAGTGAACATTAACAGGTAGTAACAGAGTGAACATTAACAGGTAGTAACAGAGTGAACATTAACAGGTAGTAACAGAGTGAACATTAACAGAGAGAAACAGAGAGACAGAGTGAACATTGACAGGGAGAAACAGAGAGACAGAGTGAACATTAACAGGTAGTAACAGAGTGAACATTAACAGGTAGAAACAGAGAGACAGAGTGAACATTAACAGGTAGTAACAGAGTGAACATTAACAGGTAGAAACAGAGAGAACATTAACAGGTAGAAACAGAGAGAACATTAACAGGTAGAAACAGAGAGACAGAGTGAACATTAACAGGTAGTAACAGAGTGAACATTAACAGGTAGAAACAGAGAGAACATTAACAGGTAGAAACAGAGTGAACATTAACAGGTAGAAACAGAGAGACAGAGTGAACATTAACAGGTAGAAACAGAGAGACAGAGTGAACATTAACAGGTAGAAACAGAGTGAACATTAACAGGTAGAAACAGAGAGACAGAGTGAACATTAACAGGTAGTAACAGAGTGAACATTAACAGGTAGAAACAGAGAGACAGAGTGAACATTAACAGGTAGAAACAGAGAAACAGAGTGAACATTAACAGGGAGAAACAGAGTGAACATTAACAGAGAAACAGAGAGACAGAGTGAACATTAACAGGTAGAAACAGAGAAACAGAGTGAACATTAACAGGTAGAAACAGAGAAACAGAGTGAACATTAACAGAGAGAAACAGAGTGAACATTAACAGGGAGAAACAGAGAGACAGAGTGAACATTAACAGGGAGAAACAGAGAGACAGAGTGAACATTAACAGGTAGAAACAGAGAGACAGAGTGAACATTAACAGGTAGTAACAGAGTGAACATTAACAGGTAGAAACAGAGAGACAGAGTGAACATTAACAGGTAGTAACAGAGTGAACATTAACAGGTAGAAACAGAGAGAACATTAACAGGTAGAAACAGAGTGAACATTAACAGGTAGAAACAGAGAGACAGAGTGAACATTAACAGGTAGAAACAGAGAGACAGAGTGAACATTAACAGGTAGAAACAGAGTGAACATTAACAGGTAGAAACAGAGAGACAGAGTGAACATTAACAGGTAGTAACAGAGTGAACATTAACAGGTAGAAACAGAGAGACAGAGTGAACATTAACAGGTAGAAACAGAGAAACAGAGTGAACATTAACAGGGAGAAACAGAGTGAACATTAACAGAGAAACAGAGAGACAGAGTGAACATTAACAGGTAGAAACAGAGAAACAGAGTGAACATTAACAGGTAGAAACAGAGAAACAGAGTGAACATTAACAGAGAGAAACAGAGTGAACATTAACAGGGAGAAACAGAGAGACAGAGTGAACATTAACAGGGAGAAACAGAGAGACAGAGTGAACATTAACAGGTAGAAACAGAGAGACAGAGTGAACATTAACAGGTAGTAACAGAGTGAACATTAACAGGTAGAAACAGAGAGACAGAGTGAACATTAACAGGTAGTAACAGAGTGAACATTAACAGGTAGAAACAGAGAGAACATTAACAGGTAGAAACAGAGAGAACATTAACAGGTAGAAACAGAGAGACAGAGTGAACATTAACAGGTAGTAACAGAGTGAACATTAACAGGTAGAAACAGAGAGAACATTAACTGGGAGAAACAGAGAGACAGAGTGAACATTAACAGGTAGAAACAGAGAGACAGAGTGAACATTAACAGGTAGAAACAGAGAGACAGAGTGAACATTAACAGGTAGAAACAGAGTGAACATTAACAGGTAGAAACAGAGAGACAGAGTGAACATTAACAGGTAGTAACAGAGTGAACATTAACAGGTAGAAACAGAGAGACAGAGTGAACATTAACAGGTAGAAACAGAGAAACAGAGTGAACATTAACAGGGAGAAACAGAGTGAACATTAACAGAGAAACAGAGAGACAGAGTGAACATTAACAGGTAGAAACAGAGAAACAGAGTGAACATTAACAGGTAGAAACAGAGAGACAGAGTGAACATTAACAGGTAGTAACAGAGTGAACATTAACAGGTAGAAACAGAGAAACAGAGTGAACATTAACAGGGAGAGACAGAGAGACAGAGTGAACATTAACAGGTAGAAACAGAGAAACAGAGTGAACATTAACAGGTAGAAACAGAGAAACAGAGTGAACATTAACAGGTAGTAACAGAGTCAACATTAACAGGGAGAAACAGAGTGAACATTAACAGGTAGAAACAGAGAAACAGAGTGAACATTAACAGGGAGAAACAGAGAGACAGAGTGAACATTAACAGGGAGAGACAGAGTGAACATTAACAGGTAGAAAGAGAGTGAACATTAACAGGTAGAAACAGAGAGACAGAGTGAACATTAACAGGGAGAAAGAGAGTGAACATTAACAGGTAGAAACAGAGAGACAGAGTGAACATTAACAGGTAGAAACAGAGAGACAGAGTGAACATTAACAGGTAGAAACAGAGAGACAGAGAGAACATTAACAGGTAGAAACAGAGAGACAGAGTGAACATTAACAGGTAGAAACAGAGTGAACATTAACAGGTAGAAACAGAGAGACAGAGAGAACATTAACAGGTAGAAACAGAGAGACAGAGTGAACATTAACAGGGAGAAACAGAGTGAACATTAACAGGTAGAAACAGAGAGACAGAGTGAACATTAACAGGTAGAAACAGAGAAACAGAGTGAACATTAACAGGTAGAAACAGAGAAACAGAGTGAACATTAACAGGTAGTAACAGAGTCAACATTAACAGGGAGAAACAGAGTGAACATTAACAGGGAGAAACAGAGTGAACATTAACAGGTAGAAACAGAGAAACAGAGTGAACATTAACAGGTAGTAACAGAGTCAACATTAACAGGGAGAAACAGAGTGAACATTAACAGGTAGAAACAGAGAAACAGAGTGAACATTAACAGGTAGAAACAGAGAGACAGAGTGAACATTAACAGGTAGTAACAGAGTCAACATTAACAGGGAGAAACAGAGAGACAGAGTGAACATTAACAGGTAGAAACAGAGAGACAGAGTGAACATTAACAGGTAGAAACAGAGAGAACATTAACAGGTAGAAACAGAGAGACAGAGTGAACATTAACAGGTAGTAACAGAGTGAACATTAACAGAGAGAAACAGAGAAACAGAGTGAACATTAACAGGTAGTAACAGAGAGACCGAGTGAACATTGACAGGGAGAAACAGAGAGACAGAGTGAACATTAACAGGTAGTAACAGAGTGAACATTAACAGGTAGAAACAGAGAGAACATTAACAGGTAGAAACAGAGTGAACATTAACAGGTAGAAACAGAGAGACAGAGTGAACATTAACAGGTAGTAACAGAGTGAACATTAACAGGTAGAAACAGAGAGAACATTAACAGGTAGAAACAGAGTGAACATTAACAGGTAGAAACAGAGAGACAGAGTGAACATTAACAGGTAGAAACAGAGAGACAGAGTGAACATTAACAGGTAGAAACAGAGTGAACATTAACAGGTAGAAACAGAGAAACAGAGTGAACATTAACAGGGAGAAACAGAGTGAACATTAACAGAGAAACAGAGAGACAGAGTGAACATTAAGAGGTAGAAACAGAGAAACAGAGTGAACATTAACAGGTAGAAACAGAGAAACAGAGTGAACATTAACAGGGAGAAACAGAGAGACAGAGTGAACATTAACAGGTA
>NC_060175.1:7799523-7862023 GCF_021184085.1 Oncorhynchus gorbuscha
AGCCCTATCTGGTGCAAAACACAGAGACAGGAACAATCACCCACAAAACCCAACACAAAACAGGCTACCTAAATATGGTTCCCAATCAGAGACAATGACTAACACCTGCCTCTGATTGAGAACCATATCAGGCCCAAACATAGAAACGGGAAAACTAGACACACAACATAGAATGCCCACTCAGCTCACGTCCTGACCAACACTAAAACAAAGAAAACACAAAAGAACTGTGGTCAGAACGTGACAAAATAGTTAAAGTACAAAAGGGAAAATGCCATTTTCTTATGGCAACAGGTCGCAAATATTGCTGCTGCGATAGCTGGTATTTCACCCAAAATATATGGGAGTTTATTCAAATTGGATTTATTTTCGAATTCTTTGTGTGTCTGTGTAATCTGAGGGAAATCTGTGTCTGACATGGTCATGTATATGGCATTTGGATTGGGTTAGGAAGTGCAGCTCAGTTTCCACCTCATTTTGTGGACCGTGTGTACATAGCCTGTCTTCTCTTGAGAGCCAGGTCTGCCTACGGCACCATTTCTCAATAGCAAGGCTATGCTCACTGAGTCTGTACATAATCAAAGCATTCCTTAGTTTTGGGGCAGTCACGTAGTCATAGATTCTGCCACTATGTACTCTCTGTTTAGGGACAAAATGCATTCTAGTTTGCTCTGTGTTTTTGTTAATTCTTTCCAATGTGTAATAATTATCTTTTTGTTTTCTCATGATTTGGTTGGGTCTAATTGTATTGCTGTCCTGGGGCTCTGTGAGATCTTATTGCGTTTTTGAACAGACCAGCTTGCTTAGGGGACTCTTCTCCAGGTTCATTTCTCTGTAGGTGATGGCTTTGTTATGGAAGGTTTGGTAATCGCTTCCTTTTAGGTGGTTGTAGAATTTAACGGCTCTTTTCTGTATTTTGATAATTAGCGGGTATCGGCCTAATTCTGTTCTGCATGCTTTATTTGGTGTTTACATTGTACAAAGAGGATATCGTTCCAGAGTTCTGCATACAAAGTCTCAATTAAGCGGACCCCAGACCTAACAACCATAAAGGGAAATGGGTTCTATAACTAATTCAAGTATTTTTTGGTATGTCGAATTTGATATTCCTTTTGATAGCATATATGACCCTTCTTGACTGGTCTCTCAGATCGTTCACAGCTTTGTAAAAGTTACCTGTGGGGCTGATGTTTAGGCCATGGTAGGTATCGGTCGGTCGGTCGGTCGGTCTGTCTGTCTGTCTGTCTGTCTGTCTGTCTGTCTGTCTGTCTGTCTGTCTGTCTGTCTGTCTGTCTGTCTGTCTGTCTGTCTGTCTGTCTGTCTGTCTGTCTGTCTGTCTGTCTGTCTGTCTGTCTGTCTGTCTGTCTGTCTGTCTGTCTGTCTGTCTCTCTTTATCTGTCTCTCTCTTTCTCTCCCTCAGTCACTCTCTCTTCTTCTCTCTCACAGGCTCTTTCTCTGTCTCTCCTTCTCCACTTCTCCTCCCCTTCTCCCTCACTTTCATTTCTGATTGACTGTAATGCACATAATGTTCACATTCTCTGGTTCACCCAGGGTCTTTGACTGTTACTACACGGCAGGGCCATCCTTCCCCTCCCCTGATCCCCTGATCCCATACTACTACATGGCCATCCCGCCCCTCCCCTGATCCCCTGACCCCCTACTACTACATGGCCATCCTGCCCCTCCCCTGACCCCCTACTACTACATGGCATGGCCATCCTGCCTCTCCCATGATCCCCTGACCCCATGACCCCCTACTACTACATGGCATCGGCATCCTGCCTCTCCCTGATCCCCTGACCCCCTACTACAACATGGCCATCCTGCCCCTCCCCTGACCCCCTACTACTACATGGCATGGCCATCCTGCCTCTCCCCTGATCCCCTGACCCCCTACTACTACATGGCCATCCTTCCCCTTCCCTGACCCCTACTACTACATGGCATGGCCATCCTGCCCTCCCATGATCCCCTGACCCCCTGAACCCCTACTACTACATGGCCATCCTGCCCCTCCCCTGACCCCCTACTACTACATGGCATGGCCATCCTGCCCCTCCCATGATCCCCTGACCCCCTGAACCCCTACTACTACATGGCATGGCCATCCTGCCCCTCCCCTGACCCCCTACTACTACATGGCCATCCTGCCTCTCCCCTGACCCCCTACTACTACATGGCCATCCTGCCTCTCCCCTGACCCCCTACTACTACATGGCCATCCTGCCTCTCCCCTGACCCCCTACTACTACATGGCCATCCTGCCTCTCCCCTGACCCCCTACTACTACATGGCATGGCCATCCTGCCTCTCCCCTGACCCCCTACTACTACATGGCCATCCTGCCCCTCCCCTGACCCCCTACTACTACATGGCCATCCTGCCTCTCCCCTGACCCCCTACTACTACATGGCATGGCCATCCTGCCTTTCCTCTGAACCACTCTGCTCCCCCTGGCACATGATCTGAGGCAGGATAAATCAGGTCTCTGGGTCAAAGACAGACATTGACTGCTACCAACGTGCAATAGGATGACCTAGACAGTCCTACCTTGTAGACTAGTAGGCTAACCTAGCCAAATGTTTGTATCAATAGATTTGTGTGTGCTAATAAACATTCCTAATGTGTTACAGGTTTTGAACTAGTGAAGCACACTTATTGACAGCTTTATATGTATATAAAAAGAGACACCTACTAAATATCTTCAGTTGGGCTGAACTTCTTTATGGCCTCCCATCAAGTGATTCCAAGACTTAAAAACCAAAACAATCGTTACTCAGTCTACTCAGTCCTGGTTGGTCCCTGGGTGGGAGACCTGATGCTGCTGGAAGTGGTGTTGGAGGGTGTTATGATTATTATGAATAATGACTAAATAATTTATACATTTAACGTAGAATTATAGCTAATATAATTCTACCCTGTCTTTCTATAATGATAAATAATGTTTGTTCATTAGGAAGGGGTTATGTCGCATAGACCTAGGAAGAAAGGAATGTATGTGGGTGTAGAAAGAGAACGAAGAGGGACATTAACCTATGTTTGAACCGACCTGGCTGTAACTCTGGAGAGATTAGATAAGACAGGGAGAGCCCCTCCAGAGCTCCCTTATCTGGGGGAGACTGGAACTGTCAGCTGAGTGGTAATAAACTGTGGTGAGACTCATGCGAAATCCTTATGTTGGTGTGTATGTACTGTATGTAGTGTAAAAGAAAGTTATGAAAGGAATGTCTTTGTTTATGTACAGCAGCTCTCTCGTAAATAGACCTTACTGACTACGGCAGACTGGCCTCTGTATACTTCATTTCAGTAAGAACCTTACACATTCTTAAGTAATAGACAGAGTAATTTAAGTGACGTTCAGTTTATGAACATTGAGAACAAAATTCTCACAACAGAGGGCCAGTAGGAGGCACTCTTTCCTCTGGTCTAAAAAAATATCCCAACGCCCCAGGGCAGTGATTGGGGACACTGCCCTGTGTAAGGTGCCGTCTTTCGGAAGGGACGTTAAACGGGTCATTGCGACTCTTTGAGGTCATTAAGGATCCCATGGCACTTATCGTAAGATTAGGGGTGTTAACCCCGGGTGTCCTAGCTAAATTCCCAAGCTAAATTCCCAAGCTGTCCCTCATACCATCACAGTCACCTAATCATCCCCAGTTTACAATTGGCTCATTCATCCCCCTCCCCTGGAACTATTCCCCCTGGTCGTTGCTGTAAATGAGAACGTGTTTCAGTAAACTTACCTGGTAAAATAACGGTGAAATAAAAATAAATAAAAAATAAAGCAAATATGAGCAAATATTATTTAGCTAGATTTACAGTCTGATAAAACACATTTGGTATAATTCTGCATTAGCTACATTAAACTCCAAATGATAAATTTACATGCAGGATAATCAGACAGCATTAGCTGTGTCTGTGATTAAACCATTGATTCCTGTTTTCTTTCCTCGTGATGAAGCGAGCCTGATGAACGACATCAAGTCTAATCAATACAGAAGTTTGTCTCTACACCTAAAATCCAATCTGTTTTTTTGTGTGAGCCATTTGTATAATACATTGAACCCAGGGCATTAACTTAACTTGGTCCTTCTGTAGCTCAGTTGGTAGAGCATGGCGCTTGTAACGCCAGGGTAGTGGGTTCAATCCCCAGGACCACCCATACGTAGAATGTATGCACACATGACTGTAAGTCGCTTTGGATAAAAGCGTCTGCTAAATGGCATATATTATTATTATTATTATATTATATTATTATAACTCTCCCTATTCCTTCACTCAATAATCTATGCAAAACCCTGTTAGTTCGGAGACCTGAGGAAAAAAACAGCTTTTCATTTATCTCCTTCAGTTATCTGCAAATCAAATCAAATAATTGCGGAGAGAAATATTTCAAAAATGATACAAAGATGACAGTTCTCCAGAACAGACTACGGGAGGCGCACAGTACCACATAGAGCCATGTTTACAAGGAACTCTATTCCACATCAGGTAACTCATGCCAGCAGTAAAATTAGACTTGAAAAAGAAGATAAATATGCACCTCATGGAAGAGTGTGGACTGCGAAGCAACACAAACATAGACACATACATACAAACACATGATAACATACACACTACACACACTACACACACATGGATTTTGTAGATATATACATATAGGTAAGTGACTAGGCACATGGATATGTAATAAACAGTAGCAGTAATGTATGTGATGATTTCAAAGAGTTAGTGCAAAAAAGGGTCAATGCAGGGAGTTCAGGAAGCTATTTGATTAAAACTATTTAACTAACTATTTTTGCAGACTTATGGCTTGGGGCCTGTAGTCCACGATCAGCTCCTTTGTCTTGCTGACGTTGAGGGAATAATTGTTGTTCTACCAATCCTGTAGAGGTTAACCTGCCCCCCCCCTTCATCTATTTTAACAACTGATATCAATAAGGGATCATAGCTTTCACCTGGATTCACCTAGTCAGTCTGTGTCATGGAAGAGAAGGTGTTTTGTACAGTGTATATTATCCCATGTCCTTGTTAATTCAAGACTCTGATAAACATAGAATACTACATTTCTTCAGGTCCCATTGATTTGAACGTCTTCTTTCGAGACCCGGGGATTAGCCCCAGAGTAAACAGAACGCCCAGAGCTGCAGAATCGTTGAAGTAGAAATCTTTATCCAAATGGAGGTTACTGATCCCTGTTCTGCTGTCCAGAAGCCAATTTGCATTGTAGGAAATAAAGTTAAAAACAGCATAGTAAAAACCTACGAAACCTTGGTCCTTAAAACGTCTGCTATCCATCATGTCCATCCTTTTTCAATGAAGTGTTTTACCTTTTTCTGTTTTAGGAAAACCAGGGCTGCAAGTATATCACAAAACAATCTCACATAAACAGTTGCATTCATGAGTTTTATTGACGAATAAGGTCAGCAAAATCAAGAACCTGATTTTTATAAAAGATATGTACGGAAATGTTTTCCTCATTGTAAAATGTATACCAGTATATACTAGTCAGTGATAACTGTGTGGAGTTTGGAGTTTGTGACACTAACTATGTGAGTTTATTACAGTATCATGGACACTATGTCCTGGGATTTCCTATAATCTTCTATGTAGAAGAACTCCTTACCTTCTAAGGACTCTTGCGTAGCTTGTGAGTGTCATGGAGCAAAACGTTTCATGTGCGTGTTCACTCCACTTCTCGTAGATAGCTTTTAAAATAGTTTGTAGCTCAAACCATTCTGATTCTAAAGAAGTTATTGTAAAAAAAAAATAGCCGCCCCCTTTCGGTTCAGCCTTTTGTCTCACAAACACCGCTCTAGCTCAGCACCTGTTAATCACACAGACTAATGGTTGGTACCAACGGATGGAGAAGAAATAGTCAGATCCCAACCCAGAAAGTCTGCAGCTCAAAAAACACAATTTTGGGGGATTAGGCCAATTTTTCAATATATTTTTGAAGATGATATACTCTACGGGTACGTCAACGTTCCAAAGTGGGAGCTCTTTTACTGTAGGAGTCTATGTGTAAGCAGAGTGAACAGAGACCAACAGAGTGAATGTGAGAATTATTTTAAAATGGCCGCCCTCAGCTTGGTGATTTGCACGATGTGCAATGATAGAAGGAAAAAAGGAGGGCCTGTGATTGGTTACATTGCCTACAATGCCAATGTCTCACTTTGAATTAGGCCATAACTTTAAAACTAGCAGAGATAGAACTCTGGATCTTTGACATGCCCAATAAGTATATTATGTTCAACCATATGTTGAACAATTTGCCAAATCAATAAAAAAAAAAAAAAATGTTTTCATGTATTTTCAATATTCATGTATTCATGTTAAAATACAATAATTAATAAAAATAAAAATACTGCTTTTATTACAGAGCAAGTGGCAAAGATTCATATGATATTTGATCTTTAGTCAAAGATTTCCTTAATTTTGGGTCAGTCACAGTGGTCTGGTTTTCTGCCACTGTGTACTCTATTTATGGCCAACTAGAATTCTAGTTTGCTCTGTTTTTTTAAATAAATTATTTCCAATGTGTCAAGTAATAATCTTTTAGTTTTCTCCTGATTTGTTTGGGTCTAATTGTGTTGCTGTCCTGGAGCTCTGTAGGGTGTGACTGTGAACAGAGCCCCAGGACCAGCTTGCTTATGAGGACTCTTCTCCAGGTTCATCTCTCTGTAGGTGATGACTCTTCTCCAGGTTCATCTCTCTGTAGGTGATGACTCTTCTCCAGGTTCATCTCTCTGTAGGTGATGACTCTTCTCCAGGTTCATCTCTCTGTAGGTGATGACTCTTCTCCAGGTTCATCTCTCTGTAGGTGATGACTCTTCTCCAGGTTCATCTCTCTGTAGGTGATGACTCTTCTCCAGGTTCATCTCTCTGTAGGTGATGACTCTTCTCCAGGTTCATCTCTCTGTAGGTGATGACTCTTCTCCAGGTTCATCTCTCTGTAGGTGATGACTCTTCTCCAGGTTCATCTCTCTGTAGGTGATGACTCTACTCCAGGTTCATCTCTCTGTAGGTGATGACTCTTCTCCAGGTTCATCTCTCTGTAGGTGATGACTCTTCTCCAGGTTCATCTCTCTGTAGGTGATGACTCTTCTCCAGGTTCATCTCTCTGTAGGTGATGACTCTTCTCCAGGTTCATCTCTCTGTAGGTGATGACTCTTCTCCAGGTTCATCTCTCTGTAGGTGATGACTCTTCTCCAGGTTCATCTCTCTGTAGGTGATGACTCTTCTCCAGGTTCATCTCTCTGTAGGTGATGACTCTTCTCCAGGTTCATCTCTCTGTAGGTGATGACTCTTCTCCAGGTTCATCTCTCTGTAGGTGATGACTCTTCTCCAGGTTCATCTCTCTGTAGGTGATGACTCTACTCCAGGTTCATCTCTCTGTAGGTGATGACTCTTCTCCAGGTTCATCTCTCTGTAGGTGATGACTCTTCTCCAGGTTCATCTCTCTGTAGGTGATGACTCTTCTCCAGGTTCATCTCTCTGTAGGTGATGACTCTTCTCCAGGTTCATCTCTCTGTAGGTGATGACTCTTCTCCAGGTTCATCTCTCTGTAGGTGATGACTCTTCTCCAGGTTCATCTCTCTGTAGGTGATGACTCTTCTCCAGGTTCATCTATCTGTAGGTGATGACTCTTCTCCAGGTTCATCTCTCTGTAGGTGATGACTCTTCTCCAGGTTCATCTCTCTGTAGGTGATGACTCTTCTCCAGGTTCATCTCCCTGTAGGTGATGACTCTTCTCCAGGTTCATCTCTCTGTAGGTGATGACTCTTCTCCAGGTTCATCTCTCTGTAGGTGATGACTCTTCTCCAGGTTCATCTCTCTGTAGGTGATGACTCTTCTCCAGGTTCATCTCTCTGTAGGTGATGACTCTTCTCCAGGTTCATCTCTCTGTAGGTGATGACTCTTCTCCAGGTTCATCTCCCTGTAGGTGATGACTCTTCTCCAGGTTCATCTCTCTGTAGGTGATGACTCTTCTCCAGGTTCATCTCTCTGTAGGTGATGACTCTTCTCCAGGTTCATCTCTCTGTAGGTGATGACTCTTCTCCAGGTTCATCTCTCTGTAGGTGATGACTCTTCTCCAGGTTCATCTCTCTGTAGGTGATGACTCTTCTCCAGGTTCATCTCTCTGTACGTGATGGATTTGTTGTGTGGAAGGAGTGGAAATCTCTTCCTTTGAGGTGGTTGTAGAATCGAACGGCTCTTTTCTTGATTTTGATCATTAACGGGTATCGACCTAATTCTGTTCTGCAAGCATTGTTTGGTGTTTTATGTTGTACACAGAGGAGTCTCAATTTGGTTTTTGTCCCATTTTGTGAATTATTGGTTGGTGAGCGTTCCCCAGACCTCCCAAACATAAAGGACAATGGGTTCTATAACTGATTCAAGTACTTTTAACCAGATTCTAATTGGTACGTCAAATTTTATGTTCCTTTTGATGGCACTTCTTACCTTGTCTCTCAGAGCTTTGTGGAAGTTACCTGTGGCGCTGATGTTTAGGCCGAGGTATGTATAGTTTTTGTGTGTGCTCTAGGGAAATGGTGTTTAGATGTCATCTGTATTTGTGGTCCTGGCAACTGGACCTTTTGTGGAACACCATTATTTATGTCTGTCTCTCTGTCTCTCTGTCTCTTTGTCTCTCCGTCTAGTCAAACGCAATGCAGTATATAGTGAGTAGGGTGACATAGAGACAGAGAGAGACGCAACCTGAGGGAGACAACACTTCTAAGAACTAACAACCAGTCAGACCAGACTGATTGGGCTCTGACAAGACCAACAAATGATGAGAGATGCCAATACATGCCAATACAAAGGATGAGAGATGCCAATACATGCCAATACAAAGGATGAGAGATGCCAATACATGCCAACACAAAGGATGAGAGATGCCAACACAAAGGATGAGAGATGCCAACACAAAGGATGAGAGATGCCAACACAAAGGATGAGAGATGCCAACACAAAGGATGAGAGATGCCAACACAAAGGCTGAGAGATGCCAACACAAAGGATGAGAGATGCCAACACAAAGTATGAGAGATGCCAATACATGCCAACACAAAGGATAAGAGATGCCAACACAAAGGATGAGAGATGCCAACACAAAGGATGAGAGATGCCAACACAAAGTATGAGAGATGCCAACACAAAGGATGAGAGATGCCAGCACAAAGGATGAGAGATGCCAACGCAAAGGATGAGAGATGCCAACACAAAGATGAGAGATGCCAACACAAAGGATGAGAGATGCCAACACAAAGGATGAGAGATGCCAACACAAAGGATGAGAGATGCCAACACAAAGGATGAGAGATGCCAACACAAAGGATGAGAGATGCCAATACATGCCAACACAAAGGATGAGAGATGCCAACACAAAGGATGAGAGATGCCAATACATGCCAACACAAAGTATGAGAGATGCCAACACAAAGGATGAGAGATGCCAGCACAAAGGATGAGAGATGCCAACGCAAAGGATGAGAGATGCCAACACAAAGGATGAGAGATGCCAACACAAAGGATGAGAGATGCCAACACAAAGGATGAGAGATGCCAACACAAAGGATGAGAGATGCCAACACAAAGGATGAGAGATACCAATACATGCCAACACAAAGGATGAGAGATGCCAACACAAAGGATGAGAGATGCCAATACATGCCAACACAAAGGATGAGAGATGCCAACACAAAGGATGAGAGATGCCAACACAAAGGATGAGAGATGCCAACACAAAGGATGAGAGATGCCAACACAAAGGATGAGCGATGCCAACACATGCCAACACAAAGGATGAGAGATGCCAACACAAAGGATGAGAGATGCCAACACAAAGGATGAGAGATGCCAACACAAAGGATGAGAGATGCCAACACAAAGGTTGAGAGATGCCAACACAAAGGATGAGAGATACCAATACATGCCAACACAAAGGATAAGAGATGCCAGCACAAAGGATGAGAGATGCCAACACAAAGGATGAGAGATGCCAACACAAAGGATGAGAGATGCCAACACAATGGATGAGAGATGCCAACACAAAGGATGAGAGATGCCAACACAAAGGATGAGAGATGCCAATACATGCCAACACAAAGGATGAGAGATGCCAACACAAAGGATGAGAGATGCCAACACATGCCAACACAAAGGATGAGAGATGCCAACACATGCCAACGCAAAGGATGAGAGATGCACAATTGAGAGCATCCTGTCAGGCTGTATCACCACCTGGTACGACAACTGCACTGCCCACAACCACAAGACTTTCCAGAGGGTAGTGAGGTCTGCACAACCCATCACCGGGGCAAACTACCTGCCCTCCAGGACACCTACACCACCCGATGTCACAGGAAGGCCATAAAGATCATCAAGGACAACAACCACCCGAGCCACTGCCTGTTCACCTCGTACTGACCACCATCCAGAAGATGAGGTCAGTACAGGTGCATCAAAGCGGGGACCGAGAGACTGAAAGACAGCTTCTCTCTCAAGGCCATCAGACTGTTAAACAGCCACCACTAACACAGAGAGGCAGCTGCCTTCATACAGACTTGAAATCATTGGCCACTATAATAAATGATCACTAGTCACCTTAATAATGCCACTTTAAAAATGCCAGTTTAATAATGACACTTAAATAACGTTTTCATATCTGGTTTACTCATCTCCTAATTGTATTTGTATTTGTATGTTGTATTTATTATGGATCCTCATTAGTTCCTGCCAAAGCAGCAGCTACTCTTCCTGGGGTTTATTATGGATCCCCATTAGTTCCTGCCAAAGCAGCAGCTACTCTTCCTGGGGTTTATTATGGATCCCCATTAGTTCCTGCCAAAGCAGCAGCTACTCTTCCTGGGGTTTACTATGGATCCCCATTAGTTCCTGCCAAAGCAGCAGCTACTCTTCCTGGGGTTTATTATGGATCCCCATTAGTTCCTGCCAAAGCAGCAGCTACTCTTTGTCATGCAGGTGATAGAGGACCCAAAAGCGACTTAACAGAAACAGAGTTTATTCAAGTCCAAACAGGGAATAACAGAAATCCTCTAGTCTGTAGAGGGGAATAACAAGAGAAGCGGCCACAGACTGCAGGTCGCTTCGGGTAGGCGCAGGCCGTAGTTGACAGAGACACCTGCTCACACGCAGCATCTGATGAAGGCAAAAAACACGACAGGACAGGGCGAAACACAATCACAGCACGGTGAATACTAAACAAGGAACCGACGGGACAGGAACGGAACACAAAGGAATAAATAGGGACTCTAATCAGGGGAAAGGATCGGGAACAGGTGTGGGAAGACTAAATGATGATTAGGGAAATAGGAACAGCTGGGAGCAGGAACGGAACGATAGAGAGAAGAGAGAGCGAGAGAGTGAGAGAGGGAGGGGGAGAGAGAGGGATAGAAAGAGGGAAAGAACCAAATAAGACCAGCAGAGGGAAACGAATAGAATGGGGAGCACAGGGACAAGACATGATAATAAATGACAAACATGACAGTACCCCCACTCACCGAGCGCCTCCTGGCGCACTCGAGGAGGAATCCTGGCGGCAACGGAGGAAATCATCGATGAGTGAACGGTCCAGCACGTCCCGAGACGGAACCCAACTCCTCTCCTCAGGACCGTAACCCTCCCAATCCACTAAGTATTGGAGACCCCGTCCCCGAGAACGCATGTCCATGATCTTATGTACCTTGTAAATAGGTGCGCTCTCGACAAGGACGGGAGGGGGAGGGAAGACGAACGGGGGTGCGAAGAAAGGGCTTAACACAGGAGACATGGAAGACAGGATGGACGCGACGAAGATGTCGCGGAAGAAGCAGTCGCACAGCGACAGGATTGACGACCTGGGAGACACGGAACGGACCAATGAACCGCGGAGTCAACTTACGAGAAGCTGTCGTAAGAGGAAGGTTGCGAGTGGAAAGCCACACTCTCTGGCCGCAACAATACCTTGGACTCTTAATCCTGCGTTTATTGGCGGCTCTCACAGTCTTCCCCGCAGACAAAGGCAGACCGGTAATGAAGTCTAAGGCGATGTGAGACCATGGTCGAGAAGGAATGGGGAGCGGTCTGAGACGACCGGCAGGAGGAGAGTTACCCGACTTAGTCTGCGCGCAGTCCGAACAAGCAGCCACGAAACGGCGCGTGTCACGCTCCTGAGTCGGCCACCAAAAGCGCTGGCGAATAGACGCAAGAGTGCCTCGAACACCGGGATGACCAGCTAACTTGGCAGAGTGAGCCCACTGAAGAACAGCCAGACGAGTGGAAACAGGAACGAAAAGGAGGTTACTAGGACAAGCGCGCGGCGACGCAGTGTGCGTGAGTGCTTGCTTAACCTGTCTTTCAATTCCCCAGACTGTTAACCCGACAACACGCCCATAAGGAAGAATCCCCTCGGGATCAGTAGAAGCCACAGAAGAACTAAACAGACGGGATAAGGCATCAGGCTTGGTGTTCTTGCTACCCGGACGGTAAGAAATCACAAACTCGAAACGAGCGAAAAACAACGCCCAACGAGCTTGACGGGCATTAAGTCGTTTGGCAGAACGGATGTACTCAAGGTTCTTATGGTCTGTCCAAACGACAAAAGGAACGGTCGCCCCCTCCAACCACTGTCGCCATTCGCCTAGGGCTAAGCGGATGGCGAGCAGTTCACGGTTACCCACATCATAGTTGCGCTCAGATGGCGACAGGCGATGAGAAAAATAAGCGCAAGGATGAACCTTATCGTCAGACTGGAAGCGCTGGGATAGAATGGCTCCCACGCCTACCTCTGAAGCGTCAACCTCGACAATGAATTGTCTAGTGACGTCAGGAGTAACGAGGATAGGAGCGGACGTAAAACGTTCTTTTAGAAGATCAAAAGCTCCCTGGGCGGAACCGGACCACTTAAAACACGTCTTGACAGAAGTAAGAGCTGTGAGAGGGGCAAACTTGACCGAAATTACGAATGAAACGCCGATAGAAATTAGCGAAACCTAAAAAGCGCTGCAACTCGACACGTGACCTTGGAACGGGCCAATCACTGACAGCTTGGACCTTAGCGGAATCCATCTGAATGCCTTCAGCGGAAATAACGGAACCGAGAAAAGTAACGGAGGAGACATGAAAAGAGCACTTCTCAGCCTTTACGTAGAGACAATTCTCTAAAAGGCGCTGTAGAACACGTCGAACGTGCTGAACATGAATCTCGAGTGACGGAGAAAAAATCAGGATATCGTCAAGATAGACAAAAACAAAGATGTTCAGCATGTCTCTCAGAACATCATTAACTAATGCCTGAAAAACAGCTGGCGCATTGGCGAGACCGAACGGCAGAACCCGGTACTCAAAATGCCCTAACGGAGTGTTAAACGCCGTTTTCCACTCGTCCCCCTCTCTGATGCGCACGAGATGGTAAGCGTTACGAAGGTCCAACTTAGTAAAGCACCTGGCTCCCTGCAGAATCTCGAAGGCTGATGACATAAGGGGAAGCGGATAACGATTCTTAACCGTTATGTCATTCAGCCCTCGATAATCACGCAGGGGCGCAGAGTACCGTCCTTCTTCTTAACAAAAAAGAACCCCGCCCCGGCCGGAGAGGAAGAAGGCACTATGGTACCGGCGTCAAGAGACACAGACAAATAATCCTCGAGAGCCTTACGTTCGGGAGCCGACAGAGAGTATAGTCTACCTCGAGGAGGAGTGGTCCCCGGAAGGAGATCAATACTACAATCATACGACCGGTGAGGAGGAAGGGAGTTGGCTCGGGACCGACTGAAGACCGTGCGCAGATCATGATATTCCTCCGGCACTCCTGTCAAATCGCCAGGTTCCTCCTGAGAAGTAGGGACAGAAGAAACGGGAGGGATGGCAGACATTAAACACTTCACATGACAAGAAACGTTCCAGGATAGGATAGAATTACTAGACCAATTAATAGAAGGATTATGACATACTAGCCAGGGATGACCCAAAACAACAGGTGTAAACGGTGAACGGAAAATCAAAAAAGAAATAGTCTCACTGTGGTTACCAGATACTGTGAGAGTTAAAGGTAGTGTCTCAAATTTGATACTGGGAAGATGACTACCATCTAAGGCAAACATGGGCGTAGGCTTGTCTAACGGTCTGAAAGGAATGTTATGTTTCCGAACCCATGCTTCGTCCATGAAACAACCCTCAGCCCCAGAGTCAATCAAGGCACTGCATGTAGCACCCGAACCGGTCCAGCGTAGATGGACCGACATAGTAGTACAAGATCTAGATGAAGAGACCTGAGTAGTAGCGCTCACCAGTAGCCCTCCGCTTACTGATGGGCTCTGGCCTCTTACTGGACACGAATTAACAAAATGTCCAGCAACTCCGCAATAGAGGCACAGGCGGTTGGTGATCCTCCGTTCCCTCTCCTTAGTCGAGATGCGAATCCCTCCCAGCTGCATGGGCTCAGTCTCAAAGCCAGAGGAGGGAGATGGTTGCGATGCGGAGCAGGGAAACACCGTTGATGCGAGCTCTCTTCCACGAGCCCGGTGACGAAGATCTACCCGTCGTTCTATGCGGATGGCGAGAGCAATCAAAGAGTCCACATCTGAAGGAACCTCCCGGGAGAGAATCTCATCCTTAACCACTGCGTGGAGTCCCTCCAGAAAACGAGCGAGCAGCGCCGGCTCGTTCCACTCACTAGAGGCAGCAAGAGTGCGAAACTCAATAGAATAATCCGTTATGGACCGTTCACCTTGGCATAAGGAAGCCAGGGCCCTAGAAGCCTCCCTACCAAAAACTGAACGGTCAAAAACCCGAATCATCTCCTCTTTAAAGTTCTGGAACTTGTTAGAGCAATCAGCCCTTGCCTCCCAGATAGCTGTGCCCCATTCTCGAGCCCGGCCAGTAAGGAGTGAAATGACGTAAGCAACCCGAGCTCTCTCTCTAGAGTATGTGTTGGGTTGGAGAGAGAACACAATCTCACACTGCGTGAGAAAGGAGCGGCACTCAGTGGGCTGCCCGGAGTAGCAAGGTGGGTTATTAACCCTAGGTTCTGGAGGCTCGGCAGGCCAGGAAGTAACAGGTGGCACGAGACGTAGACTCTGGAACTGTCCAGAGAGGTCGGAAACCTGAGCGGCCAGGTTCTCCACGGCATGGCGAGCAGCAGACAATTCCTGCTCGTGTCTGCCGAGCATGGCTCCTTGGATCTTGACGGCAGTGTAACGAGCGTCTGAAGTCGCTGGGTCCATTCCTTGGTCGGTTCCTTCTGTCATGCAGGTGATAGAGGACCCAAAAGCGACTTAACAGAAACAGAGTTTATTCAAGTCCAAACAGGGAATAACAGAAATCCTCTAGTCTGTAGAGGGAATAACAAGAGAAGCGGCCACAGACTGCAGGTCGCTTCGGGTAGGCGCAGGCCGTAGTTGACAGAGACACCTGCTCACACGCAGCATCTGATGAAGGCAAAAACACGACAGGACAGGGCGAAACACAATCACAGCACGGTGAATACTAAACAAGGAACCGACGGGACAGGAACGGAACACAAAGGAATAAATAGGGACTCTAATCAGGGGAAAGGATCGGGAACAGGTGTGGGAAGACTAAATGATGATTAGGGAAATAGGAACAGCTGGGAGCAGGAACGGAACGATAGAGAGAAGAGAGAGCGAGAGAGTGAGAGAGGGAGGGGGAGAGAGAGGGATAGAAAGAGGGAAAGAACCAAATAAGACCAGCAGAGGGAAACGAATAGAATGGGGAGCACAGGGACAAGACATGATAATAAATGACAAACATGACACTCTTCCTGGGGTTTATTATGGATCCTCATTAGTTCCTGCCAAAGCAGCAGCTACTCTTCCTGGGGTTTATTATGGATTCCCATTAGTTCCTGCCAAAGCAGCAGCTACTCTTCCTGGGGTTTATTATGGATCCCCATTAGTTCCTGCTAAATCAGCAGGTACTCTGTGTGTGTCATGTATTGTCATGTCTTTTCCCTGTGCTTTCTCTTCTCTTCGTTTCCCCCTGCTGGTCGTATTAGGTTACTTTCTCTCTCTCTTTCTCTCTCTCTCTCTATGTTCCGTTCCTGCCCCCAGCTGTTCCTCATTCTCCTAACGACCTCGTTTACTCTCTCACACGTTCCCTCTTTTGCCCTCTGATTAAGTCTCTATTTCTCTCTCTGTTTCTGCTTCTGTCCTTGTCGGATTCTTGTTTGCTTTGCCCTTGTTCCGTCCTGTCGTTGTCTGCCTCTTCATCAGATGCTGCGTGAGAGCAGGTGTCTCTGTCCTCTACGGCCCGCGCCTACCCGAAGGGACCTGCAGTCTGTTGCCGCTAGTCCTGCAATTCTCCTCTACAACTAGAGGATTTATGTTTTCCCTGTTTGGACATTTCCTGTAAAGATTGAGGATTTATGTTTTCCCTGTTTGGACATTTCCTGTAAAGATTGAGGATTTATGTTTTCCCCGTTTGGACATTTCCTGTAAAGATTGAGAATTTATGTTTTCCCTGTTTGGACATCTCCTGTAAAGATTGAGGATTTATGTTTTCCCTGTTTGGACATCTCCTGTAAAGATTGAGGATTTATGTTTTCCCTGTGTGGACATTAATAAACTCTGTTTCTGTTAAGTCGCTTTTGGGTCCTCACTCACCTGCATAACAGTGTGTGTGTGTGTGTGTGTGTGTGTGTGTGTGTGTGTGTGTGTGTGTGTGTGTGTGTGTGTGTGTGTGTGTGTGTGTGTGTGTGTGTGTGTGTGTGTGTGTGTGTGTGTGTGTGTGTGTGTGTGTGTGTGTGTGTGTGTGTGTGTGTGTGTGTGTACATGTGTCTGTGCCAATGTTTGTGTTGCTTCACAGTCCCCGCTGTTCCATAAGGTGTATTTTTATATCTAATTTTACTGCTTGTGTCAGTTACCTGATGTGGAATAGAGTTCCATGTAGTCAGCCAATCATCAGTCATTTGTGTAAGTGCTGTGCTTGTTGAGTGTCCTTCTCTATAATCATGCTGAAATATAAATATGTATACTGTATTTAATACCATCTAGTGCATCATGCCTGTGCCGCTCGGTCATCCCTCATCCATTCATTTATATGTATATATTCTTCTTCCATCCCTTTACATTGTGTGTATAATGTAGTCGTTGTGGAATTGTTAGATTACTGTTAGATATTACTGCACTGTCGGAACTAGAAGCACAAGCATTTCGCTACACTCGCAATAACATCTGCTAACCACGTGTATGTGACTAATAAAATTATATTTGGTTTGATCAGGTAGCATGACGAGGCTACTTTAAAACCGTGTTCCATTGCTTAGGCTTCTGATTGTTTTCAGATATATTAAACATGAATGCCCCATGTTGGTGTTCTAGTTATCCTTGAAATGTGAGATCAGATGTTAGATATTGTGTGCTCTGAATCCATGTTTATATTCAAACCACAGCGCTTATTTTGCCTGAGAAGGACTCAGCATTGGGAGCATTTCAAAATGGATTTAGACGTACATGTTATCGAATAATTTCATTGAAACCGCTCGTTTGCGTCCACGAGCATTTGCGTAGCCTGGCGCTAAAATATAACTTGGTTCTAAAATAGAACTTGGAACATGAAAGATGAACGAGGTCCACACTCCAGTCCAGTTGGTTGCAGTAATGACCTCAGTTGGTTGCTAACCTCCATATAAATTCCACAGAAGAACGAGGAGAGATTACAAGAAACTAACTAAGTTTCCCCTTTTATTAGTAGAGAACACATGGGTAGAGTAGAGAACACACGATTTTGTCTGACTCAAAATGGGTCCTATATTCTACAAATATCCAATGGGAAAAAAGGACCTTGTGAATTTCAGTTAACAACCCAATGTTTATCTCCCAGGACAAATGAGCTAGCAACAGCAAGCTACCTACATGTCCATGAGTGTTTCATGTGTCTCGACCTGTCCTCAAATGAATACACTTGGTTCAGAGTTAGTTTTGATATTTCAACCTGCGTGTCCTGATCACGTCTAGTGGGGATAGACAAACTCCACATGCAAACTATCGAGCACATGGAAGGTCTCTATACCAGAACTCTACTAGTTTGTGATGAAACTACGGAACCTAATACAGGTCCCTCCTTGGCAGAGAGTTATTAGAACTCTGACAGTTTGTGATGGAACCTAATACAGGTCCCTCCTTGGCAGAGAGTTATTAGAACTCTGACATTTACATTACATTTAAGTCATTTAGCAGACGCTCTTATCCAGAGCGACTTACAAATTGGTGCATTCACCTTATGACATCCAGTGGAATAGTGCATCTAAATCTTAAAGGGGGGGGGTGAGAAGGATTACTTTATCCTATCCTAGCTATTCCTTAAAGAGGTGGGGTTTCAGGTGTCTCCGGAAGGTGGTGATTGACTCCGCTGTCCTGGCGCTGTGAGGGAGTTTGTTCCACCATTGGAGGGCCAGAGCAGCGAACAGTTTTGACTGGGCTGAGCGGGAACTGTACTTCCTCAGTGGTAGGGAGGCGAGCAGGCCAGAGGTGGATGAACGCAGTGCCCTTGTTTGGGTGTAGGGCCTGATCAGAGCCTGGAGGTACTGAGGTGCCGTTCCCCTCACAGCTCCGTAGGCAAGCACCATGGTCTTGTAGCGGATGCGAGCTTCAACTGGAAGCCAGTGGAGAGAGAGGAGGAGCAGGGTGACGTGAGAGAACTTGGGAAGGTTGAACACCAGACGGGCTGCGGCGTTCTGGATGGGTTGTAGGGGTTTAATGGCACAGGCAGGGACCCCAGCCAACAGCGAGTTGCAGTAATCCAGACGGGAGATGACAAGTGCCTGGATTAGGACCTGCGCCGCTTCCTGTGTGAGGCAGGGTCATAATCTGCGGATGTTGTAGAGCATGAACCTACAGGAACGGGCCACCGCCTTGATGTTAGTTGAGAACGACAGGGTGTTGTCCAGGATCACGCCAAGGTTCTTAGCGCTCTGGGAGGAGGACACAATGGAGTTGTCAACCGTGATGGCGAGATCATGGAACGGGCAGTCCTTCCCCGGGAGGAAGAGCAGCTCCGTCTTGCCGAGGTTCAGCTTGAGGTGGTGATCCGTCATCCACACTGATATGTCTGCCAGACATGCAGAGATGCGATTCGCCACCTGGTCATCAGAAGGGGGAAAGGAGAAGATTAATTGTGTGTCGTTTGCAGAGCAATGATAGGAGAGACCATGTGAGGTTATGACAGAGCCAAGTGACTTGGTGTATAGCGAGAATAGGAGAGGGCCTAGAACAGAGCCCTGGGGGACACCAGTGGTGAGAGCGCGTGGTGAGGAGACAGATTCTCGCCACGCCACCTGGTAGGAGCGACCTGTCAGATAGGACGCAATCCAAGCGTGGGCCGTGCCGGAGATGCCCAACTCGGAGAGGGTGGAGAGGAGGATCTGATGGTTCACAGTATCGAAGGCTGCCGATAGGTCTACAAGGATGAGAGCAGAGGAGAGAGAGTTAGCTTTAGCGGTGCGGAGCGCCTCCGTGATACAGAGAAGAGCAGTCTCAGTTGAATGACTAGTCTTGAAACCTAACTGATTTGGATCAAGAGGGTCATTCTGAGAGAGATAGCGGGAGAGCTGGCCAAGGACGGCACGTTCAAGAGTTTTGGAGAGAAAAGAAAGAAGGGATACTGGTCTGTAGTTGTTGACATCGGAGGGATCGAGTGTAGGTTTTTTCAGAAGGGGTGCAACTCTCGCTCTCTTGAAGACGGAAGGGACGTAGCCAGCGGTCAGGGATGAGTTGATGAGCGAGGTGAGGTAAGGGAGAAGGTCTCCGGAAATGGTCTGGAGAAGAGAGGAGGGGATAGGGTCAAGCGGGCAGGTTGTTGGGCGGCCGGCCGTCACAAGACGCGAGATTTCATCTGGAGAGAGAGGGGAGAAAGAGGTCAGAGCACAGGGTAGGGCAGTGTGAGCAGAACCAGCGGTGTCGTTTGACTTAGCAAACGAGGATCGGATGTCGTCGACCTTCTTTTCAAAATGGTTGACGAAGTCATCTGCAGAGAGGGAGGAGGGGGGGAGGGGGAGGAGGATTCAGGAGGGAGGAGAAGGTGGCAAAGAGCTTCCTAGGGTTAGAGGCAGAAGCTTAGAATTTAGAGTGGTAGAAAGTGGCTTTAGCAGCAGAGACAGAAGAGGAAAATGTAGAGAGGAGTGAAAGGATGCCAGGTCCGCAGGGAGGCGAGTTTTCCTCCATTTCCGCTCGGCTGCCCGGAGCCCTGTTCTGTGAGCTCGCAATGAGTCGTCGAGCCACGGAGCGGGAGGGGAGGACCGAGCCGGCCTGGAAGATAGGGGACATAGAGAGTCAAAGGATGCAGAAAGGGAGGAGAGGAGGGTTGAGGAGGCAGAATCAGGAGATAGGTTGGAGAAGGTTTGAGCAGAGGGAAGAGATGATAGGATGGAAGAGGAGAGAGTAGCGGGGGAGAGAGAGCGAAGGTTGGGACGGCGCGATACCATCCGAGTAGGGGCAGTGTGGGAAGTGTTGGATGAGAGCGAGAGGGAAAAGGATACAAGGTAGTGGTCGGAGACTTGGAGGGGAGTTGCAATGAGGTTAGTGGAAGAACAGCATGTAGTAAAGATGAGGTCGAGCGTATTGCCTGCCTTGTGAGTAGGGGGGGAAGGTGAGAGTGTGAGGTCAAAAGAGGAGAGGAGTGGAAAGAAGGAGGCAGATAGGAATGAGTCAAAGGTAGACGTGGGGAGGTTAAAGTCGCCCAGCACTGTGAGAGGTGAGCCGTCCTCAGGAAAGGAGCTTATCAAGGCATCAAGCTCATTGATGAACTCTCCGAGGGAACCTGGAGGGCGATAAATGATAAGGATGTTAAGCTTGAAAGGGCTGGTAACTGTGACAGCATGGAATTCAAAGGAGGCGATAGACAGATGGGTAAGGGGAGAAAGAGAGAATGACCACTTGGGAGAGATGAGGATCCCGGTGCCACCACCCCGCTGACCAGAAGCTCTCGGGGTGTGCGAGAACACGTGGGCGGACGAAGAGAGAGCAGTAGGAGTGGCAGTGTTATCTGTGGTCATCCATGTTTCCGTTAGTGCCAAGAAGTCGAGGGACTGGAGGGAGGCATAGGCTGAGATGAAACTGACAGTTTGTGATGGAACCTAATGCAGGTCCCTCCTTGGCAGAGAGTTATTAGAACTCTGACAGTTTGTGATGGAACCTAATACAGGTCCCTCCATGGCAGAGAGTTATTAGAACTCTGACAGTTTGTGATGGAACCTAATGCAGGTCCCTCCATGGCAGAGAGTTATTAGAACTCTGACAGTTTGTGATGGAACCTACTGCAGGTCCCTCCATAACAGAGAGTTATTAGAACTTTAACGACTGAGAAAAACCCTAGATAGCTGTGCTCTGGAGCTGTGAGGCAGGATCTGTAGAGAACATTATCTATGTCAGGTGAACAGTCATCTGATGCCAGGCCCAGGAGAGAAGCGTGTGACGCAAAAGAACATCTCTTTTAGAATTGTATGAATTTAAACTAGATCCATCTGTTTGGTTGATCACTCTCATGAGGCGACTGTTTCCACTGCAGTGGAGTTCTAGAGCTTTGAGGTGACATGCTGGAACTTCTAAAGCATGTCACCGTGTTCCATATTCCTGCCAGAGCTTCAGTTTGAACAATCTGTAGTCAGTCTCTGCTTGTTTAAAAAAAATATATTTTACGTAACTACGCAAGTCAGTTTGAGAACAAATTCTTATTTACATACGCCCTACGGGACTCCCGATCACGGCTGGTTGTGAACCAGCCCAGGATCGAACCGGGGTCTGTAGTGACACCTCTAGCACTGAGATGCAGTGCCTTAGACTGCTGCGCCACTCAGGAGTGGAAGGAGAATAACTACTGGTTATAAAATGACAAGAATTACATGGGCCTTAAAATGACAAGAATTACATGGGCCTTAAAATGACAATAATTACATGGGCCTTAAAATGACAAGAATTACATGGGCCTTAAAATGACAAGAATTACATGGGCCTTAAAATGACAAGAATTACATGGGCCTTAAAATGACAAGAATTACATGGGCCTTAAAATGACAAGAAATACATGGGTCTTAAAATGACAAGAATTACATGGGCCTTAAAATGACAAGAATAACATGGGCCTTAAAATGACAAGAATTACATGGGCCTTAAAATGACAAGAACTACATGGGCCTTAAAATGACAAGGATTACATGGGCCTTAAAATGACAAGCTCAAATTGCTCCTTCTCTCAGGACTTCTGTACCTCTCTGTATGTCTCTCTCTCGCTCTCTGTCTCTCTCTCTGTGTCTCTCTCTCTGTGTCTCTCTCAATTCAATTCAATTCAATTCAAGGGCTTTATTGGCACTGGAAACATGTGTCTCTGTCTCTCTCTCTCTCTGTGTCTCTCTCTCTCTGTGTCTCTCTCTCTCTCTCTGTGTGTTTCTCTCTCTCTCTCTCTCTCTCTCTCTCTCTCTCTCTCTCTCTCTCTCTCTCTCTCTCTCTCTCTCTCTCTCTCTCTCAATTCAATTCAATTCAAGGGGCTTTATTGGCACAGGAAGCATGTGTTAACATTGCCAAAGCAAGTGAGGTAGATAATATACAATGTCATATACATCTCTCCTTTCAGGACCTCTCTATCCGTCCATCCGTCTGTCTGTCCGTCTGTCTCTTTATCTCTCTCTCTCTACCTTCATCTCTCTCTCTCTCTCTCTACCTTCATCTCTTTCTCTCTCAATTCAATTCAAGGGGCTTTATTGGCTTGGGAAACATGTATCTCTCTCTCTATCTTCATCTCTCTCTCTACCTTCATCTCTCTCTCTCTCTACCTTCATCTCTTTCTCTCTCTCTACCTTCATCTCTCTCTCTCTCTACCTTCATCTCTTTCTCTCTCAATTCAATTCAAGGGCTTTATTGGCTTGGGAAACATGTATCTCTCTCTATCTTCATCTCTCTCTCTCTCTACCTTCATCTCTCTCTCTCTCTCTACCTTCATCTCTTTCTCTCTCAATTCAATTCAAGGGCTTTATTGGCATGGGAAACATGTGTTAACATTGCCAAAGCAAGTGAGGTAATTAATATATAAAGTGAATATATAAAGTGAAATAAACAATTAACAGTAAACATTACACATACAGAAGTTTCAAAACAATACAGACATTACAAATGTCATATTATATATATATATATATACAGTGTTGTAACGATGCACAAATGGTTAAAGGACACAAGATAAATAAATAAGCATAAATATGGGTTGTATTTACAATGGTGTTTGTTCTTCACTGGTTGCCCTTTTCTCGTGGCAACAGGTCACGCATCTTGCTGCTGTGATGGCACACTGTGGAATTTCACCCAGTAGAAATGGGAGTTTATCAAAATTGGATTTGTTTTTCGAATTCTTTGTGGATCTGTGTAATCTGAGGGAAATATGTCTCTCTAATATGATCATACATTGGGCAGGAGGTTAGGAAGTGCAGCTCAGTTTCCACCTCATTTTGTGGGCAGTGAGCACATAGCCTGTCTTCTCTTGAGAGCCATGTCTGCCTACGGTGGCCTTTCTCAATAGCAAGGCTATGCTCACTGAGTCTGTACATAGTCAAAGCTTTCCTTCATTTTGGGTCAGTCACAGTGGTCAGGTATTCTGCCGCTGTGTACTCTCTGTGTAGGGCCAAATAGCATTCTAGTTTGCTCTGTTTTTCTGTTAATTCTTTCCAATGTGTCAAGAAATTATCTTTTTGTTTTCTCATGATTTGGTTGGGTCTAATTGTGCTGCTGTCCTGGGGTGCTGTAGGGTGTGTTTCTGTTTGTGAACAGAGCCCCAGGACCAGCTTGCTTAGGGGACTCTTCTCCAGGTTCATCTCTCTATGTAGGTGATGGCTTTGTTATGGAAGGTTTGGTAATCGCTTCCTTTTAGGTGGTTATAGAATTTAACGTCTCTTTTCTGGATTTTGATAATTAGTGGGTATCGGCCTAATTCTGCTCTGCATGCATTATTTGGTGTTCTACGTTGTACACAGAGGATATTTTTGCAGAATTCTGCGTGCAGAGTCTCAATTTGGTGTTTGTCCCATTTTGTGAAGTCTTGGTTGGTGAGCGGACCCCAGACCTCACAACCATAAAGGGCAATGGGCTCTATGACTGATTCAAGTATTTTTAGCCAGATCCTAAATGGTATGTTGAAATTTATGTTCCTTTTGATGGCATAGAATGCCCTTCTTGCCTTGTCTCTCAGATCGTTCACAGCTTTGTGGAAGTTACCTGTGGCGCTGATGTTTAGGCCAAGTTATGTATAGTTTTTTGTGTGCTCTAGAGCAAAAGTGTCTAGATGGAATTTGTATTTGTGGTCCTGGTGACTGGACCTTTTTGACTGGAGCTTTTTTAGAAAAACCATTATTTTGAGATTTACTGTCAGGGCCCAGGTCTGACAGAATCTGTGCAGAATATCTAGGTGCTGCTGTAGGAGATGGGGTGGAGAGGAGATGGAGAAGAGATGGGGAGGATATGGTGAGTAGAGGAGATGGGGGGCCTCTCCCTCTCCCTCCCCCTCTCCCTCTCCCTCTCCCTCTCCCTCTCCCTCTCCCTCTCCCTCTCCCTCCCCCCCTCCCCCTCTCCCTCCCCCTCCCCCCCCCCCCCTCTCCCTCTCCCCCACTCTTCTCGGACTGCAATGAATACTAAATTAGGACCATATCACAATCAAGGCCTCATGGCTCTGAACTTTATTCCTCTGTTATTTGTATTATATGTTAAAAAAGGACACTCAGAGTGGGTACACAGTGCCCTACTTTTGACCAGAGCTCTATGGACATAGGGTGCCATTTGTGACTAAGCCGAAGAGAAAGAAAGGGTCTCTTCATGCTTCACTGTACCAGGGCTGTAGCAGTCATTAATGAATGGGGCGCTGAACACTCAACATTTCTTTAATTTAACTTTTTACTTCAGAAAAAAATGGAAAGGAAAGAAGAGAAGACAGGAGATGGGGAGGAGAGGAGATGGAGATGGATAGGAGATGGGGAGGAGAAGAGATGGGGAGGAGATGGGGTGGAGAGGAGATGGGGAGGAGATGAGATGGAGAGGAGATGGGGAGGAGATGGGGTGGAGAGGAGATGGGGAGGAGATGGGGAGGAGAGGAGATGGGGAGGAGATGAGATGGAGAGGAGAGGAGAGGAGATGGGGAGGAGATGAGATGGAGATGGAGTGGAAAGGAGATGGAGATGGAGAGGAAAGGATATGGAGAGGAGATGGGGAGGAGAGGAGATGGGGAGGAGATGGGGAGGAGAGGAGATGGGGAGGAGATGGGGAGGAGAGGAGATGGGGAGGAGATGGGGAGGAGAGGAGATGTGGAGGAGATGGGGAGGAGAGGAGATGGGGAGGAGATGGGGAGGAGAGGAGATGGGGAGGAGAGGAGATGGAAAGGAGATGGGGAGGAGATGGGGAGGAGAGGAGATGGAAAGGAGATGGGGAGGAGAGGAGATGGGGGAGATGTAGAGGGGAGGAGATGGGGAGGAGAGGAGATGGAAAGGAGATGGGGAGGAGAAGAGATGGAGAGGAGATGGAGAGGAGATGGAGAGGAAAGGAGATGGATAGGAGAAGGGATGGGGAGGAGATGGAGAGGAGAAGGGATGGGGAGGAGATGGGGTGGAGATGGGGTGGAGAGAAGATGGAGAGGAGTGGATATGGAGATGAGAGGAAATGGGGAGGAGAGGAGATGGGGAGGAGGTGGGGAGGAGAGGAGAGGAAATTGGGAGGAGAGGAGATGGAGAGGAGATGAGGAGGAGATGGAGTGGAGAGGAGATGGGGAGGAGTGGAGTTGGAGAGTAGATGGAGAGGGGAGTTGTGTAGTGACACACATTGGAAGTGGGTACCTCAGGAGGAGGAGGAGGTAACTTAGGAAAATCTAAAGATAGAGAGGAGGGATGAGAGCACGGGCGTAAGTAAGAGAGAGAGAGAGAGAGAGAGAGAGAGAGAGAGAGAGAGAGAGAGAGAGAGAGAGAGAGAGAGAGAGAGAGAGAGAGAGAGAGAGAGAGAGAGATGCTAGGCTGCTTTCATGGACACAGTAAATAATTTAGTAATTTTCTCTTCATGTCTATGTGTTGTCTGTTACGCAGGCTTTCTCCTCTGAGACGCTGAAGGCTCTCTCCTCTGAGACGCTGAAGGCTCTCTCCTCTGAGACGCTGAAGGCTCTCTCCTCTGAGACGCTGAAGGCTCTCCTCTGAGACGCTGAAGGCTCTCTCCTCTGAGACGCTGAAGGCTCTCCTCTGAGACTCTCAAGGCTCTCTCCTCTGAGACGCTGAAGATTCTCTCCTCTGAGACGCTGAAGGCTCTCTCCTCTGAGACGCTGAAGGCTCTCTCCTCTGAGACGCTGAAGGCTCTCTCCTCTGAGACGCTGAAGGCTCTCTCCTCTGAGACTCTCAAGGCTCTCTCCTCTGAGACTCTGAAGGCTCTCTCCTCTGAGACGCTGAAGGCTCTCTCCTCTGAGACGCTGAAGTCTCTCTCCTCTGAGACGCTGAAGGCTCTCTCCTCTGAGACGCTGAAGGCTCTCTCCTCTGAGACGCTGAAGGCTCTCTCCTCTGAGACTCTGAAGGCTCTCTCCTCTGAGACGCTGAAGGCTCTCTCCTCTGAGACGCTGAAGGCTCTCTCCTCTGAGACGCTGAAGTCTCTCCTCTGAGACGCTGTAGACTCTCCTCTGAGACGCTGTAGACTCTCCTCTGAGACGCTGAAGGTTCTCTCCTCTGAGACGCTGAAGGCTCTCTCCTCTGAGACGCTGAAGGCTCTCTCCTCTGAGACGCTGAAGGCTCTCTCCTCTGAGACGCTGAATGCTCTCCTCTGAGACGATGAAGGCTCTCTCCTCTGAGACGCTGAAGGCTCTCTCCTCTGAGACCTTGAAGGGATGTTTATTTCCTCGTCTGTCCACCAAATTCTTCTCTGTGTTTGAATGATATACAGACTTCTCTGTAAGCCAATAACAGAGCCTTATTCTTTGTTTGTGTTCGTGTGTAAATAGATTTTTTTTAAATACATTTGATTGAAAATAACCCAACGACTTTAAGACGTTACGAACGACTTATACCAATTTAAATCTTCTCTCACTAGCTGACAGTTATACTCATACAGTAGAATATTTTCTCTCACTAGCTGACAGTTATACTCATACAGTAGAATATCTTCTCTCACTAGCTGACAGTTATACTCATACAGTAGAATATCTTCTCTCACTAGCTGACAGTTATACTCATACAGTAGAATATCTTCTCTCACTAGCTGACAGTTATACTCATACAGCAAAATATCTTCTCTCACTAGCTGACAGTTATACTCATACAGTAGAATATCTTCTCTCACTAGCTGACAGTTATACTCATACAGTAGAATATCTTCTCCTACTAGCTGACAGTTATACTCATACAGTAGAATATCTTCTCCTACTAGCTGACAGTTATACTCATACAGTAGAATATCTTCTCTCACTAGCTGACAGTTATACTCATACAGTAGAATATCTTCTCTCACTAGCTGACAGTTATACTCATACAGTAGAATATCTTCTCCTACTAGCTGACAGTTATACTCATACAGTAGAATATCTTCTCCTAATAGCTGACAGTTATACTCATACAGTAGAATATCTTCTCTCACTAGCTGACAGTTATACTCATACAGTAGAATATATCTTCTCTCACTAGCTGACAGTTATACTCATACAGGTGAATATCTTCTCCTACTAGCTGACAGTTATACTCATACAGCAAAATATCTTCTCTCACTAGCTGACAGTTATACTCATACAGTAGAAGATCTTCTCTCACTAGCTGATAGTTATACTCATACAGTAGAATATCTTCTCTCACTAGCTGACAGTTATACTCATACAGTAGAATATCTTCTCCTACTAGCTGACAGTTATACTCATACAGTAGAATATCTTCTCCTACTAGCTGACAGTTATACTCATACAGTAGAATACCTTCTCCTACTAGCTGACAGTTATAATCATACAGTAGAATATCTTCTCCTACTAGCTGACAGTTATACTCATACAGTAGAATATCTTCTCCTACTAGCTGACAGTTATACTCATACAGTAGAATACCTTCTCCTACTAGCTGACAGTTATACTCATACAGTAGAATATCTTCTCCTACTAGCTGACAGTTATACTCATACAGTAGAATATCTTCTCCCACTAGCTGATAGTTATACTCATACAGTAGAATATCTTCTCCTACTAGCTGACAGTTATACTCATACAGTAGAATATCTTCTCCCACTAGCTGATAGTTATACTCATACAGTAGAATATATTCTCCTACTAGCTGACAGTTATACTCATACAGGTGAATATCTTCTCTCACTAGCTGACAGTTATACTCATACAGTAAAATATCCTTCCCTGTTTTTCTCATTTGACCATTGGACTCTTGATGACCAGATGTTGAGAAGGTCTATGCTGTGACGAACATGTATGGAGCGTGTTATTTGTTTTCAAGAGACAAAGGTGGAGCCAATCCCAGTAAAGAACAGATAAACACGGGTCAGTAAGAGGAATATAACGTTTCTAAGCTTCTTGAGTCGATTGAAAGGGGAAAGGCAATGATCGACAGCAAACACACAGCCTGAGTCCCAAATGAAGACCTGTATCCTGAGTAGTAAATTATGGGCTCTGGTTAAACATAAGAAATAGGGTGCCATTTTGTGCCTAGCCACACACTTCAATGTGTCCCAGGGTCCATAGGGAATAGGGTGCCATTTTGTGCCTAGTCACACACTTCAATGTGTCCCAGGGTCCGTAGGGAATAGGTTGCCATTTTGTGCCTAGCCACACACTTCAATGTGTCCCAGGGTCCGTAGGGAATAGGGTGCCATTTTGTGCCTAGCCACACACTTCAATGTGTCCCAGGGTCCGTAGGGAATAGGGTGCCATTTTGTGCCTAGCCACACACTTCAATGTGTCCCAGGGTCCGTAGGGAATAGGGTGCCATTTTGTGCCTAGCCACACACTTCAATGTGTCCCAGGGTCCGTAGGGAATAGGGTGCCATTTTGTGCCTAGCCACACACTTCAATGTGTCCCAGGGTCCGTAGGGAATAGGGTGCCATTTTGTGCCTAGCCACACACTTCAATGTGTCCCAGGGTCCGTAGGGAATAGGGTGCCATTTTGTGCCTAGCCACACACTTCAATGTGTCCCAGGGTCCGTAGGGAATAGGGTGCCATTTTGTGCCTAGCCACACACTTCAATGTGTCCCAGGGTCCGTAGGGAATAGGGTGCCATTTTGTGCCTAGCCACACACTTCAATGTGTCCCAGGGTCCGTAGGGAATAGGGTGCCATTTTGTGCCTAGCCACACACTTCAATGTGTCCCAGGGTCCGTAGGGAATAGGGTGCCATTTTGTGCCTAGCCACACACTTCAATGTGTCTGCGATGGAACGAGACAAATATTATATCTACCCATTATTGAGCTTAGTGCTTGTTAATTCTGAATTGAATAGCTTTTTTTCTTCTTATTGTATATCAGAGATTCCATCTAAAATGTTGATCTCGTATAATATAATAATAATAATATAATAATATAATGTATTGTTGTGATACTTCACAAGCCTGTGTCCCCAATGGCAACCTTTCCATCATGTGGTGGACTTTTATGTATATATTTAGTCCATAGGGAATAGGGTGCTATTTGGGACAGATCGATGCTATGCACAAAGCACCACTGCTGACACACGTTTTCTTAGACATCAAACTAAGTGATATAAAAAAAAAGTGTGAAGACCTTTCATGTCTCCTGTGTGTGTGTGTGTGTGTGTGTGTGTGTGTGTGTGTGTGTGTGTGTGTGTGTGTGTGTGTGTGTGTGTGTGTGTGTGTGTGTGTGTGTGTGTGTGTGTGTGTGTGTGTGTGTGTGTGTGTGTGTGTGTGTGTGTGTTGCGCGCATGTGTGTGTGTTGCGCGCATGTGTGTGTGTTGCGCGCATGTGTGTGTTGCGCGTATGTGCGTAAGACATTCCGTGGACCGTGGAGAGTTAACTCGAACAGGAGATGCCGTTGTCATAGCAACACACATCCGTTTAGGTGTTTTAGTTGTGCAGGGGAAGGAAGGGGAATAACTCCTGAATCTCATTGTTGAAAGTGAATATCATTCTAATTGCTTCACACAGGAGGTTATGGCCGATGCCGCTGCTTAGTTAGGAACTTCCAACCGACTGGCCGCTGCATAAATCCCCCTAGAGTCTACTGACTCACCGGTGAGTCAATCCTAGTAATATAATTGTAAAAAATCCCTATCAAAATCCATCATTATAAACTACAAATATCAGTTTTTTTTTTACATGGTCTGCGTCTGAATCCATCTCATCTGTCTATGTCACCCTTCCTCGTCTGTCTATGTCACCCTTCCTCGTCTGTCTATGTCGCCCTTCCTCGTCTGTCTATGTCGCCCTTCCTCGTCTGTCTATGTCACCCTTCCTTGTCTGTCTATGTCGCCCTTCCTCATCTGTCTATGTCACCCTTCCTCGTCTGTCTATGTCACCCTTCCTCGTCTGTCTATGTCGCCCTTCCTCATCTGTCTATGTCACCCTTCCTCATCTGCCTATGTCGCCCTTCCTCATCTGCCTATGTCACCCTTCCTCATCTGTCTGTGTCGCCCTTCCACATCTGTCTATGTCACCCTTCCACATCTGTCTATGTCACCCTTCCTCGTCTGTCTGTGTCACCCTTCCTCATCTGTCTATGTCGCCCTTCCTCATCTGTCTATGTCGCCCTTCCTCATCTGTCTATGTCACCCTTCCTCATCTGTCTATGTCACCCTTCCTCGTCTGTCTATGTCACCCTTCCTCGTCTGTCTATGTCGCCCTTCCTCATCTGTCTATGTCACCCTTCCTCATCTGTCTATGTCACCCTTCCTCATCTGTCTATGTCACCATTCCTCGTCTGTCTATGTCACCCTTCCTCATCTGCCTATGTCGCCCTTCCACATCTGTCTATGTCACCCTTCCTCGTCTGCCCTTCCACATCTGTCTATGTCACCCTTCCTCATCTGTCTATGTCACCCTTCCTCATCTGTCTATGTCGCCCTTCCTCATCTGTCTATGTCGCCTCTCCACATCTGTCTATGTCGCCTCTCCACATCTGTCTATGTCGCCTCTCCACATCTGCGGTGGCAAGCCTCATAGCTACAACGCTGTTTACAACACAAGGAGACAACTCAAAAATCTGAATTATCACAAAAAAATGTCTTTCGCATCCGCATGGTTTGACCTAGAAAAATTATTGTGACTATAATGAGCATGTTGGCGTTCTATGTTTTGCTCTACGACCCCCCCTCCCCCCTCCCACCCCCCCACAGGCCCCACAGCATTTGTCTGAAGTCGGTAACGTTTGGCGTGCCAACTTTTGTCTGTCATGTCCGATCTGTTTGGGCTACAAATGAATATGATCCCACTGTAGAAAAGGTGGGAGGTTCTCACGAACACAAACGTGTCCGTCTAATGGTAACCCATAAAAAAATGAAGTATGGAGGTAGTTTAGTGCCAAAATGTGTTAAATGTAAAAAAATGAATTATGGAGGTAGTTTAGTGCCAAAATGTGTTATAAATGTAAAAAAATGAATTATGGAGGTAGTTTAGTGCCAAAATGTGTTAAATGTAAACAAATATGGTAAAAAGGTTAAATGTGTGTAAAAAAAAAATCTCCTTCAAAACCGTGTTCCTAATGGGATATTTGTGGACTGTCATTTTTTATATTTATGAATGTGTTATTCAATGCTTTTCTATGGGCTATACTGTAGTAGTAAAGTCCAAACTCCAAATAAAAAAATATATATATATTTGTATCAAAACTATTTTGTTTTGATACAATCAATATTATAGATTATTTTGCTGTATAAATATTTAACTATTAATATTAGAGATTTTTTTCACTGGTTATTATGGATGCTGTATGGCACAGCATGAGTTTTTTTATTTTATTTTTTATTTCACCTTTATTCAACCAGGTAGGCTAGTTGAGAACAAGTTCTCATTTGCAACTGCGACCTGGCCAAGATAAAGCATAGCAGTGTGAACAGACAACACAGAGTTACACATGGAGTAAACAATTAACAAGTCAATAACACAGTAGAAAAAAATGGGCAGTCTATATACAATGTGTGCAAAAGGCATGAGGAGGTAGGCGAATAATACAATATTGCAGATTAACACTGGAGTGATAAATGATCAGATGGTCATGTACAAGTAGAGATATTGGTGTGCAAAAGAGCAGAAAAGTAAATAAATAAAAAACAGTATAAAAACAGTATGGGAATGAGGTAGGTGAAAATGGGTGGGATATTTACCAATAGACTATGTACAGCTGCAGCGATCGGTTAGCTGCTCGGATAGCTGATGTTTGAAGTTGGTGAGGGAGATAAAAGTCTCCAACTTCAGCGATTTTTGCAGTTCGTTCCAGTCACAGGCAGCAGAGTACTAGAACGAAAGGCGGCTAAATGAGGTGTTGGCTTTAGGGATGATCAGTGAGATACACCTGCTGGAGCGCGTGCTATGGATGGGTGTTGCCATCGTGACCAGTGAACTGAGATAAGGCGGAGCTTTACCTAGCATGGACTTGTAGATGACCTGGAGCCAGTGGGTCTGGCGACGAATATGTAGTGAGGGCCAGCCGACTAGAGCATACAAGTCGCAGTGGTGGGTGGTATAAGGTGCTTTAGTGACAAAACGGATGACACTGTGATAGACTGCATCCAGTTTGCTGAGTAGAGTGTTGGAAGCCATTTTGTAGATGACATCGCCGAAGTCGAGGATCGGTAGGATAGTCAGTTTTACTAGGGTAAGCTTGGCGGCGTGAGTGAAGGAGGCTTTGTGGCGGAATAGAAAGCCAACTCTTGATTTGATTTTCGATTGGAGATGTTTGATGTGAGTCTGGAAGGAGAGTTTGCAGTCTAGCCAGACACCTAGGTACTTATAGATGTCCACATATTCAAGGTCGGAACCATCCAGGGTGGTGATGCTAGTCGGGCATGCGGGTGCAGGCAGCGATCGGTTGAAAAGCATGCATTTGTTTTTACTCGCGTTTAAGAGCAGTTGGAGGCCACGGAAGGAGTGCTGTATGGCATTGAAGCTCGTTTGGAGGTTAGATAGCACAGTGTCCAATGACGGGCCGAAAGTATATAGAATGGTGTCGTCTGCGTAGAGGTGGAACAGGGAATCGCCCGCAGCAAGAGCAACATCATTGATATATACAGAGAAAAGAGTCGGCCCGAGATTGAACCCTGTGGCACCCCCATAGAGACTGCCAGAGGACCGGACAGCATGCCCTCCGATTTGACACACTGAACTCTGTCTGCAAAGTAATTGGTGAACCAGGCAAGGCAGTCATCCGAAAAACCGAGGCTATTGAGTCTGCCGATAAGAATATGGTGATTGACAGAGTCGAAAGCCTTGGCGAGGTCGATGAAGATGGCTGCACAGTACTGTCTTTTATCGATGGCGGTTATGATATCGTTTAGTACCTTGAGTGTGGCTGAGGTGCACCCGTGACCGGCTCGGAAACCAGATTACACAGCGGAGAAGGTACGGTGGGATTCCTTCCAGAAGGAAGGATGGGAGATGGGAGAACCTTCCAGAAGGACAACAATCTCTGCAGCACTCCACCAATCAGGCCTTTCTGCTAGAGTGGCCAGACGGAAGCCCCTTCTCAGTAAAAGGCACATGACAGCCCGCTTGGAATTTGCCAAATGGCACCTAAAGACTCTCAGACCATGAGAAACTAGATTCTCTGGTCTGATGAAACCAAGATTGAACTCTTTGGCCTGAACGCCAAGCATCACGTCTGGAGGAAACCTGGCACCATCCCTACGGTGAAGCATGGAGGTAGTAGCATCATGCTGTGTAGATGTTTTTCAGCAGTAGGGACTTAGAGATTAGTCAGAATCGAGGTATTGATGAACGGAATAAAGCCTGTTGCTCTGTGTATTAAGTTGGTTAGCCAGCCTGTTGCTCTGTGTATTAAGTTGGTTAGCCAGCCTGTTGCTCTGTGTATTAAGTTGGTTAGCCAGCCTGTTGCTCTGTGTATTCAGTTAGTTAGCCAGCCTGTTGCTCTGTGTATTAAGTTGGTTAGCCAGCCTGTTGCTCTGTGTATTAAGTTGGTTAGCCAGCCTGTTGCTCTGTGTATTAAGTTGGTTAGCCAGCCTGTTGCTCTGTGTATTAAGTTGTTTAGCCAGCCAGTTGCTCTGTGTAATCAGTTGTTTAGCCAGCCTGTTGCTCTGTGTAATCAGTTGGTTAGCCAGCCTGTTGCTCTGTGTATTCAGTTGGTTAGCCAGCCTGTTGCTCTGTGTATTCAGTTGGTTAGCCAGCCTGTTGCTCTGTGTATTACGTTTGTTAGCCAGCCTGTTGCTCTGTGTATTAAGTTGGTTAGCCAGCCTGTTGCTCTGTGTATTAAGTTGGTTAGCCAGCCTGTTGCTCTGTGTATTAGCCAGCCTGTTGGTTAGCCAGCCTGTTGCTCTGTGTATTCAGTTGGTTAGCCAGCCTGTTGCTCTGTGTATTAAGTTGCTCTGTTAGCCAGCCCTCTGTTGCTCTGTGTATTAAGTTGGTTAGCCAGCCTGTTGCTCTGTGTATTTGCTCTGTGTATTAAGTTCTGTGTATAGCCAGCCTGTTGCTCTGTGTATTCAGTTGGTTAGCCAGCCTTGGTTAGCCAGCCTGTTGCTCTGTGTATTAAGTTGGTTAGCCAGCCTGTTGCTCTGTGTATTAAGTTGGTTAGCCAGCCTGTTGCTCTGTGTATTCAGTTGGTTAGCCAGCCTGTTGCTCTGTGTAGTCAGTTGGTTAGCCAGCCTGTTGGCACATGCTTCTCCTCCTAAGCCTTTATTTAAGTCTAGAAGCCTGTGGCTGACACACACACACACACACACACATGTACGCACACACACACACACACACACACACACAGACACACACACACACACACACACACACACACACACACACACACACACACACACACACACACACACACACACACACACACACACACACACACACACACACACACACACACACACACACACACACACACGCACACACACGCACACACACACAGCGTGTGTATTAGTAAAATTTTTAATTGATGTATGGCTGAAAACGCCCCTAGACCTACTATAATTCTGTCATATAGACTCTTTGACAGTGTCACAAATATTTCATCTAAGCACCTCATTATACGGTGACTAGCCCTGCTTTCATTCCTCGTCATTTTTTAAAATTCAGTTGATGCTGTAGTGCACACTACACTAATCTTCATATTAATTGTTTTTATATATTTTTATGACAAGATGATCAATCGGATGGCGGGGTCATTTGTATGTTTGTGTCTGGTGGTCAGGGTTGGGGAAGACTAGGGCTGGGGGTGGAGGAAGACTAGGGCTGGGGGTTTGGGAAGACTAGGGCTGGGGGTTGGGGAAGACTAGGGTTGGGGGTCGGGGAGGACTAGGGCTGGGGGTTGGGGAAGACTAGGGCTGGGGGTTGGGGAAGACTAGGGCTGTGGGTTGGGGAAGACTAGGGCTGGGGGTGGGGGAAGACTAGGGCTGGGGGTGGTGGAATACTAGGGCTGGGGTGGGGAAGACTAGGGCTGGGGGTGGTGGAAGACTAGGGCTGGGGTTGGGGTTGGGGAAGACTAGGGCTGGGGTTGGGGAAGACTAGGGCTGGGGGTTGGGGAAGACTAGGGCTGGGGGTGGGGGAAGACTAGGGCTGGGGGTGGGGGAAGACTAGGGCTGGGTTTAGGGAAGACTATGGCTGGGGGTTGGGGAAGACTAGGGCTGGGGGTTGGGGAAGACTAGGCCTGGGGGTGGTGGTGGGGAAGACTAGGGCTGGGGGTTGGGGAAGACTGGGGCTGGGGGTGGGGGAAGACTAGGGCTGGGGGTTGGGGAAGACTAGGGCTGGGGGTGGGGGACGACTAGAGCTGGGGGTTGGTGAAGACTAGGGCTGGGGTTTGGTGAAGACTAGGGCTGGGGTTGGGGAAGACTAGGGCTGGGGGTTGGGGAAGACTAGGGCTGGGGGTGGGAGAAGAATAGGGCTGGGGTTGGGGAAGACTACAGTTGGGGGTGGTGGTGGGGAAGACTAGGGCTGAGGGTTGGGGAAGACTAGGGCTGGGGTAGGGGAAGACTAGGGCTGGGGTTGGGGAAGACTAGGGCTGGGGTTGGGGAAGACTAGGGCTGGGGTTGGGGAAGACTAGGGCTGGGGTTGGGGAAGACTAGAGCTGGGGGTTGGTGAAGACTAGGGCTGGGGTTGAGGAAGACTAGGGCTGGGTTTAGGGAAGACTATGGCTGGGGGTTGGGGAAGACTAGGGCTGGGGGTTGGGGAAGACTAGGCCTGGGGGTGGTGGTGGGGAAGACTAGGGCTGGGGGTTGGGGAAGACTGGGGCTGGGGGTGGGGGAAGACTAGGGCTGGGGGTTGGGGAAGACTAGGGCTGGGGGTGGGGGACGACTAGAGCTGGGGGTTGGGGAAGACTAGGGCTGGGGTTGGGGAAGACTAGGGCTGGGATTGGGGAAGACTAGGGCTGGGATTGGGGAAGACTAGGGCTGGGGTTGGGGAAGACTAGGGCTGGGGTTGGGGAAGACTAGGGCTGGGGTTGTGGAAGACTAGGGCTGGGGGTGGTGGAAGACTAGGGCTGGGGGTGGTGGAAGACTAGGGCTGGGGGTGGTGGAAGACTAGGGCTGGTGTTGGGGAAGACTAGAGCTGGGGGTGGTGGGAGACTAGGGCTGGGGGTGGTGGAAGACTAGGGCTGGGGGTTGGGGAAGACTAGGGCTGGGGGTGGTGGAAGACTAGGGCTGGGGTTGGGGAAGACTAGGGCTGGTGTTGGGGAAGACTAGAGCTGGGGGTGGTGGGAGACTAGGGCTGGGGGTGGTGGAAGACTAGGGCTGGGGGTTGGGGAAGACTAGGGCTGGGGGTGGTGGAAGACTAGGGCTGGGGGTTGGGGAAGACTAGGGCTGGGGTTGGGGAAGACTAGGGCTGGGGGTGGTGGAAGACTCCCGGTGGGGGTGGTGGTGGGGAAAGACTAGGCTGGGGGTGGTGGTGAGGGTTGGTGAAGACTAGGGCTGGGGGGGTGGTGGGGGTTGGTGAAGACTAAGTCTGGTAATAGGGGTTGGGGGGTGGCTGGAAGACTAGGATGGAAAGAGATACAATATGTACATGCTTTCTGTCAACTGTAGATACAGTACATGCTTTTTGTCAGAGTGGTTGCTACGCTGTTTTCGCCATAGAGTTAGTTAGAGGACTCATCTTTGCATCTCTCACGTGCAAATGTTTGTCATGCTTCATTTGAAGTGTATCAATTATGAAGGTTTCATAACGCCTTCTTATAGACTTCATAACCAATACATAGATGATTCACGAACCATCGATAATCGTATTTTATCCTCTATAAAGATTCATAATGTGTCATAACTGAGTGACATAAACAACCATCTATTTGTTCACGTTCATTAATACCTTAGAGAGCATGAAATATAGTTATAAATGATTTGTGACCCATTTATGTAGTGCTTATAAGACGTTCATTAATACCTTAGAGAGCATGAAATATAGTTATAAATGATTTGTGACCCATTTATGTAGTGCTTATAAGACGTTCATTAATACCTTAGAGAGCATGAAATATAGTTATAAATGATTTGTGACCCATTTATGTAGTGCTTATAAGACGTTCATTAATACCTTAGAGAGCATGAAATATAGTTATAAATGATTTGTGACCCATTTATGTAGTGCTTATAAGACGTTCATTAATACCTTAGAGAGCATGAAATATAGTTATAAATGATTTGTGACCCATTTATGTAGTGCTTATAAGACGTTCATTAATACCTTAGAGAGCATGAAATATAGTTATAAATGATTTGTGACCCATTTATGTAGTGCTTATAAGACGTTCATTAATACCTTAGAGAGCATGAAATATAGTTATAAATGATTTGTGACCCATTTATGTAGTGCTTATAAGACGTTCATTAATACCTTAGAGAGCATGAAATATAGTTATAAATGATTTGTGACCCATTTATGTAGTGCTTATAAGACGTTCATTAATACCTTAGAGAGCATGAAATATAGTTATAAATGATTTGTGACCCATTTATGTAGTGCTTATAAGACGTTCATTAATACCTTAGAGAGCATGAAATATAGTTATAAATGATTTGTGACCCATTTATGTAGTGCTTATAAGACGTTCATTAATACCTTAGAGAGCATGAAATATAGTTATAAATGATTTGTGACCCATTTATGTAGTGCTTATAAGACGTTCATTAATACCTTAGAGAGCATGAAATATAGTTATAAATGATTTGTGACCCATTTATGTAGTGCTTATAAGACGTTCATTAATACCTTAGAGAGCATGAAATATAGTTATAAATGATTTGTGACCCATTTATGTAGTGCTTATAAGACGTTCATTAATACCTTAGAGAGCATGAAATATAGTTATAAATGATTTGTGACCCATTTATGTAGTGCTTATAAGACGTTCATTAATACCTTAGAGAGCATGAAATATAGTTATAAATGATTTGTGACCCATTTATGTAGTGCTTATAAGACGTTCATTAATACCTTAGAGAGCATGAAATATAGTTATAAATGATTTGTGACCCATTTATGTAGTGCTTATAAGACGTTCATTAATACCTTAGAGAGCATGAAATATAGTTATAAATGATTTGTGACCCATTTATGTAGTGCTTATAAGACGTTCATTAATACCTTAGTGAAATATAGTTATAAATGATTTGTGACCCATTTATAGTGCTTATAAGACGTTCATTAATACCTTAGAGAGCATGAAATATAGTTATAAATGATTTGTGACCCATTTATGTAGTGCTTATAAGACGTTCATTAATACCTTAGAGAGCATGAAATATAGTTATAAATGATTTGTGACCCATTTATGTAGTGCTTATAAGACGTTCATTAATACCTTAGAGAGCATGAAATATAGTTATAAATGATTTGTGACCCATTTATGTAGTGCTTATAAGACGTTCATTAATACCTTAGAGAGCATGAAATATAGTTATAAATGATTTGTGACCCATTTATGTAGTGCTTATAAGACGTTCATTAATACCTTAGAGAGCATGAAATATAGTTATAAATGATTTGTGACCCATTTATGTAGTGCTTATAAGACGTTCATTAATACCTTAGAGAGCATGAAATATAGTTATAAATGATTTGTGACCCATTTATGTAGTGCTTATAAGACGTTCATTAATACCTTAGAGAGCATGAAATATAGTTATAAATGATTTGTGACCCATTTATGTAGTGCTTATAAGACGTTCATTAATACCTTAGAGAGCATGAAATATAGTTATAAATGATTTGTGACCCATTTATGTAGTGCTTATAAGACGTTCATTAATACCTTAGAGAGCATGAAATATAGTTATAAATGATTTGTGACCCATTTATGTAGTGCTTATAAGACGTTCATTAATACCTTAGAGAGCATGAAATATAGTTATAAATGATTTGTGACCCATTTATGTAGTGCTTATAAGACGTTCATTAATACCTTAGAGAGCATGAAATATAGTTATAAATGATTTGTGACCCATTTATGTAGTGCTTATAAGACGTTCATTAATACCTTAGAGAGCATGAAATATAGTTATAAATGATTTGTGACCCATTTATGTAGTGCTTATAAGACGTTCATTAATACCTTAGAGAGCATGAAATATAGTTATAAATGATTTGTGACCCATTTATGTAGTGCTTATAAGACGTTCATTAATACCTTAGAGAGCATGAAATATAGTTATAAATGATTTGTGACCCATTTATGTAGTGCTTATAAGAATATACAAATAAGACTATAAGACTACTATACGAATACTTAATGTAGCCTTCATAAGATGCACTTACTAATTGAGTACCGATCACATTTTACTAACTGAAAGAGAACCAGGTTCAAACTTCCATTTACAGTATATATGATTTTAAACGACTAGAAATTGTCAAATCAAGATATATTTTTATTAGGGAGATTGGTGCATTTTTCCCCAAAGTATTTTAAGTCAGTCTGGATGAGAATATCTGTGAAATGACTCTAGGAAAGTAGGAGCAAGGATCTGATTCAGTGTCATCATGACCGGGCTACATTTTAAAATGATCCACTCTGTTATGCTTCAGCTAGCAATCGTTTCAAATGGTGCTGCAACACACACACACACACACCTCCTTAACTTTAGTCAGGCCCGATCTGTGACAAAATGGGTTTAGGGAATAGGATCCAGTATGTGCTTTATTGCCTTTGGAATAGATATTACACAATACCCTCCCATTTGTGTGAATGGAGCAGCCAGCCAGGCAAGTCCATGAAGCCAGCTGTAACCTGGTCATGCTTTAGTATCCTCATTCAGCTCTATCTTCCATATATCATCTATTGCATCTCTCTCTCTCTCTCTCTCTCTCTCTCTCTCTCTCTCTCTCTCTCTCTCTCTCTCTCTCTCTCTCTCTCTCTCTCTCTCTCTCTCTCTCTCTCTCTCTCTCTCTCTCTCTCTCTCTCTCTCTCTCTCTCTCTCTCTCTCTCTCTCTCTCTCTCTCTCTCTCTCTCTCTCTCTCTCTCTCTCTCTCTCTCTCTCTCTCTCTCTCTCGTGGGCTGGCAGGCTGAACTGAGGTACATTGCCTACAGCCATTAACGTGTGGTGTATACTGCATACAGTACTTGCATGAAGTTCTGAGGCTGTCTCTGCTCTGCTTGATGACTAACATGTGCGATTAAGGATATTCTCAGCTGACATCTCTCAGTGGTCACAGCAGGTCGTCATGGTTATGAGGTCAGAGGTCAGAGCAGGGTGTCATGGTCACCAGAGCAGGAAGTAAGCAATAAGTAATCACTGTGACACTGTTGGTTCTCTACGTCCTCAGGCTGAATGGTTTGGTACGATGTCCTCAGGCTGAATGGTTTGGTAAGATGTCCTCAGGCTGAATGATTTGGTACGATGTCCTCAGGCTGAATGATTTGGTACGATGTCCTCAAGATGAATGATTTGGTACGATGTCCTCAGGCTGAATGATTTGGTACGATGTCCTCAGGCTGAATGATTTAGTACGATGTCCTCAAGATGAATGATTTAGTACGATGTCCTCAGGCTGAATGATTTGGTACGATGTCCTCAGGCTGAATGATTTGGTACGATGTCCTCAAGATGAATGATTTCGTACGATGTCTTCAAGATTAATGATTTGGTACGATGTCCTCAAGATGAATGATTTGGTACGTGGCCTCAGGCTAAATTATTTGGTACGATGTCCTCAGGCTGAATGATTTGGTAAGATGTCCTCAGGCTGAATGGTTTGGTACGATGTCCTCAAGATGAATGGTTTGGTACGATGTCCTCAGGTTGCATGATTTGGTACGATTAGTTCGACATTCTCACACAAATAAAAAGTCTATATCTATTTTAACGTTGTTTGGCACTTTAAAATAGCACATTACCATAGCGTACTTAATCTATCACTATGGCAACATATGTTAGCAATACTGAATCCACAAAACACATGTCTAGTAAAGATCTTTAGGCCTACACAAAACACATGTCTAGTAAAGATCTTTAGGCCTACACAAAACACTTGTGTCTAGTAAAGATCTTTAGGCCTACACAAAACACATGTCTAGTAAAGATCTTTAGGCCTACACAAAACACATGTCTAGTAAAGATCTTTAGGCCTACACAAAACACTTGTGTCTAGTAAAGATCTTTAGGCCTACACAAAACACATGTCTAGTAAAGATCTTTAGGCCTACACAAAACACATGTCTAGTAAAGATCTTTAGGCCTACACAAAACACTTGTGTCTAGTAAAGATCTTTAGGCCTACACAAAACACATGTCTAGTAAAGATCTTTAGGCCTACACAAAACACATGTCTAGTAAAGATCTTTAGGCCTACACAAAACACATGTCTAGTAAAGATCTTTAGGCCTACACAAAACACATGTCTAGTAAAGATCTTTAGGCCTACACAAAACACATGTCTAGTAAAGATCTTTAGGCCTACACAAAACACTTGTGTCTAGTAGCTTTTACACCTGCATTGTTTGCTGTTTGGGGTTTTAGGCTGGGTTTCTGTACAGCACTTTGAGATATCAGCTGATGTACGAAGGGCTATATAAATAAATTTGATTTGATTTGATTTGATTCTAGTAAAGATCTTTAGGCCAACACAAAACACATGTCTAGTAAAGATCTTTAGGCCTACACAAAACACATGTCTAGTAAAGATCTTTAGGCCTACACAAAGCACATGTCTAGTAAAGATCTTTAGGCCTACACAAAACACATGTCTAGTAAAGATCTTTCGGCCTACACAAAACACGTGTCTAGTAAAGATCTTTCGGCCTACACAAAGTACATGGCTATTGCCTACAACCCACCGTGGTACTCTGTGTTTAGGAGCGGCGTGCTCTCTGAATTTACATCCCTACAGCATTCTATCGAAAACATGTTGCTATAGTTACTCAGAGGTTGAAGACTAGTGGAGAGAGGCCTCCGGGGCAGATGATTCTCTCCCGTAGTAGAAACTTCACCGTGCTTCCTAAATGGCACCCTATTTCCTCTTTACGTAGCGCACTACTTTTGATACGATTCTATGGTCAAAAGTAGTGCACTAGAGGGAATAGGGAGCCATTTAGGATTCAGCCTCAGTTGTAGTCACCACAGTGGGAGTCTTCCACGGGACTCTAACACCCCCTTCGACCAACCTCAAGACAATACGCCGCCATTATATTATGTAAATGCCATATCTGACTGTCTACCACTGGCAATGATTAATTGCAGCCTATCTGGAGGCAACAATGTGCAAAGGAGACGCAGAGTGATGAAGGGAAGAGGGGATGGAGGGATGGAGGGATGAAGGGAAGAGGGGATGGAGGGAAGAGGGGATGGAGGGAAGAGGGGATGGAGGGATGAAGGGAAGAGGGGATGGAGGGATGGAGGGAAGAGGGGATGGAGGGATGAAGGGAAGAGGGGATGGAGGGAAGAGGGGATGGAGGGATGAAGGGAAGAGGGGATGGAGGGAAGAGGGGATGGAGGGATGGAGGGAAGAGGGGATGGAGGGATGGAGGGATGGAGGGATGGAGGGATGGAGGGATGGAGGGATGAAGGGAAGAGGGGATGGAGGGAAGAGGGGATGGAGGGATGGAGGGATGAAGGGAAGAGGGGATGGAGGGAAGAGGGGATGGAGGGATGAAGGGAAGAGGGGATGGAGGGATGGAGGGATGAAGGGAAGAGGGGATGGAGGGAAGAGGGGATGGAGGGGAAGAGGGGATGGAGGGAAGAGGGGATGGAGGGATGAAGGAAAGAGGGGATGGAGGGAAGAGGGGATGGAGGGATGAAGGGAAGAGGGGATGGAGGGATGGAGAGAAGAGGGGATGGAGGGATGGAGGGATGAAGGGATGGAGGGATGAAGGGAAGAGGGGATGGAGGGATGGAGGGATGAAGGGAAGAGGGGATGGAGGGAAGAGGGGATGGAGGGAAGAGGGGATGGAGGGATGGAGGGAAGAGGGGATGGAGGGATGGAGGGATGAAGGGAAGAGGGGATGGAGGGAAGAGGGGATGGAGCGAAGAGGGGATGGAGGGATGAAGGGAAGAGGGGATGGAGGGATGGAGGGATGTGAGGCTTCTCCTTGTCATTGGGCACAGAGGGGAGACGAGGCACACAAAACACTAGACTAGCTGGTGGATCAGGAAGGGTGGACTATGGTATAGCTTTTGTCCTAATTAACACTATAGCTTTTGTCCTAATTAAAAGACTGTAGCTTTGTTCCTAATTAAGACTCACTGGAGGTTTGAGATGTGCAATATGTTGAAGGCCACAGAAAATAATGCTACTGTAGCAGAGTGGATGGTAACGGAGACATAGGATGGTAATGGAGACATAGGATGGTAATGGAGACATAGGATGGTAACGGAGACAGAGGAGGGTAACGGAGACATAGGATGGTAACGGAGACATAGGATGGTAACGGAGACATAGGATGGTAACGGAGACAGATGGTAACGGAGACATAGGAGGGTAACGGAGACATAGGTTGGTAACGGAGACATAGGATGGTAACGGAGACATAGGAGGGTAATGGAGACATAGGTTGGTAACGGAGACATAGGATGGTAACGGAGACATAGGAGGGTAACGGAGACATAGAAGGGTTTCAGGATGTGTTTCATGTCTACCAATGAAACTATTAGATTATCTAGTTACACTGTCTGATACATTCATGTCCACCGTTGATCTACCAAAAAAACATTAAAAAAAAACTACACAGAACAAAACTTGAGATCGACATTGCTCTTCAAATCAAATCAAATTTTATTATGCCAGAAATGTTCAGCTATTTGTTTCAGCAACAAAGGTTATCGTTGAATTATGAATTTAATCAGAGCAAAGAAATCAATAGGAATGTTTGATTACAGAATGAGTGAGCTCCAGTTTAAATCCAGTCGTGCCTCTGCGTTGCCTTGAACTGAGGAGATGAGGACTCCCTTTGGAAAGCTTGTTAGCTCCCCACATCCCAGCGAGCGAGCGATCGCACATGCACACACACACAGACACACACACACACACCCTCCCTCCCTCCAAACTCCTGTAAAATTACGTGGATGATTGAGTCGTTTTGAAGTTTGAATGATTACTTATTTCGGTGGAATTATTGGAGTGCAGTCAAGTGCAAGGTTTCCCAATTATTGACTGATGTACACAATTTGATGCCATTCAAAAGCCAACAGCTTTCTCATTACATGACTCCAATACATATTTCTCTTCCTTGAATATGAAGTGTGGAACTTCATCGAACATTCCTGTAGCACTAGCCACCCCCCCCTCATGTATTTGACTAAGCAGTAGAACAGGCAGGCGTATCCACAGAACAAGAATGAGTTCTATTTTGATTTCACCATGAAGGTAGAACCCTGGAAGAGTTCTGGTTCTAAATCCACAAATATAGTTGTATTACCCTTGGAATTGTGCTATCATGCCACACTTGTTATACCAAACAATGGCAAGGAGTGGCACGATAGCACAGAAAGACTGTTACAACTAAAGACTGTGAATCTCTAAGCGTGTCACTGCTAATAGGATCTACATTTGAGACCGTTTGCTACAGCAGGAAATGAATCCATCAGTAACAGGAAATGTGGATTGTCATTTTATGGACATTTTTTTGTAGAGGTTGATACACGTCAAAAGTGGAAATGATAAATTTCAAGATGCCTTTTTGTAAACCTCAAATACAACTACATGTTTAAAATGTCCTGCATTGCAAGAAACGTCTACTCCAACAGAAGCTTCTACTCCAACAGAAACTTCTACTCCAACAGAAACCTCTACTCCAACAGAAACCTGTACTCCAACAGAAACCTGTACTCCAACAGAAACCTCTACTCCAACAGAAACCTCTACTCCAACAGAAACCTCTACTCCAACAGAAACCTCTACTCCAACAGAAACCTCTACTCCAACAGAAACTTCTACTCCAACAGAAACCTCTACTCCAACAGAAACTTCTACTCCAACAGAAACATCTACTCCAACAGAAACTTCTACTCCAACAGAAACTTCTACTCCAACAGAAACCTCTACTCCAACAGAAACCTCTACTCCAACAGAAACTTCTACTCCAACAGAAACCTCTACTCCACAGAAACTTCTACTCCAACAGAAGCTTCTACTCCAACAGAAACCTCTACTCCAACAGAAACCTCTACTCCAACAGAAACCTCTACTCCAACAGAAACTTCTACTCCAACAGAAGCTTCTACTCCAACAGAAGCTTCTACTCCAACAGAAACTTCTACTCCAACAGAAGCTTCTACTCCAACAGAAGCTTCTACTCCAACAGAAACTTCTACTCCAACAGAAACTTCTACTCCAACAGAAACTTCTACTCCAACAGAAGCTTATACTCCAACAGAAGCTTCTACTCCAACAGAAACTTCTACTCCAACAGAAACTTCTACTCCAACAGAAACTTCTACTCCAACAGAAACTTCTACTCCAACAGAAGCTTCTACTCCAACAGAAGCTTCTACTCCAACAGAAACTTCTACTCCAACAGAAACCTCTACTCCAACAGAAACCTCTACTCCAACAGAAACCTCTACTCCAACAGAAACCTCTACTCCAACAGAAACCTCTACTCCAACAGAAACCTCTACTCCAACAGAAACCTCTACTCCAACAGAAACTTCTACTCCAACAGAAACCTCTACTCCAACAGAAACTTCTACTCCAACAGAAACCTCTACTCCAACAGAAACTTCTACTCCAACAGAAACCTCTACTCCAACAGAAACCTCTACTCCAACAGAAACTTCTACTCCAACAGAAACCTCTACTCCACAGAAACTTCTACTCCAACAGAAGCTTCTACTCCAACAGAAACTTCTACTCCAACAGAAACCTCTACTCCAACAGAAACCTCTACTCCAACAGAAACCTCTACTCCAACAGTGTGATGATAATGAAGATTCTAGATCTGTACTCTGCTGAAACCGTGCAACTTCTCAGGCCCTGAATGTGCACCACCACCTAACACAGAATGTCATGGGATGCAAAGTGTTAGCTGTGACAGTATTTCTAGGAAGTATATAATATCATGACTACTAACCACAAACTGTAGCTAAACCATTACGTTTTCAGTATTCAGACTCATTGAGTTTTTCCACAATTTGTTAGGTTACAAACTTTAGTCTAAAATTCACTAAATTGTCCCCCCCCCCATTAATCCACACACAATACCCCATATTGACAAAGCAAAAACTGGATTTTCAATTTTTTTGCAAATGTATTAAAAATTCAAAACTTAAATATCACATTTAGATAAATATTCAGACCCTTTACTCAGTACTTTGTTGAAGCATCTTTGGTAGCGATTACAGCCTAGAGTCTTCAGGGTGTGATGCTAAAAGCTTGTCCAACCTGTATTTGGGGAGTTTCTCCCATTCTTCTCTGAAGATCCTCTCAAGCTCTGTCAGGTTGGATGGGGAACGTTGCTGCAAAGCTATTTTCAGGTCTCTACAGAGATGTTTGATCGGGTTCAAGTCCGGGCTCTGGCTGGGCCACTCAAGGACATTCAGAGACTTGTCCCGAAGCCACTCCTGTGTTGTCTTGGCTGTGTGCTTAGGGTCGTTGTCCTGTTGGAAGGTGAACCTTCACCCCAGTCTGAGGTTCTGAGTGCTCTGGAGCAGGTTTTCATCAAGGATCTCTCTGTACTTTGCTCCGTTCAACTTTGCCTCGATCCTGACTAGTCTCGCAGCCCTGCTGCTGAAAAACAACCCCGCAGCACGATGCTGCTACCACCATGCTTCACCGTAGGGATGGTGCCAGGTTTTCTCTTGAAGTGACGCTTGGCATTCAGGCCAAAGGCATTCATGCATTTTACTGAGGATTGGCTTCTATCTAGTCACTCTACCATAAAGGCCTGATTTGGTGGAGTGCTGCAGAGACGGTTGTCCTTCTGGAAGGTTCTCCCATCTCAACAGAGGAACTCTAGAGCCCTGTCAGACTGACCATCGGGTTCTTCGTAACCTCTCTGACCAAGGCCCTACTCCCCCTATTGCTCAGTTTCGCAGAGTGGCCAGCTCTAGGAAGAGACTTGGTGGTTCCAAACTTCTTCCATTTAATATTGATGGAGGCCACTGTGTTTTCGGGAACCTTCAAAGGTGCAGGAATCCCCAGATCTGTGCCTCGACACAATCCTGTCTCAGAGCTCTACGGACCTTTGACCTCACAGCTTGTTTTTTGCTCTGACATGCTGTGTCAGCTGTGGGACATTATAGAGACAGGTGTTTGCCTTTGCAAATTATGTCCAATCAATTGAATATACCACCGGTGGACTCCAATCAAGTTGTAGACACATCTCAAGGATGATCAATGGAAACAGGATGCACCTGAGCTCAATTTCAAGTTTCATAGAAGAGGGTCTGAATACTTACGTAAATAAGGTATTTCTGTTTTCTATATTTAATACATTTGCAAAAATGTCTAAAAACCTGTTTTTGCTTTGTCATTATGGGGTATTGTGTGTAGATTGATGAGGATCTTTGTTTTGTTTATTTAATGAATTTTTAGAATAAGTCTGTAACGTAACAAAATGTGGAAGAAGTCCAAGGGTTTGAATACATTCCAGGGAGCACTGTGTCCGAATACATTCCAGGGAGCACTGTGTCTGAATACATTCCAGGGGACACTGTGTCTGAATACATTCCAGGGGGCACTGTGTCTGAATACATTCCAGGGGACACTGTGTCTGAATACATTCCAGGGGGCACTGTGTCTGAATACATTCCAGGGGGCACTGTGTCTGAATACATTCCAGGGGGCACTGTGTCTGAATACATTCCAGGGGGCACTGTGTCTGAATACATTCCAGGGGGCACTGTGTCTGAATACATTCCAGGGGGAACTGTGTCTGAATACATTCCAGGGGGCACTGTGTCTGAATACATTCCAGGGGGCACTGTGTCTGAATACATTCCAGGGGGCACTGTGTCTGAATACATTCCAGGGGGCACTGTGTCTGAATACATTCCAGGGGGCACTGTGTCTGAATACATTCCAGGGGGCACTGTGTCTGAATACATTCCAGGGGCACTGTGTTTGAATACATTCCAGGGGGCACTGTGTCTGAATACGTTCCAGGGGGCACTGTGTTTGAATACATTCCAGGGGGCACTGTGTCTGAATACATTCCAGGGGGCACTGTGTCTGAATACATTCCAGGGGGCACTGTGTCTGAATACATTCCAGGGGGCACTGTGTCTGAATACATTCCAGGGGGAACTGTGTCTGAATACATTCCAGGGGGCACTGTGTCTGAATACATTCCAGGGGGCACTGTGTCTGAATACATTCCAGGGGGCACTGTGTTTGAATACATTCCAGGGGGCGTCTGAATACATTCCAGGGGGCGCTGTGTCTGAATACATTCCAGGGGGCGCTGTGTCTGAATACATTCCAGGGGGCGCTGTGTCTGAATACATTCCAGGGGGCACTGTGTCTGAATACATTCCAGGGGACACTGTGTCTGAATACATTCCAGGGGGCACTGTGTCTGAATACATTCCAGGGGGCGCTGTGTCTGAATACATTCCAGGGGACACTGTGTCTGAATACATTCCAGGGGGCGCTGTGTCTGAATACATTCCAGGGGACACTGTGTCTGAATACATTCCAGGGGGCGCTGTGTCTGAATACATTCCAGGGGGCACTGTGTCTGAATACATTCCAGGGGGCACTGTGTCTGAATACATTCCAGGGAGTGTCTGAATACATTCCAGGGGGCACTGTGTCTGAATACATTCCAGGGGGCACTGTGTCTGAACACATTCCAGGGAGTGTCTCAATACATTCCAGGGGGCACTGTGTCTGAATACATTCCAGGGAGTGTCTGAATACATTCCAGGGGGCACTGTGTCTGAATACATTCCAGGGGGCACTGTGTCTGAATACATTCCAGGGGGCACTGTGTCTGAATACATTCCAGGGAGTGTCTGAATACATTCCAGGGGGCACTGTGTCTGAATACATTCCAGGGAGTGTCTGAATACATTCCAGGGGGCACTGTGTCTGAATACATTCCAGGAAGTGTCTGAATACATTCCAGGGGGCACTGTGTCTGAATACATTCCAGGGAGTGTCTGAATACATTCCAGGGGGCACTGTGTCTGAATACATTCCAGGGGGCACTGTGTTTGAATACATTCCAGGGGGCGTCTGAATACATTCCAGGGGGCGCTGTGTCTGAATACATTCCAGGGGGCGCTGTGTCTGAATACATTCCAGGGGGCTGTGTCTGAATACATTCCAGGGGCACTGTGTCTGAATACATTCCAGGGGTCTGAATACACTGTGTCTGAATACATTCCAGGGGACACTGTGTCTGAATACATTCCAGGGGACACTGTGTCTGAATACATTCCAGGGGGCGCTGTGTCTGAATACATTCCAGGGGACACTGTGTCTGAATACATTCCAGGGGGCGCTGTGTCTGAATACATTCCAGGGGACACTGTGTCTGAATACATTCCAGGGGGCACTGTGTCTGTGGGAGTGTCTGAATACATTCCAGGGGGCACTGTGTCTGAATACATTCCAGGGGGCACTGTGTCTGAACACATTCCAGGGAGTGTCTCAATACATTCCAGGGGGCACTGTGTCTGAATACATTCCAGGGAGTGTCTGAATACATTCCAGGGGGCACTGTGTCTGAATACATTCCAGGGGGCACTGTGTCTGAATACATTCCAGGGGGCACTGTGTCTGAATACATTCCAGGGAGTGTCTGAATACATTCCAGGGGGCACTGTGTCTGAATACATTCCAGGGAGTGTCTGAATACATTCCAGGGGGCACTGTGTCTGAATACATTCCAGGAAGTGTCTGAATACATTCCAGGGGGCACTGTGTCTGAATACATTCCAGGGAGTGTCTGAATACATTCCAGGGGGCACTGTGTCTGAATACATTCCAGGGGGCGTCTGAATACATTCCAGGGGGCGTCTGAATACATTCCAGGGGGCGTCTGAATACATTCCAGGGGGCGTCTGAATACATTCCAGGGGCGTCTGAATACATTCCAGGGGGCGTCTGAATACATTCCAGGGGGCACTGTGTCTGAATACATTCCAGGGGGCGTCTGAATACATTCCAGGGGGCACTGTGTCTGAATACATTCCAGGGCGTGTCTGAATACATTCCAGGGGGCACTGTGTCTGAATACATTCCAGGGGGCACTGTGTCTGAATACATTCCAGGGGGCGTCTGAATACATTCCAGGGGGCACTGTGTCTGAATACATTCCAGGGGGCACTGTGTCTGAATACATTCCAGGGGGCACTGTGTCTGAATACATTCCAGGGAGCACTGTGTCTGAATACATTCCAGGGGGCACTGTGTTTGAATACATTCCAGGGGGCACTGTGTCTGAATACATTCCAGGGGGCGTCTGAATACATTCCAGGGGGCACTGTGTCTGAATACATTCCAGGGGGCACTGTGTCTGAATACATTCCAGGGGGCACTGTGTTTGAATACATTCCAGGGGGCACGGTGTCTGAATACATTCCAGGGGGCACTGTGTTTGAATACATTCCAGGGGGCACTGTGTCTGAATACATTCCAGTGGGCACTGTGTTTGAATACATTCCAGGGGGCACTGTGTCTGAATACATTCCAGGGGGCACTGTGTCTGAATACATTCCAGGGGGAACTGTGTCTGAATACATTCCAGGGGGCGCTGTTTCTGAATACATTCCAGGGGGAACTGTGTCTGAATACATTCCAGGGGGCGCTGTTTCTGAATACATTCCAGGGGGCACTGTGTCTGAATACATTCCAGGGGGCACTGTGTCTGAATACATTCCAGGGGGCACCTGGTCTGAATACATTCCAGGGGGCACTGTGTCTGAATACATTCCAGGGGGCACTGTGTCTGAATACATTCCAGGGGGCACTGTGTCTGAATACATTCCAGGGGGCACTGTGTCTGAATACATTCCAGGGGGAACTGTGTCTGAATACATTCCAGGGGGCGCTGTTTCTGAATACATTCCAGGGGGAACTGTGTCTGAATACATTCCAGGGGGCGCTGTTTCTGAATACATTCCAGGGGGCACTGTGTCTGAATACATTCCAGGGGGCACTGTGTCTGAATGTTTTCATCACTTTGCTAACTCACCACACATCAAGAAACAAAAAACGAAACCTAAAACAGGCTGTGATGCAGAGGCACTCTAATGTGGTTTGAATATATTTAATTTATCACAACCGCCATCTTTCTTTCATCTGTCACAGAGACCAGTTTGATTTATGCTATTCCTAATGCCAAATAATTTCCTTATGCCTGATAAGTAAGAAAATATTAAACAATGTGTTATGAAAATACTTTCCCCCTACAATACTATATATATATACTACTATATATATATACTACTATATATATATACTCTCTGGACCAGAAATCAAATCATGTGTAAAAAAGGGGAAATATGTAAATTGAATTGTATAGATATATTCCAAGAATGACAGATATCCTCTGCTGCAAAGGAGATAAAGAAATCATGGATAAATGGCTGTAATAAATGAATACGTACAAGACGATTGACACCTAACTAGATAAATATACCCTCAGTGTGGGTTTACAGCATATTCCATATAAAGCCTTTTTATTACTATAGATGTGAAAATCATAGCTTGTTGAAGCAGCACTACGGGCAATGTGTATTAGAGGCCGTTTGGTGGATAATGTACTGCCAGTTGTCTACTCAGACTCATAGCTACCTTTCATGTACTGTGAATTATAACATTTTTCACACTAGTAGAAGCAGGTAGCATTTGCGCAGCCTGTGTTTGTGTACGTTGAACATTGGTATATTATGTGTCTTGTTGAGTGTTTGTGCTTTTTTGTTCCTCGTACTCCTACTCACAAACACCCCTCATAGCCTGGTTCCTCTCTAGGTTTATTCCTAGGTTCTGGCCTTTCTAGGGAGGTTTTCCTAGCCACCGTGCTTCTACACCTGCATTGCTTGCTGTTTGTGGGTTTTAGGCTGGGTACAGCACTTTGAGATATCAGCTGATCTAAGAAGGGCTATATAAATAATTTGATTTGATTTGATACATGGGCTTAACGAAACTGGCGCCTTAGCGGTTCAGAAGCACAAAAAAAAAGATAATTTGCATCTAATACTCACATTTAAGATTTACGCCTTTGGCTATTGTGTTGTTTCCAGTAACCTATTTACGTTGATACGAATCTTTCATGTCAAAACTATACATATCATTCTTGTCACGACTTCCGCCAAAGTTGGTCCCTCTGCTTGTTCGGGCGGAGTTCGGCGGTCCACGTCACCGGTTTTCTAGCCGCCACCGATCTACTTTCCATTTTCCATTTGTTTTGTCTTCATTGTACACACCTGTACACTCTTCTCCAGGAGTCTGAGGTGCGGGAGGTTCCGAGGGGGCCCCGGCGTATACTGTTCGAGCCATCATGGACTTAAGGCGTTGGGCGAGGGGCCTTCAGTACCTCGTGGAGTGGGAGGGGTACGGTCCGGAGGAGAGATGCTGGTGGAGGACATTCTGGACCTGTCGTTACTGCTGGAATTTCACCGTCTCCACCCGGATCGTCCTGCGCCTCGTCCTCCGGGTCGGCCCCGGGGCCGGTGTCGAAGCGCTGCCTGGGGGGGGGGGGGGGGGGGTACTGTCACGACTTCCGACGGAGTCCCTCTCCTTGTTCGGGAGGCGTTCGGCGGTCGACGTCACCGGTTATCTAGCCGCCACAGGAAACACATGTATTTCAACTAGCTCTTGAGTCGCCAATTAGTTTCATTCACAAAAGCTCTAGGTAACTCCCGATGGGTATTGTATTGTATTCTGTTATACTCTGTATTCTACAGGTGGTGCTGGCTGGTGAATGACATGTTAACTGCATCAATCCCACATCATGGTACATCATTATGGATATAGAAGGTCAATCTCCTTCATCAATACCACCTCATTATCATGTAGGTTATTCTCCATCAATACCACCTCATGGTACATCATTATGGGTATATAAGGTCAATCTCCATCAATACCACCTCATGGTACATCATTATGGGTATATAAGGTCAATCTCCTTCAATACCACCTCATGGTACATCATTATGGGTATATAAGGTCAATCTCCTTCAATACCACCTCATGGTACATCATTATGGGTATATAAGGTTAATCTCCATCAATACCACCTCATGGTACATCATTATGGATGTAGAAGGTTAATCTCCATCAATACCACCTCATGGTAAAGCATTATGGATGTAGAAGGTCAATGTACTTCATCAATATCACCTCATGGTCCAGCATTATGGATATAGAAGGTCAATGTCCTTCCAATTGGATGCCTTTCAGCACACAATCAGGAAGGACATAAGCATTTCCACAACACACACACACACACACTCACTCCTGCCTCGCCTATCTGGCCGATGCCGTGAGGCTAGCGAGGAGGAAGTTGAAGCGAAAGACTAGCTCTAATCAATCACCATCCACACAGCTGGACCTGGCATGCACTGAGATGACTGTGTTGTGGAAATTGAATCTGGTTCGTATCGCAAGGAAATGTATGGAAATGGCCTTCACGTGTGTGTGTGTGTGTGTGTGTGTGTGTGTGTGTGTGTGTGTGTGTGTGTGTGTGTGTGTGTGTGTGTGTGTGTGTGTGTGTGTGTGTGTGTGTGTGTGTGTGTGTGTGTGTGTGTGTGTGTGTGTGTGTGTGTGTGTGTGTGTGTGTGTGTGTGTGTGTGTGTGTGTGTAAGCATGCGTGCATTTGTGCGTGTTGGGGTGATAGTGGTAGAAGTAATCTGTGTCACAAGTGTTAAACTAGGAAAATAGACTTGCTTAATAGTGAGTTTCTGGACTATGTATGGAAAGACTAAGATAATTAGGGAACTATATTAAAGGTAGACTCAGCGAGATGACGTTGCAACAAACAGCACAGCAGATATTGAGATTCGACTTAAGACTGCTCTCATACAGTCACACAGAGTATCTGCGCGTATGTCCTGAATAAGTCATTTTATCCTGCATGTTCATTTATGTAAGTCCCGAAGCCCAAAGGTAAGATATCTTGTTTGAACGACTTAGTATCTTGTTCAAACAATTTCTCTCTGTTGCTCAGCCACGAGCTCTGGGCATGCTCTTCCTAGCGTCTTTTGGTTTCCTTTATTATTATTCTAATAATTAGGATCATTGGTTTGTAATGATTTGTTATTCTTGGACTAGAAACAACATAATATAATCCATTTTATTAATGAAGCTGAAAATATCAGAAATAAATCGTCAATTATTAAGGTCAGTATCAGTGGGGGTTTTTTCGTGAATAAAAGGGAATAAATAATCTGTTAGCAACGGTGAAGCGATTTGCGTACAGAAGCTTGAACCAACAAGTTTCACGTGCATCGAGTAAAGGCAAATTCACTCTACAAATAAAACATATATCATTATAAAGACAGGAAAATACACATCTAAATGCTTAGTTGCTTAAAGGACTATTAGTGGGAACAGATCCATAATGTAAAAAAGGAGAATGGAATATATTTGATCAGACGTTCTATATGAGACTTATAAAACAGATTTTTGTCTGTAATCGAACAGTTTGTCAACCAGGGCATGCACAACGGTGATGTCACCAAAAGAAAACACAGACTATTGGTGCCTAAAAACAGATCCACGGCAGTAATTTAATGATCTAAATCGCCAAAGGAACAACATATTAATATATAATAATATATGCCATTTAGCAGACGCTTTTATCCATAGCGACTTACAGTCATGTGTGCATACATTCTACGTATGGGTGGTCCCGGGAATCGAACCCACTACCCTGGCGTTACAAGCGCCATGCTCTAACAACTGAGCTACATAGGCCTACACTTCACCTCTGCTGGAGGGAATACGCAGTCATCCTTGATTGGGAGCTAAAATGAAAATGTTGAATGAAATGTGAGCGACGCAAGAGAGTGTGACATGAAAGAGTTGTATTGTGATGTCATAAGGGGAATCTTACAGACCGGTAGGACAAGTTATCTCAAGCTCTCTGGCAGAGAAGTAACCTATGTGTAACCTAAATTTAACCTTTAGCTTAAATTTACAATTAAAGTATCCATCTCCAATTAAATGAATGAACTTCAGAGATAATAGGCTGGTTTATGCTGTGAACAGAACAAATCTTATTTTGTGATATCACAGAAGGTATGAAGATCTCTGCTCGGCTTCAAACTCCCTGATTGATAAATATGGCCCATATGCATTGTGACACTGTTGTTTACCAAAGACATCATTAGACTTGAATTAAACCTCTTCAAGCTAATAAAATGGTTTATTATTGTTGCTGCTACTACAGCATGAGGCGAGACATCTGCCACAGGAAATTGATCCCTGCAATGTGACGATTTAATCCATTCATAAAAAATGTTTAACTTTTATTTAACTCGGCAGATCCAGTTAAGAATGAATTCTTATTTACAATGATAGCCTACCCCGGCCAAACCTGAATGACACTGGGCCAATTGTGCGTCGCCCTATGGGGACTCCCAATCACAGCCAGATGTGATACAGCCTGGATTTGAACCAGGGACTGTAGTGACACCTCATGCACTGACGTACAGTGCCTAAGACCACTGCACCACTAAGTAGTCGCATGGTTCTCCGTCTCAAATGCTGTTTTTCGAGGAGCTTTTCCATATCATCAAATGAATAGGCTGTTGTCATCTGTGCTATTGAAAATAGGTTCCTTTAGTTTCAGTAAACCCATTAGTCAACACTTCAAAGATTAAACAAAGTGTCATCATAAAAGTTTATCATCTCTTCATTTTATTTCAGAGAGTAAATGAATGTTTTCCTGGTATTGTAAAATGTAAGCTATACAGAGTGAAAACTTTCAATTGAAGTCGTATTATAAAACTTGTTTTTTTTGTAGCCGATTCTGGTAGGCTCATAAAAGTATGTTATAGTAGCAATAATAATAATAATAATAAAAAAATAAAGATTTTAATTAGCTGGAAGAGGTTTAACTCAAGTCTAATGATGTCTTTGGTAAACAACAGTGTCACAATGCATATGGGCCATATTTATCAATCAGGGAGTTTGAAGCCGAGCAAAGATCTTCATGCATAAACCCCGGCATGACATCACAAAAGAAGGTCCTGTACACAGCACACACCAGCCTATTATCTGTGAAGTTCATCCCCATTCATACACCAGCCTATTATCTGTGAAGTTCATCCCCATTCATACACCAGCCTATTATCTGTGAAGTTCATCCCCATGCATACACCAGCCTATTATCTGTGAAGTTCATCCCCATTCATGGAGGAGATTCTCCTGTCCACAGCATACACCAGCCTATTATCTGTGAAGTTCATCCCCATTCATACACCAGCCTATTATCTGTGAAGTTCATCCCCATGCATACACCAGACTAGTATCTGTGAAGTTCATCCCCATGCATACACCAGCCTATTATCTGTGAAGTTCATCCCCATGCATACACCAGCCTATTATCTGTGAAGTTCATCCCCATGCATACACCAGCCTATTATCTGTGAAGTTCATCCCCATTCACGGAGGAGACTCTCCTGTCCACAGCAGACACCAGCCTATTATCTGTGAAGTTCATCCCCATTCATACACCAGCCTATTATCTGTGAAGTTCATCCCCATGCATACACCAGCCTATTATCTGTGAAGTTCATCCCCATGCATACACCAGCCTATTATCTGTCAAGTTCATCCCCATGCATACACCAGCCTATTATCTGTGAAGTTCATCCCCATGCATACACCAGCCTATTATCTGTGAAGTTCATCCCCATTCATGGAGGAGACTCTCCTGTCCACAGCATACACCAGCCTATTATCTGTGAAGTTCATCCCCATTCATGGAGGAGACTCTCCTGTCCACAGCAGACACCAGCCTATTATCTGTGAAGTTCATCCCCATTCATGGAGGAGACTCTCCTGTCCACAGCACACACCAGCCTATTATCTGTGAAGTTCAATCATTTTTATCGGCGATGACGGATAAAGCGTTCACGTACATTTACTTCTCTGCCAGAGAGCTTGACATAACTTGTCCTACCGGTCAGTACGATTCCCCTTTATGACATCACAATACAACTCTTTCTGTACGTTGATTCTATTGATGTTTACGTCTTGTGTCGCACACATTTCATTCAACGTTTTCATGTCAGCTCACAATCAAGGACGGCTGTGTATTCCCACCAGCAGCGGTGGAGTGTAGGCCTCGGACTATGTTGCCTTGTGACAATGTCCTACTGGACTCTGTGCCCGTCCCTACTTAAATTAAAAACTTTAAAAAAAAACGTTTTAAGTCAGAAGTAGTCATTGGTCTGAGTACAAAAAAAGAAAAGTAAATCCACATGATCTCCACATTGCCCATGCTCTAACAAGGTTTTCCAGCACACAGCCTTAACTTATTACAGTAGCTATGTTGGTCTACTGTACTTCAAACAATCTGTAGGCAGGTTGTTTAGGAATCAAACCTTCTCAAACACCCTCATTCATACTCCTAGCGGAGGTGCTTCCGCAATAAAGTGATTTGTACCACATTAAAGTTGTTAAAGTATTGGGTTCTTCACACACCACACTAATCCCATTCCACTACCTGTTCAAGCTTTTTATAATGATATGAAAACATAACGTGCTTTTATACTTACGAGAACATCATACTTGATTGAGCTGTTTTGTCTTGTGATAATGTAGTGAATGTCTGAATTTCCTAAAACCCTTTTTAGTTAGAAATATATTTAATTGAGAAAAAAACATTTTTTGGGGGGGTCGATAGGTGTCCTAAATAACAACAGGTAGTGGTGTGTTGGACAGTTATCCATTCCTGATTTCTGTAACCATTATCTTACCTGTGTAATATTGACCTAAACTCAGAAACACTAAATAACAACAGGTAGTGGTGTGTTGGACAGTTATCCATTCCTGATTTCTGTAACCATTATCTTACCTGTTTAATATTGACCTAAACTCAGAAACACTAAATAACAACAGGTAGTGGTGCGTTGGACAGTTATCCATTCCTGATTTCTGTAACCATTATCTTACCTGTGTAATATTGACCTAAACTCAGAAACACTAAATAACAACAGGTTGACAGTTATCCATTCCTGATTTCTGTAACCATTATCTTACAGAAAACACACTAAATAACAACAGGTAGTGGTGCGTTGGACAGTTATCCATTCCTGATTTCTGTAACCATTATCTTACCTGTGTAATATTGACCTAAACTCAGAAACACTAAATAACAACAGGTAGTGGTGCGTTATCCATTCCTGATTTCTGTAACCATTATCTTACCTGTTATCCATTCAACAGGTGATTTCTTCCTGATTTCTGTAACCATTATCTTACCTGTGTAATATTGACCTAAACTCAGAAACACCTGTTTTACAAACATGGTCCTGTTTAATCAATTACTGTGCTGATGATCAATTGGAAATTCATTACCTTTGTCAAGTGAATATGGAGCTTAAATTTATGTGTGTATTTTTATTTATTTTTGTAATAAGGATGGTGACGCTTCCCTAGATCTGTGCCTCGACATAATCCTGTCTCTACGGACAATTCCTTCAACCTCATGGCTTGGTTTTTGCTCTGACATGACCTGTCAACTGTGAGATCTTATATAGACAGGTTGTGTGCCTTTCCAAATCATGTCCAATCAATTGAATTTACCAGATGTGGGCTCCAATCAAGTTTTAGAAACATCTTAAGGATGATCAATGGAAACAGAAAGCACCTGAGCTCAATTTCAAGCCTGTAACATAATACAATGGGGAAATGCATTGTAGACTACATGACCAAAATGATGTGGACACCTGCTCGTTGAACATCTCATTCCATAAATCATGGGCATTTATATGGAGTTGGTCCCCCCTTTTCTGCTATAACAGCCTCTACTCTTCTGGGAAGGCTTTCCACTAGATTTTGGAACATTGCTGCTATAACAGACTCTACTCTTCTGGGAAGGCTTTCCACTAGATGTTGGAACATTGCTGCTATAACAGACTCTACTCTTCTGGGAAGGCTTTCCACTAGATGTTGGAACATTGCTGCTATAACAGCCTCTAATCTTCTAGGAAGGCTTTCCACTAGATGTTGGAACATTGCTGCAGGGACTTGCTTCCATTCAGCCACAAGAACATACACTATGCTACGCTATGCAACATTATATTACACTATGCTAGGTTATGTTACGCTATGCTACGCAATGCTACGCTATGCTAGGTTATGTTACGCTATGCTACGTTACAGTGCCTTGCAAAAGTATTCATCCCACTTGGCGTTTTTCCTATTTTGTTGCATTTACAACCTGTAATTTTAGTTGATTTTCAATTTGTATTTCATGTAATGGACATACACAAAATAGTCCAAATTGAAATTTGAAATGAAAAAAACAACTTGCTTAAAAAAAAAATCAAAAATGTTTAAATGAAAAACTGGTGCTTGCATATGTATTCACCCACGTTGCCTTGAAGCCCATAAATACTATCTAGTGCAACCAACTACCTCCAGAAGTCACAAAATTAGTTTGATTTATTTAAGTGTCACATGATCTGTCACTTGATCTCCGTATATATCCATCTGCTCTGAAAGACCACAGAGTTTGCAACACCACTAAGCAAGGGGCACCACCAAGCAAGCGGCACCATGAATCCATTATAACAATTTTGAAAGAATATGGCACCCCAACAAAACTTCCAAGAGAGGGTTGCCAACCAAATCTCATGGAACAGGCAAGGAGGGCATTAATCAGAGAGACAACAAATTTTGTAATTTTGTATATTTCTGTTGACTCCAACATAGCGGAGAAATATTGCTTACGTCTGAGCGCTGTCTCAGGTTATTGTATAGTCAACTAATTCTGTAACGTTAAAAATAAACGTAATACAGCGGGTGCATTAAGAAGCAGTGTATCTTTCTAACTATATGTAGAACATGTATATTTAGTCAAAGTTTATGATGTTTATTTCTGTTATCTGGCGGAGGTATCTATAATTTCTCCGTGCATTTTGTGCATTTTCTGAACATGTTGTCAATGTAAACGGAGATTTAAGGATATAAATTATTAATATGGATATGCAAATTATTGAAAAAAACATAAATGTACTGTGTAACATGTCCTATTACTGTCATCTGATGAAGATTTTCAAAAGGTTAGTGAATTATTTTAATTTTAATCCTGCTTTTGTGATTGCATCTTTTGTTCGACAAAATGGCTGTATATCGTCTGTGTCCTTGTGGTGGTTTGATATAAATATGTGCTATGTTTTCACCGTAAAACATTTTAGAAATCTGACACGCTGTAATGGTTTTCTGTATGGGAAAGAGAGTCGGACCAAAATGCAGCGTGTAGATTGCGATCCATGTTTATTCAACTGAAGCAACACGAATCTAAATACAAACACTACAAAACTAATAAACGTAACGAAAACCAAAACAGCCTAATACTGTTGCACATACACACAGAACAAGGACATCAAGACACTAAGGACAATCACCCACAAAACCCAACACCAAACAGGCTACCTAAATATGGTTCCCAATCAGAGACAATGACGAACACCTGCTTCTGATTGAGAACCATATCAGGCCAAACATAGAACTAGACAAACTAGACATGTAACATAGAATGCTCACCCAGCTTACACCCTGACCAACCAAAACATAGAAACATACAAAGTAAACTATGGTCAGGGTGTAACACACGCTGGGTAGATGAACAATGTGTTTATCTTTTATTTGAGCAATTGGACTTGTTAATATGCGGAGGTTAAATATTTCGAAGAATATTTTTGCATTCTGTGCGCCATTGTTTCAGTTGAGCGGGGGGTGGTACCCCTTGGGGAACCTGTACCGTTAACACGTTAGACTACTGCAATGCTCTACTTTCCGGCTACCGGGATAAAGCACTAAGTGATCTTCAGTTAGTGCTAAATACGGCTGCTAGAATGAGGACTAGAACCAAAAAAATTGATCATATTACTCCAGTGCTAGCCTCCCTACACTGGCTTCCTGTCAAGGCAAGGGCTGATTTCAAGGTTTTACTGCTAACCTACAAAGCATTACATGGGCTTGCTCCTACCGTATGCTACGGTCTAATTGTCCCTAGAATTTCTAAGCAAACAGCTGGAGGCAGGGCTTTCTCCTAAAGAGCTCCATTTTTATGGAATGGTCTGCCTACCCATGTGAGAGATGCAAACCCGGTCTCAACCTTTAACTCTTTACTGAAAACTCATCTCTTCAGTGGGTCATATGATTGAGTGTAGTCTGGCCCAGGAGTGTGAAGGTGAACAGAAAGGCTCTGGAGCAACAAACAGCCCTTGCTGTCTCTGCCTGGCCGGTTCCCCTCTTTCCACTGGGATTCTCTGCCTCTAACCCTATTACTGGGGCTGAGTCACTGGCTTACTGGTGCTCTGGCTTACTGGTCCATAGGAGGGGTACGTCACTTGAGTGGGTTGAGTCACTGATGTGATCTTCCTGTCTGGGTTGGTGCCCCCCCTTGGGTTGTGCCGTGGCAGAGATCTTTGTGGGCTATACTCGGCCTTGTCTCAGGATGGTAACTTGGTAGTTGAAGATATACCTCTAGTGGTGTGGGGGCTGTGCTTTGGCAAAGTGGGTGGGGTTATATCCTTCCTGTTTGGCCCTGTCCGGGGGTATCATCGGATGGGGCCACAGTGTCTCCTGACCCCTCCTGTCTTAGCCTCCAGTATTTATGCCGCAGTAGTTTATGTGTCGGGGGGCTATGGTCAGCTGGTTATATCTGGAGTACTTCTCCTGTCTTATCCAGTGTCCTGTGTGAATTTTAGTATGCTCTCTCTAATTCTCTCTTTCTCTCTTTCTTTCTCTCTCTCGGAGGACCTGAGCTCTAGGACGATGTCTCAGGACTACCTGGCATGATGACTGCTTACTGTCCCCAGTCCAC
>NC_060175.1:7867023-7933555 GCF_021184085.1 Oncorhynchus gorbuscha
ACCCTCACCAGCTAGGTGATGTAGAACACCCTCACCAGCTAGGTGATGTAGAACACTTTCACCAGCTAGGTGATGTACAACACCCTCACCAGCTAGGTGATGTAGAACACTCTCACCAGCTAGGTGATGTAGAACACGCTAACCAGCTAGGTGATGTAGAACACCCTCACCAGCTAGGTGATGTAGAACACGTTCACCAGCTAGGTGATGTACAACACCCTCACCAGCTAGGTGATGTAGAACACTTTCACCAGCTAGGTGATGTAGAACACTTTCACCAGCTAGGTGATGTAGAACACTTTCACCAGCAAGCTGATGTACAACACCCTCACCAGCTAGGTGATGTAGAACACCCTCACCAGCTAGGTGATGTACAACACCCTCACCAGCTAGGTGATGTAGAACACCCTCACCAGCTAGGTGATGTAGAACACCCTCACCAGCTAGGTGATGTAGAACACCCTCACCAGCTAGGTGATGTAGAACACTTTCACCAGCTAGGTGATGTAGAACAGTTTCACCAGCTAGGTGATGTAGAACACTTTCACCAGCTAGGTGATGTACAACACTTTCACCAGCTAGGTGATGTACAACACCCTCACCAGCTAGGTGATGTACAACAGTTTCACCAGCTAGGTGATGTACAACAGTTTCACCAGCTAGGTGATGTACAACAGTTTCACCAGCTAGGTGATGTACAACACCCTCACCAGCTAGGTGATGTACAACAGTTTCACCAGCTAGGTGATGTACAACAGTTTCACCAGCTAGGTGATGTACAACAGTTTCACCAGCTAGGTGATGTACAACAGTTTCACCAGCTAGGTGATGTACAACACCCTCACCAGCTAGGTGATGTACAACACCCTCACCAGCTAGGTGATGTACATCACCCTCACCAGCTAGGTGATGTACAACACCCTCACCAGCTAGGTGATGTACAACACCCTCACCAGCTAGGTGATGTAGAATACCCTCACCAGCTAGGTGATGTACAACACCCTCACCAGCTAGGTGATGTACAACACCCTCACCAGCTAGGTGATGCCAAACCATCTAGCAAACTGCTTGTCAGGTCTTCCTCCAATGACCTATAACTTCTCTAGCTTTCTCCATCCACATGTTCTATCTGATGTTATCCAGAGAGAAGGTCGGTCACAGAATCCATCTTCAACTGAATTGGGTTAGACTGAGACAGACAGAAAACGAAACCAATTAGAAGCCGGAGACTGAGAAAGAAGATCTTTGCACTGGGGCTGTAGAGTTGAGGAATGTAGATCAGAACTTTAACAGGGAGGCTGACGTTCTACAGCAAATAAAGAAATCCAGTTTATTTCTCCAGGTGGATTCAGATCAGTTGTTCTCAGATGAGTTATACCCTGAACCACTGGAAAACAAAACAATTGAATTAAAAATCAAACCTCAGATATGTCTGATGTCTCTGGATGTTGTTGGATACATATTTCATGTTTGGTTTGAGATTTTCTGTCACTGAATAACCCTGAATAACGAGCTTTTTTAAAAGCCTGGACACCGGATGATATATATATATATATATGTACTATATTAAACCACATTTTGGAATACCGTAGAGGAGTTAAAACATACTTTAATTAACTTGCCTGCAAAAATACATAATGGTTTAATGACAGGTGGAAGTGAATACAAAGTTCTCTAACGGTACAGTGATTTCACTGTCGGATGATAAGGTGCAGAGAACCTTCACATTACATTTACATGTATGTCAACCTGCATTAGCATACTAAACAGGTATTTTTAGTGTGTGTCACGCAGATAGGGAATACGTCTCAGTGTGACAAATTAAAAGGGTCCTTGTGTGTTGAACATTTGAAAGGTAGATCTAGGTAGGGCTGGTGATGCTGATGAAATAGGTAAAGCTTTTGACCCATTTCTCCTTGGCCCTGGATGAGAGCAGTGATGCACGTGACACGGTGCAGTTGTTGATATTGTTACGAGGCACAAGCCCAGACTTTTAAATGGCAGAGGAGCTTGCTTCAGTGCAGTCAATGAAGAGCACAACCGCAGCAGAAGTTATTGGAGGAGGTTATTTAGTGTGTAGCAAAGCTGGGACTGAGTTTTGAACAGTTATTCAGTGTGACCGACCACTGATGGGGGCCCAAACTTGACAGGAAAAACCATTGGTCTTTTGAAGAGGATACAAGAGCAAGAAGCTGAGCTGAACCCAGATGAGAAAAATGATTTTCCTGCATTTTATTATTCATCAGGAGGTGCTCTGTAAATGTGTTCTGAAAATGAGACATGTTGTGGATACAGTCACTAAAGTGATACACTTCATAAGAGCAATATCTTTAAACCACAGGCAGTTTGTCTCACTGTTGGAAGAGACCGAGTCAGGTCATGCAGATCTCCCTTCCACACAAACGTGAGATGGCTGAGTTTGGGGAAAGTGCTTAAAAGGGACCTGAAGATGGAGATTGTTGAGTTTTGCAAATGAAAGCAAAATATGTGGATTTCCCTCAACGGTAAAATAAAGAATAGTTGGCTGATTTCACCGTGGACATCATGGCCCTCATGAACAAACTTAATTACAACCTACAAGGGAAGGGCCTTTTTGCACATCAGATGTACAGCCTTGTCAAAGCCTTCAACGGAAAATGACTCCCCCTGACCCGCCAAGTAGAAATAGATGCTAACAATCTCACCCATCTGTTCCCTATCAGATGATCAGCGGGAGAAGTTTACATCACTGCTGCTTTGAACGGTGAGTTTTCTCGTCGTTTTGATGATTTCAAAGTGTTGGAATATGACATGCTGTTTGTTTCCTCTCCTTTCGACTTCAATGTAGATAACACTCCCACTGACCTGCAGCTTGAGCTTATTGATCTTCAGTCTGATGCAGTGATTGGACAACAATTCAAAACAATGTCACTGACGAGGTTTAATGCATCTCAGGAGTAATAAAAGTTTCCAACGATGAATCATGCTCAGAAGGTGTTTTTGCTGTTTGGATCAACCTATGTATGAGAACAGACATTTTCAGTGATGAAATATAACAAGTCAAGGCACAGATCATCTCTTACTGACTCTCAGCTCTTAGCAATCCTGTGTCATGTTTTGTCATTTATTATCTTGTCTTGTCCCTGTGCTTCCCATTCTATTCGTTTCCCTCTGCTGGTCTTATTAGGTTCTTTCCCTCTTTCTATCCCTCTCTCTCCCCCTCCCTCTCTCACTCTCTCGCTCTCTCTTCTCTCTATCGTTCCGTTCCTGCTCCCAGCTGTTCCTATTCCCCTAATCAATCATTTAGTCTTCCCACACCTGTTCCCGATCCTTTCCCCTGATTAGAGTCCCTATTTCTTCCTTTGTGTTCCGTTCCTGTCCTGTCGGTTCCTTGTTTAGAATTCACCGTGCTGTGATTGTGTATCGCCCTGTCGTGTCGTGTTTTCCTCAGATGCTGCGTGGTGAGCAGGTGTCTGAGTCTGTCTGGTTCGAGTGCCTTCCCGAGGCAACCTGCTGTTCACCTGCTGTTCAAGATCGAGTCTCCAGTTAGTCCTCGTCATTTCGAGTGAAAGTTGTGTTTTTTTGTTTGTATTCACTTTACTGGATTAAAGACTCTGTTTTCGCCAAGTCGCTTTTGGGTCCTCTTTCACCTGCATGACAGAAGGAACCGACCAAGGAATGGACCCAGCGACTTCAGACGCTCGTTACACTGCCGTCGAGATCCAAGGAGCCATGCTCGGCAGACACGAGCAGGAATTGTCTGCTGCTCGCCATGCCGTGGAGAACCTGGCCGCTCAGGTTTCCGACCTCTCTGGACAGTTCCAGAGTCTACGTCTCGTGCCACCTGTTACTTCCTGGCCTGTCGAGCCTCCAGAACCTAGGGTTAATAACCCACCTTGCTACTCCGGGCAGCCCACTGAGTGCCGCTCCTTTCTCACGCAGTGTGAGATTGTGTTCTCTCTCCAACCCAACACATACTCTAGAGAGAGCTCGGGTTGCTTACGTCATTTCACTCCTTACTGGCCGGGCTCGAGAATGGGGCACAGCTATCTGGGAGGCAAGGGCTGATTGCTCTAACAAGTTCCAGAACTTTAAAGAGGAGATGATTCGGGTTTTTGACCGTTCAGTTTTTGGTAGGGAGGCTTCTAGGGCCCTGGCTTCCTTATGCCAAGGTGAACGGTCCATAACGGATTATTCTATTGAGTTTCGCACTCTTGCTGCCTCTAGTGAGTGGAACGAGCCGGCGCTGCTCGCTCGTTTTCTGGAGGGACTCCACGCAGTGGTTAAGGATGAGATTCTCTCCCGGGAGGTTCCTTCAGATGTGGACTCTTTGATTGCTCTCGCCATCCGCATAGAACGACGGGTAGATCTTCGTCACCGGGCTCGTGGAAGAGAGCTCGCATCAACGGTGTTTCCCTGCTCCGCATCGCAACCATCTCCCTCCTCTGGCTCAGAGTCTGAGCCCATGCAGCTGGGAGGGATTCGCATCTCGACTAAGGAGAGGGAACGGAGGATCACCAACCGCCTGTGCCTCTATTGCGGAGTTGCTGGACATTTTGTTAATTCATGTCCAGTAAAGGCCAGAGCTCATCTGTAAGCGGAGGGCTACAGGTGAGCGCAACTACTCAAGTCTCTCCATCAAAATCCTGTACTACTTTGTCGGTCCATCTACGCTGGACCGGTTCGGGTGCTACATGTAGTGCCTTGATAGACTCTGGGGCTGAGGGTTGTTTCATGGACGAAGCATGGGTTCGGAAACATGACATTCCTTTCAGAGAGTTAGATAAGCCTACGCCCATGTTCGCCTTAGATGGTAGTCATCTTCCCAGTATCAGATTTGAGACACTACCTTTAACCCTCACAGTATCTGGTAACCACAGTGAGACTATTTCTTTTTTGATTTTTCGTTCACCGTTTACACCTGTTGTTTTGGGTCATCCCTGGCTAGTATGTCATAATCCTTCTATTAATTGGTCTAGTAATTCTATCCTATCCTGGAACGTTTCTTGTCATGTGAAGTGTTTAATGTCTGCCATCCCTCCCGTTTCTTCTGTCCCTACTTCTCAGGAGGAACCTGGCGATTTGACAGGAGTGCCGGAGGAATATCATGATCTGCGCACGGTCTTCAGTCGGTCCCGAGCCAACTCCCTTCCTCCTCACCGGTCGTATGATTGTAGTATTGATCTCCTTCCGGGGACCACTCCTTCTCGGGGTAGACTATACTCTCTGTCGGCTCCCGAACGTAAGGCTCTCGAGGATTATTTGTCTGTGTCTCTTGACGCCGGTACCATAGTGCCTTCTTCCTCTCCGGCCGGGGCGGGGTTCTTTTTTGTTAAGAAGAAGGACGGTACTCTGCGCCCCTGCGTGGATTATCGAGGGCTGAATGACATAACGGTTAAGAATCGTTATCCGCTTCCCCTTATGTCATCAGCCTTCGAGATTCTGCAGGGAGCCAGGTGCTTTACTAAGTTGGACCTTCGTAACGCTTACCATCTCGTGCGCATCAGAGAGGGGGACGAGTGGAAAACGGCGTTTAACACTCCGTTAGGGCATTTTGAGTACCGGGTTCTGCCGTTTGGTCTCGCCAATGCGCCAGCTGTTTTTCAGGCATTAGTTAATGATGTTCTGAGAGACATGCTGAACATCTTTGTTTTTGTCTATCTTGACGATATCCTGATTTTTTCTCCGTCACTCGAGATTCATGTTCAGCACGTTCGACGTGTCCTACAGCGCCTTTTAGAGAATTGTCTCTACGTAAAGTCTGAGAAGTGCTCTTTTCATGTCTCCTCCGTTACTTTTCTCGGTTCCGTTATTTCCGCTGAAGGCATTCAGATGGATTCCGCTAAGGTCCAAGCTGTCAGTGATTGGCCCGTTCCAAGGTCACGTGTCGAGTTGCAGCGCTTTTTAGGTTTCGCTAATTTCTATCGGCGTTTCATTCGTAATTTCGGTCAAGTTGCTGCCCCTCTCACAGCTCTTACTTCTGTCAAGACGTGTTTTAAGTGGTCGGTTCCGCCCAGGGGAGCTTTTGATCTTCTAAAAGAACGTTTTACGTCCGCTCCTATCCTCGTTACTCCTGACGTCACTAGACAATTCATTGTCGAGGTTGACGCTTCAGAGGTAGGCGTGGGAGCCATTCTATCCCAGCGCTTCCAGTCTGACGATAAGGTTCATCCTTGCGCTTATTTTTCTCATCGCCTGTCGCCATCTGAGCGCAACTATGATGTGGGTAACCGTGAACTGCTCGCCATCCGCTTAGCCCTAGGCGAATGGCGACAGTGGTTGGAGGGGGCGACCGTTCCTTTTGTCGTTTGGACAGACCATAAGAACCTTGAGTACATCCGTTCTGCCAAACGACTTAATGCCCGTCAAGCTCGTTGGGCGTTGTTTTTCGCTCGTTTCGAGTTTGTGATTTCTTACCGTCCGGGTAGCAAGAACACCAAGCCTGATGCCTTATCCCGTCTGTTTAGTTCTTCTGTGGCTTCTACTGATCCCGAGGGATTCTTCCTTATGGGCGTGTTGTCGGGTTAACAGTCTGGGGAATTGAAAGACAGGTTAAGCAAGCACTCACGCACACTGCGTCGCCGCGCGCTTGTCCTAGTAACCTCCTTTTCGTTCCTGTTTCCACTCGTCTGGCTGTTCTTCAGTGGGCTCACTCTGCCAAGTTAGCTGGTCATCCCGGTGTTCGAGGCACTCTTGCGTCTATTCGCCAGCGCTTTTGGTGGCCGACTCAGGAGCGTGACACGCGCCGTTTCGTGGCTGCTTGTTCGGACTGCGCGCAGACTAAGTCGGGTAACTCTCCTCCTGCCGGTCGTCTCAGACCGCTCCCCATTCCTTCTCGACCATGGTCTCACATCGCCCTAGACTTCATTACCGGTCTGCCTTTGTCTGCGGGGAAGACTGTGATTCTTACGGTTGTCGATAGGTTCTCTAAGGCGGCACATTTCATTCCCCTCGCTAAACTTCCTTCCGCTAAGGAGACGGCACAAATCATTATCGAGAATGTATTCAGAATTCATGGCCTCCCGTTAGACGCCGTTTCAGACAGAGGCCCGCAATTCACGTCACAGTTTTGGAGGGAGTTCTGTCGTTTGATTGGTGCGTCCGTCAGTCTCTCTTCCGGGTTTCATCCCCAGTCTAACGGTCAAGCAGAGAGGGCCAATCAGACGATTGGTCGCATACTACGCAGCCTTTCTTTCAGAAACCCTGCGTCTTGGGCAGAACAGCTCCCCTGGGCAGAATACGCTCACAATTCGCTTCCTTCGTCTGCTACCGGGTTATCTCCGTTTCAGAGTAGTCTGGGTTACCAGCCTCCTCTGTTCTCATCCCAGCTTGCCGAGTCCAGCGTTCCCTCCGCTCAAGCGTTTGTCCAACGTTGTGAGCGCACCTGGAGGAGGGTGAGGTCTGCACTTTGCCGTTACAGGGCACAGACTGTGAGAGCCGCCAATAAACGCAGGATTAAGAGTCCAAGGTATTGTTGCGGCCAGAGAGTGTGGCTTTCCACTCGCAACCTTCCTCTTACGACAGCTTCTCGTAAGTTGACTCCGCGGTTCATTGGTCCGTTCCGTGTCTCCCAGGTCGTCAATCCTGTCGCTGTGCGACTGCTTCTTCCGCGACATCTTCGTCGCGTCCATCCTGTCTTCCATGTCTCCTGTGTCAAGCCCTTTCTTCGCACCCCCGTTCGTCTTCCCTCCCCCCTCCCGTCCTTGTCGAGAGCGCACCTATTTACAAGGTACATAAGATCATGGACATGCGTTCTCGGGGACGGGGTCACCAATACTTAGTGGATTGGGAGGGTTACGGTCCTGAGGAGAGGAGTTGGGTTCCGTCTCGGGACGTGCTGGACCGTTCACTCATCGATGATTTCCTCCGTTGCCGCCAGGATTCCTCCTCGAGTGCGCCAGGAGGCGCTCGGTGAGTGGGGGTACTGTCATGTTTTGTCATTTATTATCTTGTCTTGTCCCTGTGCTTCCCATTCTATTCGTTTCCCTCTGCTGGTCTTATTAGGTTCTTTCCCTCTTTCTATCCCTCTCTCTCCCCCTCCCTCTCTCACTCTCTCGCTCTCTCTTCTCTCTATCGTTCCGTTCCTGCTCCCAGCTGTTCCTATTCCCCTAATCAATCATTTAGTCTTCCCACACCTGTTCCCGATCCTTTCCCCTGATTAGAGTCCCTATTTCTTCCTTTGTGTTCCGTTCCTGTCCTGTCGGTTCCTTGTTTAGAATTCACCGTGCTGTGATTGTGTATCGCCCTGTCGTGTCGTGTTTTCCTCAGATGCTGCGTGGTGAGCAGGTGTCTGAGTCTGTCTGGTTCGAGTGCCTTCCCGAGGCAACCTGCTGTTCACCTGCTGTTCAAGATCGAGTCTCCAGTTAGTCCTCGTCATTTCGAGTGAAAGTTGTGTTTTTTTTGTTTGTATTCACTTTACTGGATTAAAGACTCTGTTTTCGCCAAGTCGCTTTTGGGTCCTCTTTCACCTGCATGACATCCTGAGCATAGCGATGTCAGAAACTATACATGACTTCATTACATTACATTACATTTAAGTCATTTAGCAGACTTCACTGCTCAAGTCAATGCCCATCAGAGACTTCACTCCTCACTTGATTGATTAGTTTAAAAGTCCTCACACTGATTGAGTAGTTTAAATATAATGTTGAGCTCTGTCTTATGTTTTTTTTTGCAGAGTTCTGTCCGTAGTGCTGAATGCACAGTGTACTTTTCCCTCCATGTTGTTCATTGCATGTTCAACAATGAATATACCTACCAAAGGAGAACAAGGATGTGGTTTATTTCTGTCCATGTTAAAAGACTTCTTGATACTACCCATCCCGCAATGCTACCTTATATAATGTTACTTACCCTACATTATTCATCTCATATGCATATGTATATACTGTACTCTACAACATCGACTGCATCCTTATGTAACACATGTATCACTAGCCACTTTAACTATGCCACTTTGTTTACTTTGTCTACACACTCATCTCATATGTATATACTGTACTCGATACCATCTACTGTATGCTGCTCTGTACCATCACTCATTCATATATCCTTATGTACATGTTCCTTATCCCCTTACACTGTGTATAAGACAGTAGTTTTGGAATTGTTAGTTAGATTACTTGTTGGTTATCACTGCATTGTCGGAACTAGAAGCACAAGCATTTCGCTACACTCGCATTAACATCTGCTAACCATGTGTATGTGACAAATAAAATTTGATTTGATTTGATTTGATTTGGAGCGGAATCATCGCCTCAAACTAATTAGCATAACGCAGTGGACATAAATATCCCTAGGAAATGTTCCTATTCATGAAAATCACAAATGAAATATATTGAGACACAGCTTAGCCTTTTGTTAATCACACTGTCATCTCAGATTTTCAAAATATGCTTTACAGCTAGACACACTAGAGAAGCATTTGTGTAAGTTTATCAAGGCATAATGCTATGCTAGGCTCTGCTAGCAGCAGGGCAACATTTTCACGAAAATAAGAAAAGCAATCAAATTAAATAATTTACCTTTGAAGAACTTCGGATCTAACTGGAGACTCCCAGTTAGATAGCAAATGTTTTGTAGGCGAAATAGCTCCCATTTGTTCTTCACGTTTGGCTGTGAAATCCACCCGGAAAATGCGGTCACTACAACGCCAAACTTTTTTCCAAATTAGCTCCATAATATCGACAGAAACATGGCAAAAGTTGTTTAGAATCAATCCTCAAGGTGTTTTTCACATATCTATTCGATAAAATATCCGTCGGGACAATTGGTTTCTCATTAGAAGCGATTGGAATAATGGCTACCTCAGTACTTTACGCAAGATTTTCTGCGGGAGCCATCATGTGACCACTTGCTCAATGTGGTCCCTTACGGCTATACTTCAACATAAATGTGTAAAAAGACGTCACAATGCTGTAGACACCGTGGGGAATACGTAGAAAGCGTAAGCTCATTCGTAGCCCATTCACAGCCATATAAGGAGTCATTGGCATGCAGGGCTTTCAAAATATGGGGCACTTCCTGGTTGGATTTTTATCTGGGTTTCGCCTGTAACATCAGTTCTGTTGCACTCACTGACAATATCTTTGCAGTTTTGGAAACGTCAGAGTGTTTTCTATCCAAAGCTGTCAATGCTATGCATAGTCGAGCATCTTGTCGTGACAAAATATCCCGTTTAAAATGGGAACGTTTTTTATCCAAAGCTGAAAATACTGCCCCCTAGTTACAAAAGGTTAAAAAAGTTAAATAAGTAGCATATCTGGATGTGATTTACAGTAGATATATCTGTCATCACTTGATGTATATTCCTATAATATGATTCTGGCCGGCGATGGCAAAAAATACATTCTAATGTGACCCTCCATGAAAAAAAAAATTGCCCAGATCTATGCTACAGTCAGGACTAGATACAGTATATGAAAATACATCAGACTCTTGTATCTGATCATCTTAGCCCATACGTGTGGTTCAGCACTGATCTTAAGTGTTCTATAGGTAAACAAAGACCAGCTAAATCAGCCTCAAATCACTCGCTATGGGATTTGGTCCTTCAAGCAGGATTGGAAGGAGCGAAGGACTTTTTTGGAAGAATGATATTTAGTTGGATATTAATCGATTGTTTCTTGCTGCATTTGTGTAAAACTTTAAAAATAGATTGTTAAAAAATATGGTCCAATCGGGGAACTAACCTCCTTTGCTGAGATTTTTCCTTTTTTTTCATTGTTTAATGATCGTGAATGTATAACGTTCGCTCTCAAGAGCTAGTGTTTAGACTTAAAAGGCGGCATACTCGTTTATGCTTCGTGAGCTTCTTATAATTAACTATGAACAAAAATAAATATCTCATTCTCAGGTTGCTTATATGACCTCAAGGTGACATGTCTAAAATGGATACATTGGTGGTTTAAACTTTAAAGAAACACACCTTTGCAATGACAAACCCTCAAAAGGTAATTGTGTTGATTTCCCTGGTTTCTGGACAATCAAAGCTGCAGCCTGCATCACTATATAGTACTTCTACAGGGCCCGGGTCTAAAGTAGTGCCCTATACACGGAATAGGGTGTCATTTGGGATGTGGACGGCGTCACTGAGTGGTTTTACGATAAACAAGGAAGTCAATCAAAAGACGTCATGCAGAGATACTCTATCACCCATCATGCAGTGTTATCCAGTATCACCCATCATACAGTGTTATCCAGTATCACCCATCATACAGTGTTATCCAGTATCACCCAGCATGCAGTGTTATCCAGTATCACCCATCATGCAGTGTTATCCAGTATCACCCATCATACAGTGTTATTAAACAGTATCACCCATCATGCAGTGTTATCCAGTATCACCCATCATGCAGTGTTATCAATATCATCCATCATGCAGTGTTATCCAATATCATCCATCATGCAGTGTTATCCAGTATCACCCATCATGCAGTGTTATCCAGTATCACCCATCATACAGTGTTATAAAATATCATCCATCATACAGTGTTATCCACTATCATCCATCATACAGTGTTATCCAGTATCATCCATCGTACAGTGTTATCCACTATCATCCATCATACAGTGTTATCCAGTATCACCCATCATGCAGTGTTATCCAATATCATCCATCATGCGGTGTTATCCAGTATCACCCATCATACAGTGTTATTAAACAGTATCACCCATCATGCAGTGTTATCCAATATCATCCATCATGCAGTGTTATCCAGTATCACCCATCATGCAGTGTTATCCAGTATCACCCATCATACAGTGTTATAAAATATCATCCATCATACAGTGTTATCCAGTATCATCCATCGTACAGTGTTATCCACTATCATCCATCATACAGTGTTATCCAGTATCATCCATCATGCAGTGTTATCCAGTATCATCCATCATGCAGTGTTATCCAGTATCACCCATCATGCAGTGTTATCCAGTATCACCCATCATGCAGTGTTATCCAGTATCACCCATCATGCAGTGTTATCCAGTATCATCCATCATGCAGTGTTATCCAGTATCACCCATCATGCAGTGTTATCCAGTATCACCCATCATGCAGTGTTAAACAATATCACCCATCATGCAGTACGTCTGTGGAGGCTATATGCACATCGATGCAACTCTGGCCTAAATACCTGCTATTCTGGATTGAACACATAACGTTCCTCCCTGATTTACTTACTGTAGGGAAGCATCCCAAATGGCTCCCTATTCCTTATTAAAGTGCACTTATTTTAACCAGGCCTCTATGTTAAAAAGTAGTACCGATGTAGTTCACTATATTATGGAGAATACACAGGAGAGATACACACAGGGCTCAATCAGAGATGCCTAGTATTCAATCATCAAAGATAGTCAACAGTGTTTTATATTTCCAACTTGCAAACCGTCGGTCAGTCATCTCTTGCCAAACGTTAGCATTGTGGACAGTGTGGGCAAAGTTAGCAGAATCCTCAATGCAGTGGCATCTGTTTCTAGTTCATTCTAATTAATTGACACTGCCAAAAGCTATCCCCACCCTGCCCAAGGACTGTGCCTGCCCAATGTCCTTTCCTGTCCAAGGTCCTGTCCTTCCCAAGGTCTGTTCCTGTCCAATGTCATTCCCTGCCCAAGGTCCTGTACTGCCCAAGGTCCTGTCCTGCCCAAGGTCCTGTCCTGCCCAAGGTCTGTTCTTGCCCAGGGTCCGTTTGACAAATTCACCAGTTTTTTGGGGGAGAGAGAGAACAAAGAAAGATTAGGAAACAACAGGGAAGCCAGGAAAGTATGCTCACAAACATACCCCTGACATAGAAACAAATCAGCTGTTTCTCCTCTCCAATAAAACCTTTTTCTCTGGTGTCAGCCCCTTTACCGCACAATGTTTTAATGGGGGTATTAACACTTCCATCTGTGCTGAGTGCTCTCTAGAGAGAGAGAGAGAGAGAGAGTGAGAAAGAGTTTGAGAGAGAGAAAGAGAGAGAGACAGAGAGAGCGAGAGAGAGAGAGAGGGAGAGAGAGACAGAGAGAGACAGAGAGAGAGAGAGAGAGAGACAGAGAGAGAGAGAGAGACAGAGAGACAGAGACAGAGAGAGACAGAGACAGAGACAGAGAGAGAGACAGAGAGAGAGACAGAGAGAGAGAGAGACAGAGAGAGAGAGAGAGAGAGAGAGAGAGAGAGAGAGAGAGAGAGAGAGAGAGAGAGAGAGAGAGAGAGAGACAGGGAGATAGAGAGAGAATGTATTTCCTGTATTTCCTGTATTTTGTATGAGGGTGTAGTCATGCTCAGTTTTTAGGGGTCAGAAGTTTATGGTAAATTGTGTTCTACACCACAATGCAGTAGTGTCAACAGTCTGACAGTACAGATGGTGAACATTATTCTGACACAGTTCTACAGTCTATTAATATCTACTAGCCCTCTGTATCTCTATCACAAGGGTTAAGCATAAAACTCCCTCGGATAGAGCCAAAGGCAGACTTCCAACTAATATGATGACACCGCCCACTTAAGACTAAAAGATGTCAGTAACTGTTCAGAAGTGAGGCAAGAATCTAACTTTTTGTGTGTGTGTGTGTGTGGGCAATTGGGGCTGCAAATGTCCACAGGAACAGCTTTTCTAAGAGAGCTTGGTGTTGCTGCCGATGTGTTTGTTTGATGTGGCAAAACTAAATCCCCCGAGCAAGTCAATTGAAGAAATAGCGATTTTCCAGACAGACGCCAGAGTGGGACTTAGACAGTTTCTGAACCCTGTCTCTGAAGACAGAGGAAGAGAGACAGAGGAAGAAAGACTGGCAGTTGAAAGTGTCAGTTGAACAAAGAGGCAGTTGATCGTTTCCTGCTGTAATCTTCCTCTCTGTCCTCTTTCTCTCATACCTTAATGTATCTCTCAAATGTAGCCTACAAAATGTAGGGCATTAAGACTACACAGCCTATGAACATGGCCGCGGGAAGACAGTTTTTAGTTGGGGGATGCTGGAGTGGGGTGGGGGGAAATAGCTGATGTGCTCGTGGCAATATCTCAAGATAAACTTTGAAAAACAGTACTTTTTTTTTGCTCAGAATCTCCCAAAAGTTGATGAGAAAATATATATATTTTTTTAGCTTTTATGGACAGATTGGTTTTGTCTTTTCAGCAGTGGGCATTTGCTTTCCAAACGGTAGGCCAAAGTGTTTTTCATGATTGTATTTGGAAATATGTGAAAGGCAAACTGACAGTTATAATAATAATAATAATAATAATATAATAATATATGCCATTTAGTAGACGCTTTTATCCAAAGCAACTTACAGTCATGTGTGCATACATTCTACGTATGGGTGGTCCCGGGAATCGAACCCACTACCCTGGTGTTACAAGCGCCATGCTCTACCAACTGAGCTACAGAAGGACCAACCATTGAAATATCATCCATAGCTGGCAGTACCCATTGAATTCAAGACTGGCAGCCATTGCTAGTGTACCCATGAGTTTAACAGTGTCAAATTTACAGGTTCCAAAATCCCTTCTATAAGATTATATCTATGGCCACAACCTGACAATCTGTTCTACATGTGGTGCTCGTGCTTTCCAAACTGCAGCCCTCCCAACCTTAAGTCCTTGTGATAAAACTTAATCCACAGACATTTATTTAGAAGCTATTGATCCTCTGTATCTAAATGATGCTCTCTCTGGTGGAGTATGTTGAATACTTGCATTTATTTCTGTTCAGACGGGAGTAATATAATTATTACCCCTACTCCTGGCGGCTATGCCAATAAACCCAGCCTCTGAACCCAAGACTGGCAGTTGAACCCAGAGGAGGAAAGACTAGCAGTTGAACCCAGACGAGGAAAGACTGGCAGTTGAACCCAGAGGAGGAAAGACTGGCAGTTGAACCCAGAGGAGGAAAGACTGGCAGTTGAACCCAGAGGAGGAAAGACTGGCAGTTGAACCCAGAGGAGGAAAGACTGGCAGTTGAACCCAGAGGAGGAAAGACTGGCAGTTGAACCCAGAGGAGGAAAGACTGGCAGTTGAACCCAGAGGAGGAAAGACTGGCAGTTGAACCCAGAGGAGGAAAGACTGGCAGTTGAACCCAGAGGAGGAAAGACTGGCAGTTGAACCCAGAGGAGGAAAGACTGGCAGTTGAACCCAGAGGAGGAAAGACTGGCAGTTGAAAAGTGACATTTGAAGAAAGTTGTGGTGATCTCTTTGTGTTGCCTAATTTCTGGTTGAGGTCTCTCTCTCTCTCTCTCACACACACATTTACCACACTTTTCCTTCAAATGTAGCCTACAATGTGGCTAGGTACTTGTACTGTGTATTGAAGGTGATACACACATCCCAAACTTGAAAGAAAAACTGTGCTCAGCTAAACAGTATTATATAGATAAAGAACTGAGAAGCTGTATGTCCATGTAAAATAGTTTCCTTCATTGGATTCGCATACTACTTTAAAGTGTCGTTTAACACAGAGTTAACACTCGTTCAAATATCATTTTTGTCAATTTGATTAGGCGAGCGTTGATAAGAAGAAATCCAGCATTCTGCAAATGGATGATTTGAGAAGATAAATTAATTAATAAACTTGTTAGTTAATCTCCAGGCAGAGTAGGAGGAAACTTAATTGGAATCTCTGTAATTAAAAACAGAAGCATAATCTAGTTCTGTCTGTCGTCCCCGGCAAAGCTTTGTCGACTTCCCCGTCTTGGTGATTTTCCCCAAAAGATTAATTGACTTTACAGTAAACAGCTTCCAGAGGTTGCATAAGTTGTGATTCACAGCCTGCAGAGACATAACATTATACATATGTCTTATTATAAGACATTATAAAGGCCCATGTTTGCTTATTCCAATTTACGAAGCATTGTAGCTTCAGGTTTTAAGTCATGTGTTTACCCAGTGTTCTTTTAGAGATGTCCCTGGGAGGATGGTTCTCTGAGTGAAGGCAACATGTACAAATTCTCACAGTGGGTTAGAGGGTTGGAATGATGGAGGGTTAGAGGGTTGGAAGGATGGAGGGTTAGAGGGTTGAAGGGATGGAGGGTTAGAGGGTTGGAAGGATGGAGGGTTAGAGGGTTGGAAGGATGGAGGGTTAGAGGGTTGGAAGGATGGAGGGTTAGAGGGTTGCAGGGATGGAAGAATGGAGGGTTAGAGGGTTGAAGGAATGGAGGGTTAGAGGGTTGGAAGGATGGAGGGTTAGAGGGTTGAAGGGATGGAAGAATGGAGGGTTAGAGGGTTGAAGGAATGGAGGGTTAGAGGGTTGGAAGGATGGAGGGTTAGAGGGTTGAAGGGATGGAAGAATGGAGGGTTAGAGGGTTGAAGGAATGGAGGGTTAGAGGGTTGGAAGGATGGAGGGTTAGAGGGTTGCAGGGATGGAAGAATGGAGGGTTAGAGGGTTGAAGGAATGGAGGGTTAGAGGGTTGGAAGGATGGAGGGTTAGAGGGTTGAAGGGATGGAAGAATGGAGGGTTAGAGGGTTGAAGGAATGGAGGGTTAGAGGGTTGGAAGGATGGAGGGTTAGAGGGTTGAAGAGATGGAAGAATGGAGGGTTGAGGGATGGAGGATTGTAGGTATGGAGGGTAGAAGGATGGAGGGTAGAAGGGTTGAAGGGATGGAAGGATGGAGGGTAGAGGGATCGCTGATACAAAATTTGAAGACTGGTAATAGTCTGGCGAGTTGTCAAGGACAGTCTAGGATGTCTCTGAGATCATTCTCTGCCTCACCTTTCTCTAGGATGTCTCTGAGATCATTCTCTGCCTCACCTTTCTCTTAGAGGCTAAAGGGTTTCCCTTGAAAAAATGTAATGTTCCCTGTATGAGACTTTATAAAAGCCTGGCCTTGAAGGTAGAGGCCTCTTGAGTAGAAAAGTAATATTGGCAATGCATTTTTTATTTGAATGTTTTTAGACCTACACACACAGTATCTCCTGTAAGACCGTGGACGGTACGTGATACCAGAGTGTAAATTATACCATGACATACCAGGGGTCCACATTTCTTTCACTGGAATTGCTATTAAGCATTTGTTTTTTGGTCTTAACGTAAAAGGCATGTATTTTTAACAGTAAACACGTACCGTATTACCATGTAATTTGGCATAAACACATCCAGTCATCATGTTTTAAATTAATTGTCAAATGATTTACTTCAAAATAAAAATAGGCTACCCGTGCATATTTGTCCAAACTAATTCCCAGCATCTAAACAGTGTGTGTGTGTGTGTGTGTGTGTGTGTGTGTGTGTGTGTGTGTGTGTGTGTGTGTGTGTGTGTGTGTGTGTGTGTGTGTGTGTGTGTGTGTGTGTGTGTGTGTGTGTGTGTGTGTGTGTGTGTGTGTGTGTGAGACCAGACTTAGTCAGTAGACTGTTATGGACAGAGGACAACATGGCCCCCAGCTGAAGACCAGACTTAGTTGGTAGACTGTTATGGACAGAGGACAACATGGCCCCCAGCTGAAGACCAGACTTAGTCAGTAGACTGTTATGGACAGAGGACAACATGGCCCCCAGCTGAAGACCAGACTTAGTCAGTAGACTGTTATGGACAGAGGACAACATGGGCCCCAGCTGAAGAACAGACTTAGTCAATAGACTGTTATGGACAGAGGACAACATGGCCCCCAACTGAAGACCAGACTTAGTTGGTAGACTGTTATGGACAGAGGACAACATGGCCCCCAGCTGAAGACCAGACTTAGTCAGTAGACTGTTATGGACAGAGGACAACATGGCCCCCAGCTGAAGACCAGACTTAGTCAGTAGACTGTTATGGACAGAGGACAACATGGGCCCCAGCTGAAGAACAGACTTAGTCAATAGACTGTTATGGACAGAGGACAACATGGCCCCCAGCTGAAGACCAGACTTAGTCAGTAGACTGTTATGGACAGAGGACAACATGGCCCCCAGCTGAAGACCAGACTTAGTCATCTAAACAGTGAACTGTGCACCAGACACTGGATGAAGGGAAACAGATTGCTGTTACAAAACAACAACACGACATTCTGAACGACATTCTGAACGACATTCTGAACGACATTCTGTGATTGTCATGAGGACTCTACACTCTTGTAGCCTGAATCAATTGATGCGTCTTGCTGAAAAATTCACCTTTTGTAAAGTCTGCTTCCCAACTCACACCCTCAAACACCTAGATCCCCTGATCGCAGCTCACTACCCAGATCCCAATCACCTGAATTCTGATCACCTGTTCACACACCTGTATGTCATTATCACACACGATTTAGTTCAGTTCTTTGCACCCCGTCACTGTGAGGTATTGTTTGTTTTGTGACACACGTCTTTCAGACCGCTGGATTTTCCTGTGATTTACTCCTTATGTTTATGATAGTTTTTGCCTGCCTCACTAACAATGCCTTTTACCTATTCCCTGCCTGTACTTTAGCCTATTGGATTTCCTGTTATATTCCTATTGCCTGATCTCCCAGACTATTTTTCTAGCCTTTTCCCTGCCTGTAGTGTTGCCTTTTTGGACCCCCTGTGTATGACCTTCTGCCTGCCTCTGGACCCAGATACCTGCCCCTGGACCCAGCTACCTGCATCCTCCTGTGTATGACCTTCTGCCTGCCCCTGGACCCAGCTACCTGCCTCCTGTGTATGACCTTCTGCCTGCCTCCTCCTGTGTATGACCTTCTGCCTGCCCCTGGACCCAGCTACCTGCCTCCTCCTGTGTATGACCTTCTGCCTGCACCTGGACCCAGCTACCTGCCCCCTCCTGTGTATGACCTTCTGCCTGCCCCTGGACCCAGCTACCTGCCTCCTCCTGTGTATGACCTTCTGCCTGCCCCTGGACCCAGCTACCTGCCTCCTCCTGTGTATGACCTTCTGCCTGCCCCTGGACCCAGCTACCTGCCCCCTCCTGTGTATGACCTTCTGCCTGCCCCTGGACCCAGCTACCCGCCTCCTCCTGTGTATGACCTTCTGCCTGCCCCTGGACCCAGCTACCTTCCCCCTCCTGTGTATGACCTTCTGCCTGCCCCTGGACCCAGCTACCTGCCCCCTCCTGTGTATGACCTTCTGCCTGCCCCTGGACCCAGCTACCCGCCTCCTCCTGTGTATGACCTTCTGCCTGCCCCTGGACCCAGCTACCTGCCTCCTCATGTGTATGACCTTCTGCCTGCCCCTGAACCCAGCTACCTGCCTCCTCCTGTGTATGACCTTCTGCCTGCCCCTGGACCCAGCTACCTGCGTCCTCCTGTGTATGACCTTCTGCCTGCCCCTGGACCCAGCTACCTGCCTCTTCCTGTGGTCCTTTACAATAAACATCTGCACTTGAAACCAGCTCTCTGTCTTCCCTCGTGTTCATTACACATTTTTGTTAAAATAAAAGTCTGGACACCTGAGAAGGGTCTAAAATTAAGCTGTGTCTCTGCAGGAAACTATGACGACCCAGTTGATAATGTTGCTAGCGAAATCTCAGACAGGTGGAGTAGAGATGAATGCGATTTGAAAGAACCAATTCACTAGTTTAAACAATGACAGAGGTGGGGGTTTTCGTTTAATTTGGAATTAAGCTTTAATTTTAATATTCACCACTGTATCAGTCCAAAACATTTTAGACAAATAGGAGAATGGTGAAGTTAGAGACCTCAACATTTTACTATTGTTGCATTTAGGGGGACCCCCCATTGGAGATGCAGACATATTGATGTCATTATACTCCGTATAGTGTTCTCTAAAGTAAGGACTATGTCTAGATTCTGAAATGTAACTTTACTTCATTAATTTACTCAAGATCCAAAACATTAAATACATTAAGAACCCTTTTTAATTTGGTTTATTTTTAGAATTTTTTTTGGAACAATATACTCACTTCAAACATGTCAAATTTCAAGAGTGGGCTCTGGTACTTTTGTAGATATGACTCATTTTAGCTTACATTTTTACTTTAATGAAACCACATTAACTGCTGCCAAGGCAGCAGCTACTCTTCCTGGGGTCCAGCAAAATTATGACTGTTTACACAATTAAAAAAAATATTACAATACATTGACAGATTTCACAGCACACTGTGCCCTCAGGCCCCTATTCCACCACTACCACATATCTACAGTACAAAATCCATGTGTACTTGTGTGTATAGTGTATATGATATTGTGTGTATGCATGTGTCTGTGCCTATATTTGTGTTGCTTCACAGGCCCCGCTGTGCCATAAGGTGTATTTGTATGTTTTTTAAAATCGATTTTTTACTGCTTGCATCAGTTGCTTGATATGGAATAGAGTTCCATGTAGTCATGGCTCTGTGTAGTACTGTGCAACTCCCATAGTCTGTTCTGGACTTGGAGACTGAAGATACCTCTGGTCCGAGCTGTGCGTTGGTAGCTCAGACAGCTCAGTGCATTCAACATGTCAATACTTATCATAAATACAAGTAGTGATGAAGTCAGTCTCTGCTGACTGAAAGTGGATGCATATTATTAATATTAGCTCTCTGTGTACATCCAAGGTCCAGCTGTGCTGTCCTGTTCTGAGCCAATTAAAATTCTCTTCAGTCTCTTTTTGTAGCGCCTGACCACACGACTGAACAGTATCCAGGTGCAACAAAACTAGGGCCATTAGGACCTGCCTTGTTGATAATTGTCACTCGGAGCGGAACAGGTGAACCCAGGAGCAGACTGGGATGAGGTAACGAAGGTATTTATTGAAGCACGGGGGGGGGGGATTGAAGGCCAGGGGAAGTTTGTGCGGGTTGCTAGAAACCAGGTGTGGAGGCTGAGGCTGGAGCGAGAGGTGTGGGGACAGGGTGAGCAGGCCCGTAGGGGTATCCATAGGAGCACAGAGTGGAGAATCCAGTACAGAGTAGCAGGACTGATGAGAAGTCGGACCTGAGACCAGAGTCAGAGATGGCAGAACTGTAGCGGAGAGGAAAACAGTGTCAGGCAAGAGAAAACAGGTACAGCAGGAACAAACGGCTAGAAACATGGACTGACTCAGCAGAGATTAAGATCTGGCAGTGTGGAAGTGGCAGGACTGAGTATTTGTAATGGTAATGATTATGGAACAGATTGCAGCTGGTGGGAATCTGCTCTGACCAGCACACCTGTCTCCACAGACACAATCACATACACACAGAGAGAGGGAGAGGTAGAGGGCACTGGGGGAGTGGCGGCAGGTCAGGGAGACACCGGATGAGCACTAGAGGGCGTGTCAGGAGCATATGTGACAATAGTGCTGGTAAGAAGGTAGAGCAGTGCTTTATTATGGACAGACTACTGTGTATCAATATGTTTTCACCATGACAGTTTACAATCTAGGCTTACTCCAAGCAGTTTAGTTACCTCAACCGGCTCCATTTCCACATTATTTATTACAAGATTTGATTGAGGTTAAGGGTTTACTCAAATCTAGTGGCGTGACATTAGTAAAGATTTTTAAAAGCAATGGGCCTAGACAGCTGCCCTGGGGAATTCCTGACTCTACCTGGATTATGTTCCGCTAGGGCAGGCATTCCGCTAGCGGAACCCCTGCACAACATTCCGCTGAAAAGGCAGCGCGCAAAATTCAAAAATATTTTAGAAATATGTAACTTTCACACATTAACAAGTCCAAAACAGCAAATGAAAGATAAACATCTTGTTAATCTACCCATCGTGTCCGATTTAAAAAAAAATGCTTTACAGCGAAAGCACAACATATGATTGCTAATGAATGACTAACCTTTGATGATCTTCATCAGATGACACTCATAGGACATCATGTTACACAATACATGCATGTTTTGTTCAATAATGTGCATATTTATATCCAAAAATCTCAGTTTACATTGGCGTGTTACGTGCAGTAATGTTTTGATTCCAAAACATCCGGTGATTTTGCAGAAATACTCATAATAAACATTGATAAAAGATAACTGTTATTCACAGAATTAAAGGTAGACTTCTCCTAAATGCAACCGCTGTTTCGGATTTCAAAAAAACTTCACGGAAAAAGCATAATCTGAGAACGGCGCTCAGAACCCAAAACAGCCAGAGGAATATCCTCCATTTTGGATTCAACAGAAGTTAGAAAAAAACACTATAAATATTCACTTACCTTTGATGATCGTCATCAGAAGGCACTCCCAGGAATCCCAGTTCGACAATAAATGACTGATGTGTTCCATAACGTTCCATAAAGTCCATAATTTATGTCCAAATAGCCACTTGTTGTTAGCGTGTTCACCCCAGTAATCCATCTTCATGAGGAGCAGGCACTTCATCCAGACAAACTCAAAAAAGTTCTGTTACAGTCCTTTAGAAACATGTCAAACGATGTATGGAATCAATCTTTAGGATGTTTTTAACATAAAACATCAATAATGTTCCAACCAGAGAATTCCTTTGTCTGAAGAAAAGCACTGGAACGAGAGGTAACTCTGTCGGGAGCGCGCGTCATGAGACCAAGGTACTCTGCCAGACCACTGAGTCAAAGAGGTCTCATGAGCCCCTCCTTTATAGTATAATCCTCATTCAAGTTTCTAAAGACGGTTGACATCTAGTGGAAGCCGTAGGAAGTGCAACTTTATCCATATCTCAATGTGTATTCGGTAGGCCAAGCTTTGAAAAACTACAAACCTCCGATGTCCCACTTCCTGGTTCGATTTTTCTCAGGTTTTCACCTGCCATATGAGTTCTGTTATACTCACAGACATCATTCAAACCGTTTTAGAAACATCAGAGTGTTTTCCATCCAATACTACTAATAATATGCATTTATTAGCATCTGGGACAGAGTAGGGGACAGTTCACTGGGCACGCTATTCATCCAAAAGTGAAAATGCTGCCCCATATGTCACGCTCGACGTATTGATGAGACCAAGGCACAGCATGATATGAATACAATCTTCCTTTAATAAAGAAAGAACACTAAACAAAATTACCTTGAAGCTACAGAAACCGAGTGCTGACAGGCAACTACACATAGCCAATAACCCTCAAAACCAAAATGGAAAATGGCGACCTAAATAGGATCCCCAATCAGACACAACGATAAACAACTGCCTCTGATTGGGAACCAATTCAGGCCACCATATACCTACATTACCTAGACATACAAAAACCCCATAGATATACAAAAACTCTAGACAGGACAAAAACACACATACCCACCTTCGTCACACCCTGACCTGACCAAAATAATACACCCTATCCCAAAATAGTTAAAACACTCTCTGTGTTCTGTTTGACAGGTAACTCTTTATCCACATTATAACAGGGGATGTATAATACATACATGTTTCTAGCAGCAGACGATGATCAATAATGTCAAAAGCGAGAATGAAGTCAAACAAAACAGCCCCCAATCATTTTATCAACAATTTCTCTCAGCCAATCATCAGTCATTTGTGTAAGTGCTGTGCTTGTCTAATGTCCTTCCCTATAAGCGTGTTGAAAGTTTTTTGTCAATTTGTTAACTGTAAAAAAGCTTTGTATCTGGTCCAAAACATTTTTTTCCAAATGTTTACTAAGGGTTGGTAACAGGCTGATTGGTCGGCTATTTGAGCCAGTAAAGGGGGCTTTACTATTCTTAGGTAGCGGAAAGCCTTTTGCTTCCCTCCAGGCCTGAGGGCACACACTTTCAAGAAGGCTTAAAAATAAAATATGGCAAATAGGAGTGGCAATATCATCCACTATTATCCTCAGTAATTTGGCAGTAGTTGGCATTATCAGTTGGTTTTGTGATGAATGAGCCATCTGATTCAATGAATGATGGAGCTGAGTTTACCTTTTTCCCCCAAAATGTCCTTTATGGTACTCCAAAGCCATTCTGTGTCATTTGTCTTTATTTCATAGTGTAGTTAATTCTCCTTTTCATTCATTTTAGTCACGTTATTTCTCAATTTGCAATACGTTTGCCAATCAGTTGTGGAGCCAGACTTATTTGCCAATCCTGACTGCAGTGTGCAGTTTGGGGCGGGGCTCAATGTGGGCAGAGTCAAACATTTGACCCCGCCCACCGTTTTTTTTTTCCATCTGAGGTTTGACAGTCACACACAGAATACAAACACAGAATACAAACACACACGTTTGTGCAATGTGTGTGCATATATATATATATATATATATATATATATATATATATATATATATATATATATATACAGTTACTATCTATCCTGACTAATGCTATTTACTATTCCTCATGAGAATGGAGACAGGCTATACCATATAGACATACTGACAAGCAGAATGTGCTTGTACATTAAGTTAACCCAGCTCTAGTAAAGACATCAGAGACTCGGATGACTTCTACGTCATCTTTACGAAACAACAAAACATAACATAGGGCCTCTGGGGACTTAAGGGGCTACTGGCCTCTGTTTAAGGGCCTCTGGATGCACTTGAGGGGCTACTGGCCTCTGTTTAAGGTTCTCTGGATGCACTTGAGGGGCTACTGGCCTCTGTTTAAGGGCCTCTGGGGACTGTTTAAGGGCCTCTGGGTGCACTTGAGGGGCTACTGGCCTCTGTTTAAGGGCCTCTGGGGACTGTTTAAGGGCCTCTGGGTGCACTTGAGGGGCTACTGGCCTCTGTTTAAGGGCCTCTGGGTGCACTTGAGGGGCTACTGGCCTCTGTTTAAGGGCCTCTGGGTGCACTTGAGGGGCCACTGGCCGCTGTTTAAGGGCATCTGGGTGCTCTTGAGGGGCTACTGGCCGCTGTTTAAGGGCCTCTGGGGACTGTTTAAGGGACTCTGGGTGCTCTTGAGGGGCTACTGGCCTCTGTTTAAGGGCCTCTGGGGACTGTTTAAGGGCCTCTGGGTGCTCTTGAGGTGCTACTGGCCTCTGTTTAAGGGCCTCTGGGGACTGTTTAAGGGCCTCTGGGTGCTCTTGAAGTGCTACTGGCCACCGTTTAAGGGCCTCTGGGTGCTCTTGAGGGGCTACTGGCCTCTGTTTAAGGGCCTCTGGGGACTGTTTAAGGGCCTCTGGGTGCTCTTGAAGTGCTACCGGCCTCTGTTTAAGGGCCTCTGGGGACTGTTTAAGGGCCTCTGGGGACTGTTTAAGGGCCTCTGGGGACTGTTTAAGGGCCTCTGGGTGCTCTTGAAGTGCTACTGGCCTCTGTTTAAGGGCCTCTGGGTGCTCTTGAAGTGCTACTGGCCACTGTTTAAGGGCCTCTGAGTGCTCTTGAAGTGCTACTGGCCTCTGTTTAAGGGCGTCTGGGGACTGTTTAAGGGCCTCTGGGTGCTCTTGAAGTGCTACTGGCCACTGTTTAAGGGCCTCTGAGTGCTCTTGAAGTGCTACTGGCCTCTGTTTAAGGGCCTCTGGGGACTGTTTAAGGGCCTCTGGGGACTGTTTAAGGGCCTCTGGGTGCTCTTGAAGTGCTACTGGCCTCTGTTTAAGGGCCTCTGGGGACTGTTTAAGAGCCTCTGGGTGCTCTTTAAGTGCTACTGGCCTCTGTTTAAGGGCCTCTGAGTGCTCTTGATGGGCCACTGTTTAAGGGCCTCTGAGTGCTCTTGATGGGCCACTGTTTAAGGGCGTCTGGGGACTGTTTAAGAGCCTCTGGGTGCTCTTGAAGTGCTACTGGCCACTGTTTAAGGGCCTCTGGGTGCTCATGAGGGGCTACTGGCCACTGTTTAAGGGCCTCTGAGTGCTCTTGATGGGCCTCTGGGGACTGTTTAAGGGCCTCTGGGGACTGTTTAAGGGCCTCTGGGTGCTCTTGATGGGCCACTGGATGCTGTGTCAGGTTCTTCAGAAACTGTGCTCTGTTGATTACTGTTGCCGTAGCAATAGCAACAAAGAAAGTGTGTCTTATTTCTAGAGCTGAAGCTTTATGATTGTGAACTCGGAAAGAGAAGAATAACAGAAATGTAGCAAGTTATAACATGTAATGAAATACACTGACGTAACAGAAAAAAATAGGGCAAATCAAAAAAAAATGTGAGAGTCAAATGTATTCAATAAGCAAAGAAATAAATATGACCTATGTGGCTCACTGAAGCTTTGATGTGGTTGTTGACCATATATTGTTCAGCCTTATATGTGCAGAAGGGGAAGTGATGAAGTCGACTGCTGCATTTATTAATGCATAATGTTTTGGGACTCTCGCCCTCCAATAACACACTAACGTGTTTCTATACATCAAAGAAAATTAGCATAGACATAAAAGGCATGATAATTAGAAAGGCATAAAATAAGCAATAAGCATTTCATTTATGCTTTGTGTAGGCTGTGCAGACTCGCCATGTGCAACTTAGGGAATGGCCGCCGGCATCAACGATGCACATTTAGAGCCAGCCAAACACAACAAGGCATTGAAGAAATACAGAAAATGAACGATCAAATTGATTACATAACTGTACATGTAAACCTAGGCTTACCGCTCAAGTAGGTACATTTGTCCAAATAAGATTCCCTCATTGTGAACAATTAGCTAGCTCACGTGCAAAAGGGTGCAATTGCTAATTAGCTACCTCATGTGCAAAAGGGTGCTATTGCTAATTAGCTAGCTCATGTGCAAAAGGGTGCTATTGCTAATTAGCTAGCTCATGTGCAAAAGGGTGCTATTGCTAATTAGCTAGCTCATGTGCATAAGGGTGCAATTGCTAATTAGCTAGCTCATGTGCAAAAGGGATGCTATTGCTAATTAGCTAGCTCATGTGCAAAAGGGTGCAATTGCTAATTAGCTAGCTCATGTGCAAAAGGGATGCTATTGCTAATTAGCTAGCTCATGTGCAAAAGGGTGCAATTGCTAATTAGCTAGCTCATGTGCAAAAGGGATGCTATTGCTAATTAGCTAGCTCATGTGCAAAAGGGTGCAATTGCTAATTAGCTAGCTCATGTGCAAAAGGGATGCTATTGCTAATTAGCTAGCTCATGTGCAAAAGGGTGCTATTGCTAATTAGCTACCTCATGTGCAAATGGGTGCTAATTATTGCTATGCTAACATCGGTGCGGTAGTTGGTTATATAAAAAATGTACCACTGCACTGGTATAACATGAATATTATAAAGTACTTTATGTATAATGACAGTCTCACTTACTTCCAAGGTTCATATTTTTTATCCAAGTTAGGTTCGATTAAGATTCACTTTTGTTGACGTTGATACCTTCGACATGAACCTCAACTTGGGTGACCTTGAAAGGTTTGGGTTAAATGTGTTTGACTCCGCCCACATTGAGCCGGGCTCCAAACTGCACACTGCAGTCAGGGGCTTCTCATTCCTTTTGCCTCGTCCCTCTCAACCATACAATTTTTAAATTCCTCATCAATGCAGTTTAACAGTTTTTACAGTAGTTTTCTTAATGGGGTACGTGCTTATTAGTACCTGTAATAAGCAGTGTCATAAATGTGTCAAGTGCAGCGTCTGTTTGCTCCTCATTACACACCACAGACCAGCAACTGTTCTTTAGATCAACAACATAGGAATCACTTCAACGTATTGTATGACCTCTTACACACTATATTAGGCTCATTTCACACATGTTATCCAGACACTGACTGTTGAAACACTTGGTGGTCTATAGCAACTTCCCACAAGAATGGGCTTTAGGTGAGGCAGATGAACCTGTAGTCAAATTACTTCAACAGTATTTACCATAATATCCTCTCTAAGCTTTACAGGAATGTGTTTCTGAATATAAACAGCAACACCTCCACCTTTGGCATTTCTGTATTTTCTGTAGATGTTATAACCATGTATTGCGACCTCCGTACGATGAAAGGTATTATCTAAGTGAGTTTCAGATATAGTCAGAATATGAATGTCATCTGTTACTAGCAAATTATTGATATCATGAACCTTGTTTCTAAAGCTACATATGTTAACGTGGGCTATTTTGAGTACTTTTCTTCAGGGAAGCTCAGCAGAGGTACATTTAGGTCATTAAAGCCCCCATCTTTGTTATGTTTCAATCATCACTCTATGTCTAATAAATCATTGTGTGTTTATTTATTGAAAAGATGTAAAAAAAATATATATTTTGTATCATTTATTTCTTTGAGCCTCTTTTGGCCCTTGAAATGATCAGTCTAATTGTCTGGTCATTGGGCAACTAATTTGAAGATATTTACATACACAGCCCTGATTGGCTGACAGGATGATGTACAGCCCTCCCCCTTACCCAGATGAACAGTCATTGGTCTATTATAATCATCTGAACAGGCTGAAATTACTGTCATTATTTTCTCCTTTTCTAAATTTCAGAGTGTTATTTCGACCTCATAGGGTTGCAAAATCACGAAAAGAAAACAGTCCAATCACATTTTTAACTACACTCCCTTCAACCAATCACAGGCCTCCTTTAGGATTGTACATTCAGCAAATCACCAGCATTCCATTTGAATCAATTTTCCCAATTCACTGTGTTGGTGGTGCTCATAAAATGATAATAACCTCAAAACGTAGCAGAGATCCCACTCTGGAAATGTGATATACTTGTAGAGTATATTGTTCCAAACAATGTATTAAAATAAGCTAAATCAAAAATGCTACTTTTGAAATAAATATATTAATATTTGTATCTTGAATAAAATGTAAAATGTACATCACATATTTAAGAATCTAGACATAGTCCTTATTTTAGAGGACACTATAAGGAGTATAATGACATCAAGACATTTCACATATCTTAGGGTCTTACAGGAGACATGAATACATCTAAAAAGGGACTAAAATGGCCACTTCATGATTTTATAAAATATATATATATTATGTTGAACATCTTCCTTACAATTAAGTTTCTATGTGAAAATTGGCAATCTGAGATACCAACAATATTTTTTGCTTACGCTGGGAGCAACAATAAACCTCTCCATAGTAAAGACATTAGCCCCAATTCAATATATGATAGATCAAGGAAAACCATTTAAAAACATTTTTTTACCTTTCTTTTACTAGGCAAGTGAGTTAAGAACAAATTCTTATTTTCAATGACGGCCTAGGAACAGTGGGTTAACTGCCTGTTCAAGGGCAGAATGACAGATTTTGTACCTTGTCAGCTCAGGGATTTGAACTTGCAACCTTTCGGTTACTCGTCCAACACTCTTAACCACTAGGCTACCCTGCCACCCCCAAACCATACACTGGTATCGCTAAGAACTTTACACTGTCTCATTTTAAAAAATTACGGATGGGGCTGGAGAATTGTAACCACTCTCAGATTAATAGACAGAGCTATGGATGCAGGGACTGGCCATCCATAGTTTTGACCATGAAGGACTGACCATCCACTAACCACGGTGGACTGACCATCCATTAACCACGGTGGACTGACCATCCATTAACCACGGTGGACTGACCATCCATTAACCACGGTGGACTGACCATCCATTAACCACGGTGGACTGACCATCCATTAACCACGGTGGACTGACCATCCATTAACCACGGTGGACTGACCATCCATTAACCACGGTGGACTGACCATCCATTAACCACGGTGGACTGACCATCCATTAACCACGGTGGACTGACCATCCATTAACCACGGTGGACTGACAATTAATTAACCACGGTGGACTGACCATCCATTAACCACGGTGGACTGACAATTAATTAACCACGGTGGACTGACCATCCATTAACCACGGTGGACTGACCATCCATTAACCACGGTGGACTGACCATCCATTAACCACGGTGGACTGACCATCCATTAACCACGGTGGACTGACCATCCATTAACCACGGTGGACTGACCATCCATTAACCACGGTGGACTGACCATCCATTAACCACGGTGGACTGACCATCCATTAACCACGGTGGACTGACCATCCATTAACCACGGTGGACTGACCATCCATTAACCACGGTGGACTGACCATCCATTAACCACGGTGGACTGACCATCCATTAACCACGGTGGACTGACCATCCATTAACCACGGTGGACTGACCATCCATTAACCACGGTGGACTGACCATCCATTAACCACGGTGGACTGACCATCCACTAACCACGGACTGACCATCCATTAACCACGGTGGACTGACCATCCATTAACCACGGTGGACTGACCATCCATTAACCACGGTGGACTGACCATCCATTAACCACGGTGGACTGACCATCCATTAACCACGGTGGACTGACCATCCATTAACCACGGTGGACTGACCATCCATTAACCACGGTGGACTGACCATCCACTAACCACGGTGGACTGACCATCCATTAACCACGGTGGACTGACCATCCATTAACCACGGTGGACTGACCATCCATTAACCACGGTGGACTGACCATCCATTAACCATGTTTTCTGGCTGCATTGTGTTGGTTTGGATATATTTTGAATATAAACACTGGTGTAAAACCAGCTTATGTTTCGTATTCTTATAAAGTCAACTTAGTGTATGTAAACTTCTGACCCTTCTACAGCCCTGCCCTGTCATGCTATCTAAGCCTTCTGCAGCCCCACCCTGCTATCTAACCCTTCTACAGCCCTGGCCTGTCCTGCTATCTAACCCTTCTACAGCCCCGCCCTGTCCTGCTATCTAACCCTTCTACAGCCCCGCCCTGTCCTGCTATCTAACCCTTCTGCAGCCCTGCTATCTAACCCTTCTACAGCCCTGGCCTGTCCTGCTATCTAACCCTTCTGCAGCCCCACCCTGCTATCTAACCCTTCTACAACCCCACCCTGCTATCTAACCCTTCTGCAGCCCCACCCTGTCCTGCTATCTAACCCTTCTGCAGCCCCACCCTGCTATCTAACCCTTCTGCAGCCCCACCCTGCTATCTAACCCTTCTACAGCCCTGGCCTGTCCTGCTATCTAACCCTTCTGCAACCCCACCCTGCTATCTAACCCTTCTACAGCCCTGCCCTGTCCTGCCATCCTGCTCTAACCTATATAAACTGTTACAGTGAGCCATGCCCACTATTACCCTTTCACACTGTCGTGCCAACCTGAACCAAATGGTGCTGATTCTGATTCTGATTTATTTTAATATTGTCCTACTCAACACAGTTCCAGAAGCTATGGTGGATGGACAACCAGGCCAGCACAGTGCAGTCAGGGTGAAAAACCTCTTATGTGAAACTTTGCTGCCCTGCTTGGAAGTTTCCTGTGTTGGATTTTCATGTCGTTGGGTTTAGTTTTCAATACATATTAGTGTTTCCTGTAGGTAGGTGGATTTAACCACTGATCAGAGGTAAGCTTCCAGGATGTTTATGTCAGATCTTAAGATAGAAGTGATCATGATAGTCTAGCATTATCTTTTCACTCTTCAGTCCACTCTTCTGACAGAATACTTGTATAGTTGAGTGGAGCCCTGTTAGAGACAGATATGATACCTGGAGTGATGCTGATGATCCTGTGCTGGGGGCACAGGTAGGACAGATATGATACCTGGAGTGATGTTGATGATCCTGTGCTGGAGCACAGGTAGGACGGATATGATACCTGGAGTGACTTGTGGATGGCGGTGATCCTTGCTCTGGAAGTCCAACCAGTCCTAAATCAGTCCTAAATCAAGCCTATGTGTCCCAGCTGTTTTATGCAAGGTGGTTTCCTTTCATCTAAGCCAAAGCATTCATAATGACTAACCTCCCTGACACCTCTTTTGCACCCCTTTTGCACCAGAAATTATAGGTTGTTGCTTCAAATCACAAGTGAGATGAAGATATTTTATGAGGGTAAGTTGCTCCGGGAATAAGATAACACCATAAGCTAAATTACTAAAATGTGAAAGTAATTTAACATTGCATAATGAATGTCAAGTCAGGGTTTTTAGAAAGAGGGATATAGTAGAGATATACTGTATAGAAAAGCTACAAAATATTTACTGCATCCAAAGCATCCATCTAGTGGAGCCATAAAGCGCTAAGCCATATAGCCCCCACACTAGCACCCATGTGAATTCAGGCCCCCCACACTAGCACCCATGTGAGTTCAGGCCCCCCACACTAGCACCCACGTGAGTTCAGGCCCCCCACACTAGCACCCATGTGAGTTCAGGCCCCCCACACTAGCACCCATGTGAGTTCAGGCCCCCCACACTAGCACCCATGTGAGTTCAGGCCCCCCACACTAGCACCCATGTGAGTTCAGGCCCCCCACACTAGCACCCACGTGAGTTCAGGCCCCCCACACTAGCACCCATGTGAATTCAGGCCCCCCACACTAGCACCCATGTGAGTTCAGGCCCCCCACACTAGCACCCACGTGAGTTCAGGCCCCCCACACTAGCACCCACGTGAGTTCAGGCCCCCCACACTAGCACCCATGTGAGTTCAGGCCCTCCACACTAGCACCCATGTGAGTTCAGGCCCCCACACTAGCACCCATGTGAGTTCAGGCCCCCACACTAGCACCCATGTGAGTTCAGGCCCCCCACACTAGCACCCATGTGAGTTCAGGCCCCCCACACTAGCACCCATGTGAGTTCAGGCCCCCCACACTAGCACCCATGTGAGTTCAGGCCCCCCACACTAGGACCCATGTCAGTTCAGGCCCCCACACTAACATCCATGTAAGTTCAGGCCCCCCACACTAGCACCCATGTGAGTTCAGGCCCCCATACTAGCACCCATGTGAGTTCAGGCCCCCCACACTAACACCCATGTGAGTTCAGGCCCCCACACTAGCATCCATGTGAGTTCAGGCCCCCACACTAGCATCCATGTGAGTTCAGGCCCCCCACACTAACATCCATGTGAGTTCAGGTCCCCCACACTAACACCCATGTGAGTTCAGGCCTCATTGCAACTCATGATAATAAGTTAGATGACTGAGATGCAGACTACCAGCAGACAGATGCTATTAGTGGAGAGGGAGTAATAAGTACTGACACACTGCAGGGCTGTTTCCCAAATGGCATTATTTTCACCATATTGGGCACTACTTTTGACCAGAGACCTATGAGCCCTGGCCCAAAGTAGTGCCGTGTATAGAGAGTAGGGTGTCATTTGGGATACATCCTCTTTTAGTGAGCTAACTCGCTCTAAGATCTGTGGCAGGTTTCAGTCGCTGCAACATTGCCTTGACAAGATGATGTAAACTGTCATTTACTTTCTTTGTGTTTTTAGCTTCCATGATCTGCTTAGAGCACAGTAATTATACTAATTAAAGTAATTATAGTAATTCATATTTTGTGTGTTTGTCAACCCTTTTTGTCATTCAAATAGATTCTTCAAAGTAAATCACTTGGACAAGCCATGTACCAAGAAGGTTGCAGTCCTCGGTAACATACTGCTTTTGAAGTGGATGAGCACTGTTCTGAGACTGTACTGCCTTCAGTGACATCTGGGCTGCTGGCCAGACAAACCTGGCAAGTACTGGACAACAACTTGACTAATGTACCATGAGTTTTCATTTTTATCTCATTATGATTTTGTAACAGAGGTGGTTCAATGATAAACCTCCCTTTACAACTGAAGATATTAGTGTTAGCTTCTTGGCTAACTTCCCGGCTTTAAACTCAGTCCCTCACATTTGCTAGTTCTTTCACTAAGAAGCAGAGTCTTGCTAACACCAGCTTCTCCACATCCTTGACTTGAGAGTCTGGAATGATTGTATTGATGTGTCAGCACTAAGCGACAATAACGAAAGGGGCGATGCCCTCAGACTTAAAGGTGGCACCCTAAGCTGGTTCATGCACTGGTTGGATATCACCGTTTCAAATTTAACATGATGTTATATTGTTTTACGTAGGACCCTCCCTAGCCCTTCCGTTTCCAGCCAGCACTTCTTGGATAAGCAATCACATAGCTAGCTAGCACAAACCTTCAGATATGGCACAGAAATCATCACACACATTATTCAAAACGTTATAACAACCCTTATACACTAAAACGAGTGGCATATTAGACAACGGCAACCTGTTAAACATTAAGATCTTGTGGCTAGCAAGTAGCAACTAACATTAGCTAGCATTGTTCAGCCATGGAAAGACAGACCGCTAATAAATTTAGCTTGCTTGCTATCAACGCAAAATTGGCAAGCTAGTCAAATGTATGTTTTAGTTAAACTAGTTAACTAGTTAGCTAATTGTAGGCTGAACCTTTCCTTTCCCATCTGAAGTTATTCATTTTCATTATTGATGTCCTTTGTTTTCATTTGTGAATCACCCATGCTAGGTAGCTACTACTGTACTACCCATGTTCACTTCTGGCAAGTTACCTCCCTGCCCCCTAATTTTGGCCATGCATGAAAATGAAGTACCCTAAACATTAATAGACTATAGTCTGGCCCAAAAAGATCAGACTACAGCAAATAGGACCAACATAAATGTAAAGACAGAGAAAATAGAGAGAGCATATACAAAATGAATTGTATTTTACAGGGTGATACAATGTATGAAGTGAACATGGAATAACTGTGGAATGTGATTATTTTACACAGACACAGAGACAACAACTGCAACTGGATAAGAGAAGAAATGGAGCTGATCTTGCTTTACGCAGAGTGTATTGGTATATGTCATTAATATGTTGATAGGTTAATTTCAGTCAAACATTTGTAATGAAAGTTCTAGGTAGCCTAGCCAGCCAGTGCATTTGTGACAGACCACCCTGATTCGGTCTTATGTAGCAACATTTGAAACAGTGTTTTTTACATTAGATAAAAGCAGAGACTCAGAGCTACAACATATATCATACACTGCATTTGATGAACAATGGGAAAGTATTTCTGCTTTGAAAATTGATAGACTTGTAACCCCACTTTTGAGAAAATGGCCCTTGACTGTTTTGGTGCAACTACTGGAGAGCTCTTCTTTGTCTACACCCATTCAGCATTGTTCACATCCTTTTAAACCAACCCTACCCATCTCTTTAAAGATTCACATGTGAGGTCATGTGTTATACAAGTGAGTAGCGTAGTAAAGATTAAGACTAAAAGTGGTAAAAGTAGTAGCCTACAATAAGGAAATATTCTTATTATTTATAAACAGAAAGTGTCCAGATAAAAAATATTTTAATAAATATTAGATGACACTTACTTACACACGTGTCTAAATTGATGGGTCACGTGAAAGAAATGCTATAATCCCCAGCCACATCTTTCCAAGTGGATGGGTCTCTACAGAAGGTGCAAACAGTACAGCCAAATGGTTACTTGCATAGTATCAATATCAAATATAGATAGTGTCAATATCAAGAGTAAAAAAGGTGTAAATGCCAGTAGAGTGCTGTTAGTTAGATTACTTGTTGGTTATCACTGCATTGTCGGAACTAGAAGCACAAGCATTTCACTACACTCACATTAACATCTGCTAACCATGTGTATGTGACCATTAACATCTGCTAACCATGTGTATGTGACCATTAACATCTGCTAACCATGTGTATGTGACGAATACAATTTGATTTGATTTGATTTGGAGAAAGAACAAAAATAATACACAGTATGTAGAAGAACAATTTCTACAACCATATCAGTGATACTTGATAGATGAGGTAATTACATGCATCCAACCAGGGGTAAAGTAGCTGAGCAGCAGAATAAATCAATCAATTGTAGCAGCAACGTATGGCGTGTGTGTTAGGAGAACAACCAACTACTTCCTGTTTTGTCTTATTCTGTGGCTGTGAGCACAGGAAGCCATGAGCTGCAAAACTCTGTTTACTTTTGAAAAGCCTGTGTAATAAAGCTGTGGTGTTTTGACTACTTAATATCTACCACCATCAAGTAGTAAAAATCTCTACCTCATTACTACTGGAAACAGTTTTCCTATGAACACTATACAACTCTACTTGTGTATCTTGGGTAGTGCATGAATAAACAATTCACTACAGAACCCATACACTGATCTACATAGTCACTAATCCACGAATAGATTTTGTCAAGTAATTCAGAAGTACTTTTTCATGAGAGTGGTGTGGCAAAACTAGAACACTCCCGGAGGCATTCTCTCTTATGTTTTACCACAATTTACTCTCTGAGGCAGCAGTAAAGGATTCTCTGTTACGTTTTGCCACAATTTACTCTCTGAGGCAGCAGTAAAGGATTCTCTGTTACGTTTTACGACAGTCAGTCTCCATGCTCTGCTACCTCCTCTCCTCTCTACTTTTTCCTTTTTCCTCTTCACGCTCATCTGCTGCAGGATTCACACCTAGCCGTCTCCTCCCCCCATCCTCTCCTCCAACTGGTTTTGGCTGGGCTCCTTGCCGCGTGCACCTCACACCCGCGTGGGAGTAAGAGGAGACTGTCACGAATCCAAAAAGCAAAAATACCAGGCAGAAGAGAGATATGAACGTCTTGAGAAGCATTAGCCTGGAACATCTCAGTAGCAGTAACCTTCTGTTCTTTTTGCCTTCCACATGTTGCTTTTCAGATACCTCTTATCATTCCTTGAAGAAATGTCCCTACGTACGAAAGACATTCAGAAAGAAGACATTTGAAGTTAATCACTCATCTCTCAGGGAAACCTGGGCTAGAGAAAAGATGGCCAGTCTGAGACGTCTTTCTTGGTCACAAGTGGTGATCTAGTTCAGTACTAATATATTGTGTCCAATAGTCCTTGAAAAATATTTTAGGCAGTTATATGATACACCTTATGGCTAGGGAAGTTCCACAGTATATCTTATGGCTTGCTGGAAAGTGTTCCCTCCACCCACACTTCTATGACTGATAAGGTATGATGCAGAGCAGGGATTGGCTACCGTAATTGGGGCGGGACTATAAAAAGAATCGGAACTCATCATAAGGGTCATCATTAGGTCCCGGGTCTTCGTACCCCCATACATACCCACACATGTAGTCAGAGGCAGGTCTAGACTTTTGGGGCCCATAAGTTTAAATCGTTTCTCTCCTCTTTCCTGTCTTTCTACAGGGGCGTAGAGAAAATGTTGCTGTTTTTAAAGAAAGGTTTCTGTAATTCTACACATTTTGCAATGGGGCGGAGAAATATGATCAGTTTTCAAGTTTCAAGTTTAACATCACGTGTACAAGTACAGTGAAATGCTTTTCTTACAAGCTCAAAACGCAACAAGGCCGTAATCAATATCAATGTAATACAAAAAAATAATATAAGGTAGAAGAAGAACACAAGACAATATGTAAGCATACTATATTCCTGCAAATGATACCAATGGGTGGAGAGAAATGCAGTTTTTTAATATGATGTCTGATTGAGAGTAACTAAAAAAAATCAATGGGAACCCTTGGTCGGTAATTCAACCATGATTACTACAACTTTAGATAGCTGGCTTGACTAATTTACAAATCTAAAAACTGTTAGCTGACATGGCTAATTGAATGACTGTCAGTGGCTGATGTAACAAGCGGAAAGCTGCAAATACACAACCACATTCTGAAATTGCAATTTGTGTTGTTGTTGGGGGCAGGGGGGCATCCCTGGTTATAGAGATGTGATATAGGACTGCTGGGTAATGATAGACTCTCTATAATTCTACTGGAAATGTTCATGCAGAGGGAACGTACCTCCATCCCTCCATTGTGGCAGAGAAAACATAAGATAACTGTTTCTAGCACAGCAGAGAGACTGCACCTTCCCTCTAGCCTCTAGTACCCCACTCGTGTGGCTGAGACAATCTACTACAGCAGGGCATCTGTTCTGTCACTGAGCTGCTTGGCCTGTTCAGGGCTCCACGACCAGATGGCTGTGGAACGCAGGACATCACGCGCGCACACGTACACACACACACACACACACACACACACACACACACACACACACACACACACACACACACACACACACACACACACACACACACACACACACACACACACACACACACACACACACACACACACACACACACACACACACACACACACTAGCAGGTGACTGATTAGCTCTGTTGTGTTGCCCTCTACTTCCCTGGGTTTCTAGGTTTCATTTGGCTGTCAATGTAACCCAATCTTATTTACTGAAGGGTCTCATTGTCACATTGGGAACCACTTTACTGCCTTGTGACACAGTTCTGTGTTGTCAGCTGGAATTGGAATTTAGAATATGCAAATAGTCTATGTGCTTTGTTTTGTGAGTGGATTATGTTAATTAGAAATAGTGGTATTTAGAAATAGCTATTTTACCATATTCAATCTCAATATTAATGTTGCTTTGTAAAAGGCCCATCACAATTTTAGAAAAAAATAGGAATTTTATTTTCATTGATATTTTTCTAAACATTATGATTGCCCTTTCATATCACGTGACTGCATTTGTATTTATTAAGTATCTCTCTTCCTGGGGTCCAAACAAGATTACACCATTAATTACATCACTAATTTCCCACTACATAACCATAATACAAAAATTGATAATACAACCACATTACAACATCACAATGTACGTGTGTGTGTACTGTACGTGTGTGCGTACTGTACGTGTGTGCGTACTGTACGTGTGTGCGTACTGTACGTGTGTGCGTACTGTACGTGTGTGCGTACTGTACTGTACGTGTGTGTGTACTGTACGTGTGTGTGTGTGTACTGTGTGTGTGTACTGTACGTTCTGTACACTGTACGTGTGTGTGTACTGTACGTTGTTCCATGTGTGTGTGTGTACTGTATGTGTTTCTGTATGTGTGTGTGTACTGTATGTTGTGTGTATTACGTGTGTGTGTACTGTACGTGTGTGTGTACTGTATGTGTGTGTGTACTGTATGTGTGTGTGTACTGTATGTGTGTGTGTACTGTACGTGTGTGTGTACTGTATGTGTGTGTGTACTGTACGTGTGTGTGTACTGTATGTGTGTGTGTACTGTATGTGTGTGTGTACTGTACGTGTGTGTGTACTGTATGTGTGTGTGTACTGTATGTGTGTGTGTACTGTATGTGTGTGTGTACTGTATGTGTGTGCGTGCTTGTGTTTGTCTCTTCACAGTCAGAGTTGTTCCATAAGGTGTCTGTTTCATACATCTGATTTTACTGCTTGCTTGAGTTACTTGATGTGGAATAGAGTTCCATGTAGTCATGGCTCTATGTAGTACTGTGGAATAGAGTTCCATGTAGTCATGGCTCTATGTAGTACTGTGGAATAGAGTTCCATGTAGTCATGGCTCTATGTAGTACTGTGGAATAGAGTTCCATGTATTCATGGCTCTATGTAGTACTGTGGAATAGAGTTCCATGTAGTCATGGCTCTATGTAGTACTGTGGAATAGAGTTCCATGTAGTCATGGCTCTATGTAGTACTGTGGAATAGAGTCCCATGTAGTCATGGCTCTATGTAGTACTGTGGAATAGAGTTCCATGTAGTCATGGCTCTATGTAGTACTGTGGAATAGAGTTCCATGTAGTCATGGCTCTATGTAGTACTGTGGAATAGAGTTCCATGTAGTCATGGCTCTATGTAGTACTGTGGAATAGAGTTCCATGTAGTCATGGCTCTATGTAGTACTGTGTGCCTCACATAGTCTGTTCTGGGGGGACTTGAGGACTGTGAAGAGACCCCTGGTGGCATGTCTTGTGGGGTTTGTATGGTTGTCTGAGCTGTGTGTTAGCTGTTTAAACAGACAGATTGGTGCTTTCCAACATGTCAAACCTCTCACAAAGACAAGTAGTGATGCAGTCAATCTCTCCTCTGCTTCATGTTAGCTCTCTGTGTACATTATGGGTCAGCCGTGCTGCTCTGATCTGGGCTGACTGTAATTTGCCTTTGTCCCTCTTTGTGGCACTTGACCTTATAACTGGGCAATAGCTGTCAGAATAGCTCACAGATCATTGCACCTGTACATAGCCCATCTCTAAATAGCCCACCCAACTACCTCATCCCCATATTGTTATTTACACTCATCTTCTGCACATCTGTCACTCCAGTATTTAATTGCTAAATTGTAATTACTCTCCACGACGGCCTATTTATTGCCTTACCTCCCAAACTTACCTCATTTGCACTCACTGTAAGTATATTTTTTATTGTGTTATTGACTGTGTGTTTGTTTATTCCATGTGTAACTCTGTGTTGTTGTTTGTGTCGCACTGCTTTGTTTTATCTTCGTCCAGGTTGCAGTTGTATATGAGAACTTGTTCTCAACTGACCTACCTGGTTAAGTAAAAGGTGTTCTCAACTGGCCTACCTGGTAAAATAAAGGTGTTCTTAACTGGCCTACCTGGTTAAATAAAGGTGTTCTCAACTGGCCTACCTGGTTAAATAAAGGTGAAATAAAAACTATAAAAAGAAGGGCAGTGCTTTCTTACGGTCAGACCTCTCCCCATCTTAGCTACTGTTGTCAATATGTTTTGACCATGAACGTTTGCAATCCAGGGTTACTCAAAGCAGTTTAATCTCCTCATCTGGCTCAGTTACAACATTATTCATTAAAACATTTAGATGAGTTTGAAGGTTTAGTGAATGATTTGTTTGTCCGAAGTACAATGCTTTTATTTTTTTTTAAATATTTAGGACCACCTTATTAATTGGCATCAAGTATAAAAACTGACGCATAGACGTACAGGCTTTACTCAGTGCCAGTGGTAGGTCATTAGTAAAAAAACGGTAGAAAGGTAAGGGGCCTAGAATGCTGCCCTGGGGAATTCCTGACTCTACCTGGCCTATATTGGAGAGGCTTCCATCCTCTGTGTTATATTAGACAGGTAATTCTTGATCTACGATATAGCAGAGGATGTAGAGCAATACCACATACATTGTTTTAGCATCAGACAATGATCGATAATGTCCATATCTTCACTGAAGTCTAACAAAACATAATCGTATTATTATTATAGCAGTCAGTCATTGGGCTCCGGAGTGGCGCAGAGGTCTAAGGCACTGCATCTCAGTGCACGAGGCGTCACTGCAGTCCGTGGATTGAATCCAAGCTATTGAGTCGATGTGCAGGGGTACGAGGTAATTGAGTTAATACAGTGCTTTCGGAAAGTATTCAGACCCCTTGACTTTTTTCACATTTTGTTACGTCACAGCCTTACTGTAAAATGGATTAAATTATTTGTTTTCCTCATCAAAATACACACAATACCCCATAATGACAAAACAGAAACAGGTTTTTAGCAATGTTTGAAAATGTATTAAAAAGTAAAATATGTTATATACCTTAATACCTTATATATACGTATTCAGACCCTTTGCTATGAGATTCTAAATTGAGCTCGGGTGCACCCTGTTTCCATTGATCATCCTTGAGATGTTTTTACAACTTGATTGGAGTCCACCTGTGGTAAATTCAATTAATTTGGACATGATTTCAAAAGGTACACACCTGTCAATATAAGGTTCCACAGTTCACAGTGCATGTCAGAGCAAAAACCAAGCCATGTGGTCGAAGGAATTGTCCGTAGAGCTCTGAGACTGGATTGTGTCAAGGCACAGATCCGGGGAAGGGTACCAACAGATTTCTGCAGCATTGAAGGTCCCCAAGATCACACTAGCCTCCATAATTCTTCAATGGAAGAAGTTTGGAACCAAGAAGACTCTTCCTTGAGCTGGCCACCTGGCCAAACTGAGCAATTCGGGGAGAAGGGCCTTGGTCATGGAGGTAACCAAGAACACAATGGTCACTTTGACAGAGCTCCGGAGTTCCTCTGTGGAGATGGGAGAACCTTCCAGAAAGACAACCATCTCTGCAACACTCCACCAATCAGACCGTTACGGTAGAGTGACCAGACAGAAGCCACTCCTCAGTAAAAGGCACATGACAGCCTGCTTTGAGTTGGTGGTCAAAAGGCACTTAAAAGAGTCTCAGACCATGAGAAACAAGATTATCTGGTCTGATGAAACCAAGATTAAACTCTTTGTCCTGAATGCCAAGAATGACGTCTGTAAAATAAAAATAATAGTATTAAAATAAAAATAATAGTATTAAAATGAATTTAGGACAAAAAATACATCACGACAAGAGAGACAACACAACACGACACAAAGAGGGACCTAAGACAACAACATAGCATCGCAGCAACACATGACAACACAGCATGGCAGCAACACAACATGACAACAACATGGTAGCAACACAACATGGAAGCAGCACAACATGGAAACAGCACAAAACATGGTACAAACATTATTGGGCACAGGCAACAGCACAAAGGGCAAGAAGGTAGAGACATCAATACATCACCTAAAGCAGCCATAACTGTCAGTAATAGTGTCCATGATTTGAGTCTTTATGTTAAGATATTAATAAAACTGTCCAGTTTGAGTGTTTGTTGCAGCTTGTTCCAGTTGCTAGCGCCACTGAACTGATCAAACGAGCGACCCAGGGATGTGTGCGCTTTGGGGACCTTGCGGGGAGTTTCAGAGATAAGCCTGTATATAAATGTTATCTGTTACTAGCACGTTATTGATTTTCATGAACCTTGTTTCTTAGGTTACATGTGTTAATGTGGGCTATTTTTTTGTGGTTTTCTCAGATGTTTATCAGAGGTAGACATGACAGTGATATTTCTATTTGAACTGATATTGCCGGGTTAACTGCACACAGTGAGTGTCCTACTAGTGCTAATCTTTCAGTGCTAACAATATAAGTCAAGTTCAGAATTACTGCTGGTGATAGCTTTCAGGAGAGGCATTCAGTCGTGTCTTCGCCAGAGTTGCAATGCCAGTGAATCTTTTGCTGTTGCGGCCCAGTGATGGCACAGGACCGTATATTTAAAAAATATATATTTTAAAGATAGAATCGGTTCTTTAAAATGCAGTTTCAGCAGTTCCGAGCGAGGCCTCCTAATGTCATTTAACCCAACATGGACTACGACAGCAGCCCCTGGCAGCTGTTTTAGAACAGTAGGAAGCAGCCTAGTAATATCCTGTCCTTGTTCCCCAGTATAACACAGGGATTTTCCCCGGAATCCTAGATGTTTCTCACCAAGAACTGTAGATGGTAACAGCTGGTGAAATGGCAGAGGAGGTCCGGCTGAGTGAAACCTCGATGACCGATCTGAGGTGAGGCACGGTGAAATCCATAGCGGCTGACAAAGGGGCCGGAAACCTCAGACACCCTCACGGTCCGATGAAGGGGGGGATCAGTTTGTGTTGTTGCTACCCTGTAACTAGCCACGTAGCAGATCAGTTTGTGTTGTAACTAGCCATGTAGCAGATCAGTTTGTGTTGTAACTAGCCATGTAGCAGATCAGTTTGTGTTGTAACTAGCCATGTAGCAGATCAGTTTGTGTTGTAACTAGTCATGTAGCAGATCAGTTTGTGTTGTTGTACCCTGTAACTCGCCATGTAGCAGATCAGTTTGTGTTGTAACTAGTCATGTAGCAGATCAGTTTGTGTTGTAACTAGCCATGTAGCAGATCAGTTTGTGTTGTAATTAGCCATGTAGCAGATCAGTTTGTGTTGTTGCTACCCTGTAACTAGCCACGTTGCAGATCTGTTTGTGTTGTTGCTACCCTGTAACTAGCCATGTAGCAGATCAGTTTGTGTTGTAACTAACCCTGGGTTGAAAACAGGGAAGAGGACAATGGTGCAGTAACCTCCGAGGACAGTGGGGGAGGAGCTGTTTGATGGCTGGATTGGGCTTCCCAAAGCCAAATAAGCCCACTAAGTCATCTCATCTCTATAGAGCTGCTATCTGACAGAATCACTAAGTCATCTCATCTCTATAGAGCTGCTGTCTGAGCTAAGTCATCATCTCATCTCTATAGAGCTGCTATCTGACAGAATCACTAAGTCATCTCATCTCTATAGAGCTGCTGTCTGACAGAATCACTAAGTCATCTCATCACCATAGACCGCTGCCTCCCATTAGGTTTACAGTGGGTGATTTCTGGATAGCAGGAAGGGAGACGTTGGCATCTGCTTAGTCCTCTAGAAGCGTCGGTCCTGCTCCGTTTTTTCACAGGCAGGTGAGCGGTCCCTGTTAAGCACTGGCCAGTCAGTCAAAGACTGTCAGAGGTCATAATTGAACTGTAACTTAGCAGGAAGTCATTCATTCTAAATGCATGATATCAAGACAGGTTATCTCTGGGGTAGAACATGAAGTGTATGGAGATAAAATAACTGAGTGGTTGGTGTTCGTTGACTGACACGTATGGAGGGAGTAAATAAATTAACTTTAGTTCTTTGATGGAGAGTCACTCCCATCTTAGTTAGGCTTTCATGAGATCTAACTAAGATAGGGGGAGATTCCGTATGGATGAAGTGAATTTCTTTACTCCCTGTAAGAGCCATGGTGCATAAACTCCTTCAGTGTCATAAGTGCAAAAGATTTGGTCATGCAGACGGGAAGAATATTGAATGCCAGCTGAGGTTATATTTTGCAATTGTGGGAGGAAAAGATGCATCCTAATTCCTGGATTGTCCTGTTAAGTTTGAAAGAGACAGAGGTGGCAAGAGTAAGGAGTGGCCAGCGTGTCTCCTATCTGGAGGAAGTGAGAAGAGACAAAGGACTGGCCAGAGTGTCGCCTATCTGGAGGCAATGAGAAGAGACAAAGGACTGGCTAGAGTGTCTCCTATCTGGAGGCAGTGAGAAGAGACAAAGGACTGGCCAGTGTCTCTCCTATCTGGAGGCAGTGAGAAGAGACAAAGGACTGGCCAGAGTGTCTTCTATCTGGAGGTAGTGAGAAGAGACAAAGGACTGTCCAGAGTGTCTCCTATCTGGAGGCAGTGAGAAGAGACACAGGACTGGCCAGAGTGTCACCTATCTGGAGGCAGTGAGAAGAGACAAAGGACTGGCCAGAGTGTCTCCTATCTGGAGGCAGTGAGAAAAGAGAAAGGACTGGCTAGAGTGTCTCCTATCTGGAGGCAGTGAGAAGAGACAAAGGACTGGCTAGAGTGTCAGTGAATGTTTCTCGACTGAGGGATTCTGATATATATTGCATGTTAAACATGGTGGACTTTATATCGTTTATTGCAATGGTCATAAACTGCACAGTGCAAACGGGAGATACATATGAGAACAGTGTTGCTTCGTTGTGAGTGTATGCTGAACATGTATTATTTATTTATATCACAGCCGAGAAATGTCAAGCCATCCTGTCAAAGAATGATCCGCCCTTACATGCCCCTGAGCCAGTAGGGATGTGATTTGATTTGGACAGTGACTGAAGGAGTGAGATGGTTTTTAAATGTCTCTTTTTGTTTCTTATTTTTATCGTTTTCTACCCCCTTACAGTGGGTGGCAGAAATACACCCAATCGGTTGTAGTTTGGCCAATAAACCTTGAAGAAGGTCAAGACTTCTTTTAAGTATTTTTTCTCCTGTTTTGTGCCTTGGAAATGGGTTGCTTGTAAGTTTTCACAATGGTTATCACTTACTACATACAAGTGTGTATTTAATTAGCTTACATTTCATATACCTTATATAGGGGAGAGCGAGATATGTTGTCACACTTTCTAACATTTACTGGGCAAAGTACATCACAATGGTATAAATGTCATACAAAATGAAAGAAGGAAGTCTTGGGCATATGTTGTATTCATGACATCTCCATATCTTATTTCAGTAGGGAGTTGTAGATCTGTCATGTTTGTCATTTATTATCATGTCTTGTCCCTGTGCTCCCCATTCTATTCATTAGGTTCTTTCCCTCTTTCTATCCCTCTCTCTCCCCCTCCCTCTCTCAGTCATCTCAGCTGTTCCTATTCCCCTAATCATCATTTAGTCTTCCCACACCTGTTCCCGATCCTTTCCCCTGATTGGAGTCCCTATTTATTCCTTTGTGTTCCGTTCCTGTCCTGTCGGTTCCTTGTTTATTCACCGTGCTGTGATTGTGTATCGCCCTGTCCTGTCGTGTTTTTGCTGTGATTGTGTATCGCCCTGTCCTGTCGTGTTTTTTGCCTTCATCAGATGCTGCGTGTGAGCAGGTGTCTCTGTCAACTACGGCCTCTACCCGAAGCGACCTGCAGTCTGTGGCCGCTTCTCCTGTTATTCCCCTCTACAGACTAGAGTTTCTGTTATTCCCTGTTTGGACTTGAATAAACTCTGTTTCTGTTAAGTCGCTTTTGGGTCCTCTTTCACCGTGACAGAAGGAACCGACCAAGGAATGGACCCCAGCGACTAGATTGAACTGTAATCCAAGGAGCCATGCTCGGCAGACACGAGCAGGAATTGTCTGCTGCTCATGCCGTAGAACCTGGCAGGTTTCCGATATCTGGACAGTTCCAGAGTCTAGTCTCGTGCCACCTGTTACTTCCTGGCCTGCCGAGCCTCCAGAACCTAGGGTTAATAACCCACCTTGCTACTCCGGGCAGCCCACTGAGTGCCGCTCCTTTCTCACGCAGTGGAGATTGTGTTCTCTCTCCAAAACACATACTCTAGAGAGAGAGCTGGTTGCTTACGTCATTTCACTCCTTACTGGCTCGAGAATGGGGCACAGCTATCTGGGAGGCAAGGGCTGATTGCTCTAACAAGTTCCAGAACTTTAAAGAGGAGATGATTCGGGTTTTTGACCGTTCAGTTTTTGGTGGGGAGGCTTCTAGGGCCCTGGCTTCCTTATGCCAAGGTGAACGGTCCATAACGGATTATTCTAAGTTTCGCACTCTTGCTGCCTCTAGTGAGTGGAACGAGCCGGCGCTGCTCCGTTTTCTGGAGGGACTCCACGCAGTGGTAAGTATGGATTCCTTCAGATGTGGACTCTTTGATTGCTTCATCCGCATAGAACGACGGGTAGATCTTCGTCACCGGGCTCGTGGAAGAGCTCGCATCAACGGTGTTTCCCTGCTCCGTGCAAATCTCCTCCTCTGGCTTTGAGACTGAGCCCATGCAGCTGGGAGGGAGTCTCGACTAAGGAAGAACGGAGGATCACCAACCGCCTGTGCCTCTATTGCAGTTGCTGGACATTTTGTTAATTCATGTCCAGTAAAAGCCAGCTCATCTGTAGGGAGGGCTACAGGTGATATCAAGTCTCTCCATCAAAATCCTGTACTACTTTGGGTCCATCTACGGACCGGTTCGATGCTATGTAGTGCCTTGATTCTCTGGGGCTGAGGGTTGTTTCATGGACCATGGGTTAAACATGACATTCCTTTCAGAAAGAGAAGCCTACGCCCATGTTCGCCTTAGATGGTAGTCATCTTCCCAGTATCAGATTTGAGACACTACCTTTAACCCTCACAGTATCTGGTAACCACAGTGAGACTATTTCTTTTTGATTTTCCGTTCACCGTTTACACCTGTTGTTTTGGGTCATCCCTGGCTAGTATGTCATAATCCTTCTATTAATTGGTCTAGAATTCTATCCTATCTGGAACGTTTCTTGTCATGTGAAGTGTTTAATGTCTGCCATCCCTCCCGTTTCTTCTGTCCCTACTTCTCAGGAGGAACCTGGCTTTGACAGGAGTGCCGGAGGAATATCATGATCTGCGCACGGTCTTCAGTCTCCCGAGCCAGGCATGATGAGAATTGATCTCCTTCCGACCAAGGTAGACTATACTCTCTGACTGGCTCTAGATTATTTGTCTGTGTCTCTTGACTATCCTTCTTCCTCTCCGGCCGGGGCGGGGTTCTTTTTGTTAAGAAGAAGACAAAGGACTGAATGACATAACGGTTAAGAATCGTTATCCGCTCCCCTCATCAGCCTAGATTCTGCAGGGAGCCAGGTGCACTAAGTTGGACCTTCGTAACGCTTACCATCTCGTGCGCATCAGAGAGGGGGACTGGAAAACGGCGTTTAACACTCCGTTAGGGCATTTTGAGTACCTTCTCTGGAATGGCCAGCTGTTTTTCAGGCATTAGTTAATGATGTTCTGAAGACATGCTGAACATCTTTGTTTTTGTCTATCTTGAGATATCCTGATTTTTTCTCCGTCCTAGATTCATGTTCAGGCACGTGTTCTACAGCGCCTTTTAGAGAATTGTCTCTACAAAGGCTGAGCTCTTTTCATGTCTCCTCCGTTACTTTTCTTGGTTCCGTTATTTCCGCTGAAGGCATTCAGATGGATTCCGCTAGGTCCAAGCTGTCAGTGATTGGCCCGTTCCAAGACGTGTCGAAGCGCTTTTTTAGGTTTCGCTAATTTCTATCGGCCATTCGTAATTTCGGTCAAGTTGCTGCCCCTCTCACAGCACTTACTTCTGTCAAGACGTGTTTTAAGTGGTCCGGTTCCGCCCAGGAGCTTTTGATCTTCTAAAAGAACGTTTTACGTCCGCTCCTATCCTCGTTACTCCTGACGTCACTAGACAATTCATTGTCGAGGTTGACGCTTCAGAGGTAGGCGTGGGAAGCGAGTCTGACGATAAGGTTCATCCTTGCGCTTATTTTTCTCATCGCCTGTCGCCATCTGAGCGCAACTATGATGTGGGTAACCGTGAAGAGATCCGCAGCCCTAGGGAATGGCGGCAGTGGTTGGAGGGGGCGACTTCCTTTTGTCTTTGGACAGACCATAAGAACAAACATCCGTTCTGCCAAACGACTTAATGCCCGTCAAGCTATCTTGTTTTTCGCTCGTTTCGAGTTTGTGATTTCTTACCGTCCGGGTAGCAAGAACACCAAGCCTGATGCCTTATCCCGTCTGTTTAGTTCTTCTGTGGCTTCTACTGATCCCGTTCTTCCTATCGTGTTGTCGGGTTAACAGTCTGGGGAATTGAAAGACAGGTTAAGCAAGCACTCACGCACACTGGACTGGCTAGAGTAACCTCCTTTTCCCTGTTTCCACTGGGCTGTTCTTCAGTGGGCTCACTCTGCCAAGTTAGCTGGTCATCCCGGTGTTCGAGGCACTCTTGGACTGCGCTTTTGCCGACTCAGAGTGTCAGCCGAATGGCTGCTTGTTCGGACTGCGCGCAGACTAAGTCGGGTAACTCTCCTCCTGCCGGTCGTCTCAGACCGCTCCCCATTCCTTCTCGACCATGGTCTCATCGCCTTAGACTTAAACTGCCTTTGTCTGGGGGAAGACTTTCTTACGGTTGTCGATTTCTCTAAGGCGCACATTTCATTCCCTCGCTAAACTTCCTTCCGCTAAGGAGACGGCACAAATCATTATTGAGAATGTATTCAGAATTCATGGCCTTCCGTTAGAGAGACAGAGGCCCGCAATTCACGTCACAGTTTTGGAGGGAGTTCTGTCGTTTGATTGAGTGTCTCTCTTCCGGGTTTCATCCCCAGTCTGGTCAAGCAGAGAGGGCCAATCAGACGATTGGTCGCATTTATTTCTTTCAGAAACCCTGCGTCTTGGGCAGAACAGCTCCCTGGGCAGAAATGCTCAAGCCATCCTGTTTCAGAGTAGTCTGGGTTACCAGCCTCCTCTGTTCTCATCCCAGCTTACCGATCCAGCCCCTCCGCTCAGCGTTTGTCCAACGTTGTGGCGCACCTGGAGGAGGGTGAGGTCTTGATTTGGGCACAGACGGTGACTGCCAATAAACGCAGGATTAAGAGTCCAAGGTTTGTTGCGGCCAGAGATGTGGCTTTCCACTCCTTCCTCTTACGTTTCTTGACTCCGCGGTTCATTGGTCCGTTCCGTGTCTCCCAGGTCGTCAATCCTGTCGCTGTGCGACTGCTTCTTCCGCGACATCTTCGTGGGTGTCTTCCATGTCTCCTGTGTTAAGCCCTTTCTTCGCACCCCCGTTCGTCTTCCCTCCCCCTCCCGTCCTTGTCGAGAGCGCACCTGTTTACAAGGTACATAAGATCATGGACATGCGTTCTCGGGGAAACCTTGAGTGGATTGGGAGGTTACGGTCCTGAGGAAGAGTTGGGTTCCGTCTCGGGACGTGCTGGACCGTTCACTTTGATTTCCTCCTTGCCGTTTCCTCGTGCGCCAGGAGGCGCTCGGTGAGTGGGGGTACTGTCATGTTTGTCATTTATTATCATGTCTTGTCCCTGTGCTCCCCATTCTATTCGTTTCCCTCTGCTGGTCTTATTAGGTTCTTTCCCTCTTTCTATCCCTCTCTCTCCCCCTCCCTCTCTCACTCTCTCGCTCTCTCTTCTCTCTATCGTTCCGTTCCTGCTCCCAGCTGTTCCTATTCCCCTAATCATCATTTAGTCTTCCCACACCTGTTCCCGATCCTTTCCCCTGATTGGAGTCCCTATTTATTCCTTTGTGTTCCGTTCCTGTCCTGTCGGTTCCTTGTTTAGAATTCACCGTGCTGTGATTGTGTATCGCCCTGTCCTGTCGTGTTTTTGCTGTGATTGTGTATCGCCCTGTCCTGTCGTGTTTTTTGCCTTCATCAGATGCTGCGTGTGAGCAGGTGTCTCTGTCAACTACGGCCTGCGCCTACCCGAAGCGACCTGCAGTCTGTGGCCGCTTCTCCTGTTATTCCCCTCTACAGACTAGAGGATTTCTGTTATTCCCTGTTTGGACTTGAATAAACTCTGTTTCTGTTAAGTCGCTTTTGGGTCCTCTTTCACCGGCATGACAAGATCGTTAAATAGAGAGTGTTCACTTGTGACCATTTGCCCCATCAGCAGGTACATTGTCACCCCACTTGGGGCGGCAGGGTAGCCTAGTGGTTAGAGCGTTGGACTAGTAACCGAAAGGTTGCAAGTTTGAATCCCCCGAGCTGACAAGGTACAAATCTGTTGTTCTGCCCCTGAACAGGCAGTTAACCCACTGTTCCTAGGTTGTCATTGAAAATAAGAATTTGTTCTTAACTGACTTGCCTAGTAAAATAAATAAAAAATAAAAAACACATTGGGTAAGTTGTCACATTGGATTATCAACAAACACAACTAATTAATTGTGAATATTGTTTTTAATTTCAAATTCAAAACCAAAATTCAACTTCATTAAAGAACTCAAAATAAAAACAATTATGCCTAGAGAATCTGTCAAATCGTGCCTTTCAATCAAAACAATAATGTTGGTAGAGCACACATTCATTAAGTGTCACGACCACTTTACTTTGAACTTTGAAATCGAACGTTCGCTGGCGTGCACATAGATCCACGGTAATTGTTGGAGTCGGAATAGAATGTAATGCTGCAGATAAATGTTTAAAGTCTTAACACAATCGATGTGGTGTTTAAATACACTAATGGACAGTTTTGTAACAGCCAATACAATCTGCATCTGCATCTGACTAATCAGACTCATCTTCAGAGTCACAGTTCTGGCAGACATAAATTGCCTGGCCGAAGGTGCAAGCATCATGGGTCCATTCGTTGCATCTCACACACTTCACCCAAGTCTCCTTTGGAGGGCTGATTAAAGGGTCTCCACACCGACAATGCAGAATCACTCCTCTTCATCTGACGATGACTCTTCTACCATTTTTTTATATTTTTTTTAGCTGCCTTGTTCTTTGCAGATCCAGATTTGGATTCCCCCAGTGCTTCCGTTTCTTCGGAAACAGCCTTTTGCTATACTGTGCCTTTATTCTATTTCATTTATAGGGCTTCACTAGTGTGTCAGTTAGAAGTGCTGTATTGCTTGGTTGTCTTCCATTGCAAGCTGATTTTTGGGGGCTTTTAGATATGGCCAGATGTCCTCTGGAGTTGGTAGTCCACTGCTAGCAATGGCATTACTGGGCGAGGTTAAGCTGGTGCTGGCATAGGAACTGGGCAGGGGTGAGCTGGTGCTGGCATAAGAACTGGGCAGGGGTGAGCTGGTGCTGGCATAAGAACTGGGCAGGGGTGAGCTGGTGCTGGCATAATAACTGGGCAAGGGTGAGCTGGTGCTAGCATAGGAACTGGGCAGGGGTGAGCTGGTGCTGGCATAAGAACTGGGCAAGGGTGAGCTGGTGCTAGCATAGGAACTGGGCAGGGGTGAGCTGGTGCTGGCATAAGAACTGGGCAAGGGTGAGCTGGTGCTGGCATAAGAACTGGGCAAGGGTGAGCTGGTGCTGGCATAAGAACTGGGCAAGGGTGAGCTGGTGCTAGCATAGGAACTGGGCAGGGGTGAGCTGGTGCTGGCATAAGAACTGGGCAAGGGTAAGCTGGTGCTGGCATAGGAACTGGGCAGGGGTGAGCTGGTGCTGGCATAGGAACTGGGCAGGGTGAGCTGGTGCTGGCATAGGAACTGGGCAGGGTGAGCTGGTGCTGACATAAGAACTGGGTAGGGGTGAGCTGGTGCTGGCATAGGAACTGGGCAGGGTGAGCTGGTGCTGGCATAAGACCTGGGCAAGGGTGAGCTGGTGCTGGCATAAGAACTGGGCAAGGGTGAGCTGGTGCTGGCATAAGAACTGGGCGAGGGTGAGCTGTCGCTGGCATAAGAACTGGGCAAGGGTGAGCTGTCGCTGGCATAAGAACTGGGCAAGGGTGAGCTGGTGCTGGCATAAGAACTGGGCAAGGGTGATCTGGTGCTGGCATAGGAACTGGGCAATGGTGAATGTTGCTGGGGCCTGGCAGGTTGGTGCTGGGACCTGGTAGGGTTGGGTTCTGAATGGGGCCTGGTAGGGTTGGGTTCTGAATTGGGCCTGGTAGGGTTGGGTTCTGAATGGGGCCTGGTAGGGTTGGGTTCTGAATGTCAAACATATAAAACAATTAAAGAGTGTCATTTCCCCAAATGTTTCAAGGTTTCAAAGACCTCTCTGATGAGAATAGGCTACCCATCCTGTTGGGGGAAGATGCAAAGAGCTGTGGGTTGGCAGCGCACCACATTGAAGACCTCTCTGATGAGGATAGGCTACCCGTCCTGTTGGGGGAAGACGCAAAGAGCTGTGGGTTGGCAGTGGAAGACATGAGGATGTCCTGTTGGGGGAAGACGCAAATGTGAAGACCTCTCTGATGAGGATAGGCTACCCGTCCTGTTGGGGGAAGACGCAAAGAGCTGTGGGTTGGCAGCGCACCACATTGAAGACCTCTCTGATGAGAATAGGCTACCCGTCCTGTTGGGGGAAGACGCAAAGAGCTGTGGGTTGGCAGCGCACTACATTGAAGATCTCTCTGATGAGGATAGGCTACCCGTCCTGTTGGGGGAAGACGCAAAGAGCTGTGGGTTGGCAGCGCACCACATTGCTGCCTGCCATAAGATGAGGGACAGTGTCTGACAGACTAACCAACTTGCACATGTCCTCTATAATAACTATGCCATTGTTATTGTCCATTGTATGGTATTTTTACACTTGATTATTGTTATTACTGGTTGACAGTCTTGATTAATATTATTTTTAATTATGTTAATATTGTAAATTCATCACTTAATCTCCAAAGTACTCTTTGACAATATGTGCTGTACTGTATATTCTTACGTCATGCCTATAAAGTTAATTGAATTGAGAGAGCGAGAGCGAGACAGATACAGATACAGACAGAGCACTTCCAGGAACCTAATGAGAAGAGCAGCAGTAACAATGTGTCTGTCTGAAACGTCTTTCTATTCTCTACATTAATAGTGAATTGCTTTTGACCAGAGCACTATGAGCCCAGGTAAAAAATAGAACACAACATACAGAAGGCAATTGGGTGCAATTTACAAGCCACAACTAGCTATAACATGCTGGTGGCTATGCTAAACCTACACTGCAACAGGAACGGATTCTTTAATAAAACAGGAGCTAGCAGCATCATGCTGAATTTTGAAAGTGAAAGGAAGAGCGGGCTTTGAAGACTGGCGAGGTTGTGATACGCCATTTCAACGCACCTAATTATGCCAAACAAGTGGGTGCCGTGTGAGTCCCTAATGGTACCCTATTACCTATGTAGTGCACTACTTTTGACCAGGGCCCATAGAGCTGCCATTTGGAACAGGGTGTTATCTGGAACACAAGGAGACTTAGCAGCTTTGCATATTGCATCCTTTAGTCTTTTTTTCTCTCTCTATCTCTTCCCAGGTTTTTCTTGTGGAGTTATGGAAGCAGAGAAAGAATAGGACAGTATATTGGCAAATATCACATGAAAGATTCTAAATATGTTTAAAGCAACACATACTGTTCTGCCCCCTGAGTGTGACTAATATAAAATCGACAGATAGCAAATATGCTCCAGAGAAAGTCAGACGCAGTGTAAAGTTAAATGGTTCTCTTTATCTTCATTTTCTCCAAAGAATTAATTGTAAAACTGAAACCTAATAGAAATGTATCAAATTACACAATGTTACACAAGACATTGCATTTTGTTTTGGTACAAAATAATAAACTTTCTCTTAATTACTGGTTAGAATGTGGCAATTCCTCGTCCAAATGATTCAAATTAGCCTTTGTTAGCATAATCAGACTGTTATATAGCTAGCCAGCATGAAATGGATCTATAGATTAGCACACAATTAGCCATCTAACATTAGCCCCCCAATACAAACTATATGTAAGGGAGAGCGAGGTAAGTTGTCACGCAGGTAAGTTGTCAAACTGTTCATATCTCCAACACTAAAGACGTTATATCAAAAATCCAATAGGTACTTTGTGACTACATGTTCTATCGTCCACTTCCTGTTCACATGTGGTCAAGGTCACTCTAATCTGAGCATTCATTTTTTACTTTTCCCCTTCAAAAGTAAAAAATAAATTGTCTCTTTACATTTTATGCAATAAAGCTTTGTTAGGTATGAATGTTCAAAATGATAATTTTACACTGAGTAGAAGAGACAATAAAGTATCTTTTGATACTTTAGCTGCAGTTATATGTTGAACTAACTTTGGGGCAAGTTGTCTCAATGACCTTGGGGCAAGATGTCTCAATGACCTTGGGGCAAGTTGTCTCAATGACCTTGGGGCAAGTTGTCTCAATGACCTTGGGGCAAGTTGTCTCAATGACCTTGGGGGCAAGTTGTCTCAATGACCTTGGGGGCAAGTTGTCTCAATGACCTTGGGGGCAAGTTGTCTCAATGACCTTGGGGGCAAGTTGTCTCAATGACCTTGGGGGCAAGTTGTCTCAATGACCTTGGGGGCAAGTTGTCTCAATGACCTTGGGGCAAGTTGTCTATATGACCTTGGGGCAAGTTGTCTCAATGACCTTGGGGGCAAGTTGTCTCGATGACCTTGGGGGCAAGTTGTCTCGATGACCTTGGGGCAAGTTGTCTCGATGACCTTGGGGCAAGTCTTCACATGTGACAACTTGCCCCAGTATACAGAGACACATAGAACATGCTAAAAAAAAACATAGTGATAGTGTAATCAGCTCTGATAATAGTATTAACTGTTACTGTAATGGATTACTATAAACGTGTGTAGTTTAGAGCAGAAGACATATCCCCGGACTTCACAAGACAGGCTCTTACGTGTGTGTGTGTGTGTGTGTGTGTGTGTGTGTGTGTGTGTGTGTGTGTGTGTGTGTGTGTGTGTGTGTGTGTGTGTGTGTGTGTGTGTGTGTGTGTGTGTGTCTACTAACACACTACATGCCTACTGTATGAGACAGTACATCCAAACACACACACTACTTCATATAGTGTCGTGAATGTAGTGTGGGGTTATGAATTGCATTGTGGCAGCAAGGATAGTAGACAGGGAGGTGGCTGTAATAAGCCTATGAGGGACAGACAGACAGACAGAGACAGACAGAGACAGACAGAGACAGACAGAGACAGACAGAGACAGACAGAGACAGACAGAGACAGACAGAGACAGACAGACAGACAGAGACAGAGACAGACAGACAGACAGACAGACAGACAGACAGACAGACAGACAGACAGACAGACAGACAGACAGACAGACAGACAGACAGACAGACAGACAGACAGACAGACAGACAGACAGACAGACAGACAGACAGACAGACAGACAGACAGACAGACAGACAGACAGACAGAGAAATAAAAAAATAAAATAATGGAAGGAAGGAAGGAAGGTAGAAATGATAAAAGAAAGACAGAGAATGGCAGCACACCACCTGGCATAATGTTAAAGGCAGTGAGGCAGGTGAAGTTGCAAAACAAATCAATCAGGGGTACAGCAAAGGATTTTGACATAAATTATCGGTCTCTGACTCCATATTGTCAAAACGTTACCGGAGAAGAAGTTGAAAGTCAGACAGCCACGCCAACAACAGTGGTTGGCTATACAAACCCACTGCAGGGTTAGGGTTAGGGTTAACCCTAACCCTAACCCTTTTCACCTGATTTGGAGATGCAGCTTGTTCAGTATATTTCTAGGTTAGTCTTGGTCTGTCGCCAAGTGAGGTCAGAAGACCTGCCTACCTGTTTACTTTGGCACACCAGCTGAAGTACGCACCAATGTAGGCAGAAAAAGAAAAGGACATCTCGGAGTGGTTCACAGGTTTCTTAAAGCGGCTCCCAACACTGTCGCTGAGAAAGCCAAAAGGCAACTAGCCTTGCCAGGGCAAGTAGTTTCAACAGAGAAAATGTTGATGTTCCTTTCTTCGACAATGTAGCATAAGTGCTACGGAGATATCAGTTTGGACCACTGTACATAAACCTGAGAAATAATAGAAGACTAAAATACGTAATAATAAAATAAATAATAAATACCAGGGGTTGGATCGGAAATCATGTTATTATTTTATACTAGGTGTGTCCAAACTTTTCACTGGTACTGTATATTTCCAAAGGAACTGTCACGACTTCCGCCGAGGTTGGCTCTCCTGCCCGTTCAGGCTGTGCTCGGCGGTCGTCGTCACCGTCCTATTAGCCACTACCGATCCCTTTTCGGTTATCTGTTGGTTTTGTCTGATTGTTTTCACCTGTGTGTTAGTTAATTAGTATCTGTATATAATGTAGGTTGTCCCGCCCTTGTTTTGTGCGGGATTGTTTGTTTTTGTCATTTCGTTTCGGCTGTCGGTGTTTTTGTGTTTATTTCTCCGGTTTGTCTGTTATTTCCTGTTTTGGATATTTTTCACCCTGTTTGTATTTTGGGTTGTCCGTGTTTGTTGTTCACCGGAAAATAAACCTCTATTCATTATTTGCTCTCTGCGCCTGATTCCACCCACCTTGTCTAGTCGTGACAGGAACACACGTCCTTTTCTGTCAGTACAAGTTTTTTTTTTTCAATTTTAACCAAATGTGATATTTACCAATTTTGAGGGGATCAATTAGATGTTGTAGTTCAGATTTGTACCAATTTATCCTCCAGAGCCTCGATTGAAAGAGATTTGTTTCTCTGATGACACAATTACCTCTTTGTAATATGTGGGACAGTGAGTGCCAATGTCTGCCTTACACCATGTCTCCTGCAGAACGATGACATCAACATCCTTCCAATTATTATTTTTTTAACTCCAGTGCTAAACTTTTCATTCCCCAGGTTGATGAATTTAGGCCCTGAATGTTCCCCATGCTAACTAACAGTGATTTCATATTGCAAAAAGAAAGAATAGCCCAGTCAAAAATACTGTAACTACTAACTACTGAGTTGTTAAGAGTGAGATAAACAGGATAACAGAAATACAGTAACAGAAATACTGTAACTACTGACTACTGAGTTGTTAAGAGTGAGATAAACAGGATAACAGAAATACAGTAACAGAAATACTGTAACTACTGACTACTGAGTTGTTAAGAGTGAGATAAACAGGATAACATAAATACAGTAACAGAAATACTGTAACTACTGACTACTGAGTTGTTAAGAGTGAGATAAACAGGATAACAGAAATACAGTAACAGAAATACTGTAACTACTGACTACTGAGTTGTTAAGAGTGAGATAAACAGGATAACAGAAATACAGTAACAGAAATACAGTAACTACTGACTACTGAGTTGTTAAGAGTGAGATAAACAGGATAACAGAAATACAGTAACAGAAATACAGTAACTACTGACTACTGAGTTGTTAAGAGTGAGATAAACAGGATAACAGAAATACAGTAACAGAAATACTGTAACTACTGACTACTGAGTTGTTAAGAGTGAGATAAACAGGATAACAGAAATACAGTAACAGAAATACTGTAACTACTGACTACTGAGTTGTTAAGAGTGAGATAAACAGGATAACAGAAATACAGTAACAGAAATACAGTAACTACTGACTACTGAGTTGTTAAGAGTGAGATAAACAGGATAACAGAAATACAGTAACAGAAATACAGTAACTACTGACTACTGAGTTGTTAAGAGTGAGATAAACAGGATAACAGAAATACAGTAACAGAAATACTGTAACTACTGACTACTGAGTTGTTAAGAGTGAGATAAACAGGATAACAGAAATACAGTAACAGAAATACAGTAACTACAGACTACTGAGTTGTTAAGAGTGAGATAAACAGGATAACAGAAATACAGTAACAGAAATACAGTAACTACTGACTACTGATCTGTTCAGAGAGATAAACAGGATAACGGAAATACAGTAACAGAAATACAGTAACTACTGACTACTGAGTTGTTAAGAGTGAGATAAACAGGATAACAGAAATAAAGTAACAGAAATACAGTAACTACTGACTACTGAGTTGTTCAGAGAGATAAACAGGATAACAGAAATACAGTAACAGAAATACAGTAACTACTGACTACTGAGTTGTTAAGAGTGAGATAAACAGGATAACAGAAATACAGTAACAGAAATACAGTAACTACTGACTACTGAGTTGTTAAGAGTGAGATAAACAGGATAACAGAAATACAGTAACAGAAATACAGTAACTACTGACTACTGAGTTGTTAAGAGTGAGATAAACAGGATAACAGAAATACAGTAACAGAAATACAGTAACTACTGACTACTGATCTGTTCAGAGAGATAAACAGGATAACGGAAATACAGTAACAGAAATACAGTAACTACTGACTACTGAGTTGTTAAGAGTGAGATAAACAGGATAACAGAAATACAGTAACAGAAATACAGTAACTACTGACTACTGAGTTGTTCAGAGAGATAAACAGGATAACAGAAATACAGTAACAGAAATACAGTAACTACTGACTACTGATCTGTTCAGAGTGATCAACAGGATAACAGAAATACAGTAACTACTGACTACTGAGTTGTTAAGAGTGAGATAAACAGGATAACAGAAATACAGTAACAGAAATACAGTAACTACTGACTACTGATCTGTTCAGAGTGATAAACATGATAACAGAAATACAGTAACTACTGACTACTGATCTGTTCAGAGAGATAAACAGGATAACAGAAATACAGTAACTACTGATCTGTTCAGAGATAAACAGGAAACAGAAATACAGTAACTACTGACTACTGATCTGTTCAGAGAGATAAACAGGATAACAGAAATACAGTAACTACGGACTACTGATCTGTTCAGAGAGATAAACAGGATAACAGAAATACAGTAACTACTGACTACGGATCTGTTCAGAGAGATAAACAGGAAACAGAAATAGAGTAACTACTGACTACTGATCTGTTCAGAGAGATAAACAGGAAACAGAAATACAGTAACTACTGACTACTGATCTGTTCAGAGAGATAAACAGGATAACAGAAAACATCTGTTCCCTTTTTCTTTTTTCCTTCTTCTTATTCATTAAACAAGTACACTTTAAGTACAATGTCTGTGTGTGTGTGTGTGTGTGTGTGTGTGTGTGTGTGTGTGTGTGTGTGTGTGTGTGTGTGTGTGTGTGTGTGTGTGTGTGTGTGTGTGTGTGTGTGTGTGTGTGTGTGTGTGTGTGTGTGTGTGTGTGTGTGTGCATTTAGTGCAGATGATTTGAAGGAGCTGTTTAATCTCCCTCAATTCTACAAAGTTCTCCTGTCCTCTGAGGGTGTCCGTGTAGCTACGCTGGTCCTGCTTGGCGTTTGGGTTGGTGAGGGGCTGCAGCTTCTCTCTAGGAGTCTCTATAGTCTGTTGTCTGTGCTGCAGCACCGTCTTGATGACAGACAACTCCTTTTCCCATCTCCTCCTTTACCTGCACTAGCTCTCTCCTCATGGTGGACTTTACCTCCTCAAGGGCTGTGGTAAGGCTCTCTCTCAACACCTGGACAGAGTTCTTCAGCTGGGTCCTGCACTGGTCGATCAGGTCCTGTAGAAGCTCTGTGTCTGGGCTGGAGGTGGTGTAGCTGGGGGTCTGCTCCTTTAGCTCAGTAACTCATACAAAGCCAGCCAGCCTCTCAGCAGGCTGATGATTGTGTGTTCTTGGCTCTGGTGGTCGAAGGCAGGCGGGGGTGGGGGGTTGGGGGGGGGGGGGGTAGACCTATTATGTGGGTCTCAAATCGAATCGAATTTAATTTGTCACATCCACCGAAAGCAACAGGTCCAGCACCTTGCAGTGAAATGCTTACTTACAAGCCCTTAACCAATTTTTTTTAAAGAGGTTTAGAAAATAAATACAAATAATTGTTAATTAAAAAATAGATCATTAAAGTAAACAGCAGCAGTAAAATGACAAGCGAGGCTATATGCAGGGGGTACCGGTACAGAGTAAATGTGGAGGCTATATACAGGGGGTACCGGTACAGAGTCAATGTGGAGGCTATATACAGGGGGTACCAGTACAGAGTCAATGTGGAGGCTATATACAGGGGGTACTGGTACAGAGTCAATGTGGAGGCTATATACAGGGGGTACCAGTACAGAGTCAATGTGGAGGCTATATACAGGGGGTACCGGTACAGAGTCAATGTGGAGGCTATATACAGGGGGTACCGGTACAGAGTCAATGTGGAGGCTATATACAGGGGGTACCGGTACAGAGTCAATGTGGAGACTATATACAGGGGGTACCGGTACAGAGTCAATGTGGAGACTATATACAGGGGTACCGGTACAGAGTCAATGTGGAGACTATATACAGGGGGTACCGGTACAGAGTCAACGTGGAGACTAAATACAGGGGGTACCGGTACAGAGTCAATGTGGAGACTATATACAGGGGGTACCGGTACAGAGTCAATGTGGAGACTATATACAGGGGGTACCGGTACAGAGTCCATGTAGAGACTATATACAGGGGGTACCAGTAAAGAGTCAATGTGGAGGCTATATACAGGGGGTACTGGTACAGAGTCAATGTGGAGGCTATATACAGGGGGTACCAGTACAGAGTCAATGTGGAGGCTATATACAGGGGGTACTGGTACAGAGTCAATGTGGAGGCTATATACAGGGGGTACCAGTACAGAGTCAATGTGGAGGCTATATACAGGGGGTACCGGTACAGAGTCAATGTGGAGGCTATATACAGGGGGTACCGGTACAGAGTCAATGTGGAGGCTATATACAGGGGGTACCGGTACAGAGTCAATGTGGAGACTATATACAGGGGGTACCGGTACAGAGTCAATGTGGAGGCTATATACAGGGGGTACCGGTACAGAGTCAATGTGCGGGGGCATCGGTTAGTTGAGGTAATTGAGGTAATATGTATGTGTAGGTAGAGTTAAGGTGACTATGCATAGATTATAAACAGAGAGTAGCAACAGCGTAAGAGAGGGGTCTGGGTAGCCTCACTGCCTTGGACCATGACAGTGCCATTTCTTTGTCGTATAGCTGAAATGTCTGGTTACGGTCGTATGCCAGGCAGTAGTGTGTTCTGTGTAAAATAACAGGTTTGTCACAGTCCGCAAACACAGTTTCCGGGGTTCTCCCTCTGAATTCTGTTTTCAAAATGGATTCTCCCTTTCTCTGATTTGATTTCTGCTGGATATTCAATAGAAAGGGGGGAAACGTCTCTCTGTCTCCTGTCACGGCCTGGCCTTCATATTCTGTGTTTTCTTTATTATTGTGGTTCGGCCAGGGTGTGACATGGGTGATTATGTGTTTGTCTTGTCTAGGGGTTTTGTAGATTGACGGGGTTGTGTTCAGTGTAGTATTCTAGGTAAGTCTATGGTTGCCTAGAGTGGTTCTCAATCAGAGGCAGGTGTTCATCATTGTCTCTGATTGGGAACCATATTTAGGCAGCCATATTCTTTGGGTATTTCGTGGGTGATGTTTCCTGTCTCTGTATTTTGTTTACGTTATCATCTTTATTAAAGATGTTCAACCATAAACACGCTGCATTTTGGTCCTCCTCTCCTTCCCAGGAAGAAAACCGTCGGTGCTGCCTCAGTGGCCACTTTGCTATGGTTACCGCCCGTAAACAGCTGGTGCTAACTAGTAAATTTATTGACAAATTTAAACGTAGCTTTCTGGCACGATTTAAAATGGCACTTTCATCTGACACTCTGCCAATCTTTTCTTCTTGTGTTGATCTTCAGTTGTACAATTCGATTACCTACAGTATATTTAAGTGATAATGCCAGAAAAGCTGGTGTTTTGAATTGGCACGGGTGTTGTTAGGACAGAGACAAAGTCGACAGATAACATTTGATTTGAGGAACAAGGTATATCGTTGGACAGGTACTATAGCTACAGCCTGCTTGTGTCATATTGACTATTTTAATGCTATTGTCCAATCGTACTATAGCTCCTACGTCATTGTGCTGAATGGGATGTGTCTGTTTCTGACTTTGAATTATACATTCCTGCTAATGTAAACATTATTAACAGATTGTTGACTTAGTATAAACATGTTATTAAAAGTATCCCAACTCAATATCCTAACCCTAACCCCTGCCTGCAAACCGTTGAGCAAAAGACAAGTTGAGTAACATAATGTCCTTGATGTCTTGCCTCAATCTGCATCCTGTTAGTCTGCTTCCACACATAGGTCTGCTTCCCAAATGGCATCCTATTCCCTACATAATGCCCCCATAGGGCTCTGGTCAAAAGTAGTGCACTGTATAGGGAATATGGTGACATTTGGGATACACACATACTGTATACTCGGAGTCAATTATATGTGAGGGAGATCTCTTTGAGGATTTATGAAAGAGATTCCTGCATTAATCTCCTTTTGAAAACTCTCAGTTGAAAATGTGAGGTGTGATCATGTTGTTTGATGACTAATATAAGTTGTGCAGAGATGAGATGAAAGGAGTCAGAGAGTGGTGAGTAATATGTACCATGGGTTGTGTCTCAAATGGGGCCCCCTTTTCCCTATACATTACATTACTTTTGACCAGAGACCTATGGCGCTAAGTGCACTGTATAGGCAATAGGGTGTGACTTGGGACTCACAATTTTTGGGGGTATTCATGAACGCAGACCATGCATCGCCATGATCCATGCACGTCATTTAAGATCTTAACATTTCTATCACGGTACATGTTTCTCTACATATATAGTGAAACTCATTGACTTGTTTGTACTTGAACCAAGTCGTCGTATTAGTCATCTCCTTTTGCTGTTTGAAATTGAGTCTAGTGATAATACATAAAGTAGAGTTTGGGTCCATTCGAAATGATGTAACTCAAATTGTGAAGTGATTTGAAATTTTACAATTAAAACATGGGGAAAATGTTTTCAATAAATAAACAGTCTTTTTCAGTTTTTTTTTTGAAATTTTAGAAAACGGATGACATTTGTTCAACTATTGTTAATTCTCTGAATGCTTTATGTTTTATTTAACCTTTATTTAACTAGGCAAGTCAGTTAAGAACAAATTATTATTTACAATGACGGCCTAGCAAAAGGTAAAAGGCCTCCTGGGCGATGGGGATGGGGGCTGATATTAAAAAATATAAAATACAAAATAAAATATAGGACAAAACACACATAACGACAAGAGATTTGACTTACTTTAATTCAAATTGACCCCAACGCTGCACTGTTCATGTCTGATAACTGTATAGTGGTGTTGCCGTAGATGAAATGATGGAAACTCAGCCTGATAAGAGACATAGAGCTTCCGTTATTTTATTGATCGCCAATGGGAGAACACACACTACAGAACAGCACAGAGGGAGAGGGATACACTGAACTTCAAATCAAATGTATTTATATAGCCCTTCGTACATCAGCTGATATCTCAAAGTGCTGTACAGAAACCCAGCCTAAAACCCCAAACAGCAAGCAATGCAGGTGTTGAAGCACTTGTCTTATATCTAAGGCCCAGCCCAGCCCTGAGGTATAGCATCTCCTATAGCATGGTCTTTCTTTCACTCAATTACCATAGCAACCTCAGCTATTTCAGTTTTGTTTATAGGGTTATTCTCATTGTGGTATTTTAAACCACATGTCACTATTCACGTTAATCCAACCAATTAACATGTTAACTATGCATAATACACTCTGCAGACCTTTTGCCAAGTGTGCTGGTGATATCCCATAATGGATGTTGTACTGACAACAATGGAAGAAAAGAATGACTTGTTCTCTTTTACCTCAGAATAATGGTAGAAATAGTATTGGCACAAAGTCTTCATTCCCTTTGCCTTGAGTAATGGCGTTGTCATAAATTGATTGAGGTGTACAAATGGAGCGTAAAGAATTGCAATTCTACAGAGTTCAGCAGGACCTGCTGGGTGATCATTAATTCGTATTAGGAAGATTCCAGAACGCCAGATGATTCTATCTGTATTAGTGTGTAACGGAGCTACTGTGAGGTCATTAATCTGGTTTTTGGTTGCAACAAGATGTTTCATCCTACATCTATTAATAATGCTTACAATCCTGTGACAATTACATCACTTTGCGGGAAACTATGATGGAAGAACACGTGATCGTTCAAACCTGTTAGACATTGTGGAATGTTTCAATGAATGGAACTTTCACTCGCTTGTGTTTTACAAGCCAAATTCTACAGTATCTACGTTTAACTGAGAAACGTGTGGGAAGCTAAATGTTGGGGGTAAATTCTCTCTCTCTCTCTCTCTCTCTCTCTCTCTCTCTCTCTCTCTCTCTCTCTCTCTCCATAGAAGAATTAAAACATTTACCTATCGTAAGTCTTATCCCTAACCCTGCAAAACAACAATGCCCCCTCACAAATAAACATATTTGTCGGGAGCTGATGGAGATGGAAACCAAGTTAACAGTGTTAAACCCACTCATCACCAGCTGTAATTTCCCACTAATTCCTATCACTGGCCTGACGTGGACGGAAGAGAGAAAAGACAAAGCGGGCCATTATCAGGTGAGCTGTGATGGAACATTACACAGACGGAGCTGCAGTGAGGCTCTGGAGGCCCCAGGCCCCATCTGCCACTGTGTCACTATACCGCACGATGAATGGACTGGGAAGTGGGCATTATATTTCCAAGAAGGTAGATAGTTTAGAAGGCTATGCTTAAATGGAGATTATTCAACCTTAGAGTAAATGTGTTGGGTGCTGACCTCGGTTGTTTAATTTAGAATTGTCGTGTAGTTAGTTAGAGCGGTGTGATTGTAGTGGTGAAGTTAAGGCTCCCTTGCAAAGTGGGAAGTAAGCATTTATTTATTTTCTTAGCTAGCTAAGGAAGGTGGAGCTGAAGGTGATAGTCCACTCCTAGAAAAAAAAATGTATGAAACTCTCGTCAATTTGGCAAAAGCCAAAAACGTCCAAGTGGTCCGTCGCTGGTTCTTCTTCTATGTTATAGTGTGTTATCCTCTAACACTTTTAAAACAATGATCTGCACTCCAGATCACTAAATCAGCCAATAGATGATAATGGGAATACTTCTCTAGAACACATCCCTCCATTTATATCGTCATGGCAACGTATATATTTCACTTAGATGTGCTCAACCTAAACAGTGTACCGAATTATTTAACTCAGTTTCTACTTCAAGTACCATCTCACATACTGTCATTGACTTTGGTGTTATTGTGTGCAGCTACGTTTTTTTAACCTAACTTAGCTCGCCAGCCCAGAGAGTGTGTGTTGCATTGTGGGTTTCGTAGTCGACTAGAGAAGCAACAGATTTCCATAGTGATTTTCACGTTGCTTCCACCTTGTTATAACGATAAAATGTAGCATTGTTTTCACATATTAGTGTTATTAAACTGTGTTTAACATGATTATTATTATTATTATTATTATTATACGTTATTAATTGGAATGAGTGGTTTGGGATTATCCCTTTAAATGAGCGATATTTCAACCTTAGAGTAGAGCTGCTGATTGCTGTAGTTCAATCCACAGCAGAATGCTATAGCTTGCTCACAATAGCTCCAAAATGAATATGAAATATTTCCCCTCAATGTGATTTCAGTAATGCTCTCTCGGAAATTGAGGACTAGAGAAGAGCCCTCAAGTATTTAATTGTGTATTTTATCATATATTTGAAGCATCAGTAACATTTCTATTTATACGAGAAAATATATAGTTAAGTGAAATATTAGCTTTTTTTTCTGAAGCCGAAAAAGTAGTGAAATTCTAAATCTAATTGGACCTCCTGTATGCACTAACAAGGCTTTTCAGCAAACACATGTCACACCTACTAAAATACTTGAAATGAACTGATCTACTTTACTTCAACAACAGAGTACTTACATTGGATGGGTTGCTTAGGATTCAAACCTGCTCTCAGACAGCCTAATATAGACTGGTACCCCATTCATGTACTTGGTAATGTAATTGTGTGTGTTTTTTTTTTTTCATGTAAAGCATAATCCCAGTCTACTCACTTTGTTCCCCGGACAAAGATGGAGCAAACTCCAGAACTATGTGTATTCTGTGTCCGTGAAACCGTTCCTTAACCCTACATGTGACCTAGCCTCGTGAAAAGACTCAGATGGGAAATGGACAATTTCGTTGACAACTTTTGAGCATATTTTGAAGCTCTACGTGGTTTATGTTCATGTTATAAACCATGGAGTAATGAAACCTTATTTTATGGAAAGGGTCAATCTGCGATTGCTACATCAATTGTTTGACTTTTAATTATTTACACACACCCATGGATTCTTGAAGAATATAACTTATGATAGTTGTAGCCCATCAGAACCCAACATATATGCTTGTTCAACATTTTCTTTTTGTAAACAGTGTAATTGTAAACAAACACTGTTTAGCCTCTGAATATGATTCAAATTGTAATTTTGTGTCCAAAGCTCTACCGTGGTTACATTTCTCCACCCACAATTCCTCAGCTTTTTTTACTAAAACAGTGACAGGGTGTTGGGATGTTGTTCAATGTTGCTTTTTGAACTAATGGGCATGTATTTTTTTAGTTTTTTAACCTTTATTTAACTAGGCAAGTCAGTTAAGAACAAATTCTGATTTTCAATGACAGCCTAGTGGGTTAACTGCCTGTTCAGGGGCAGAATGACAGATTTGCACCTTGTCAGCTCAGGGGTTTGAACTTGCAATCTTCCGGTTA
>NC_060175.1:7934055-8009055 GCF_021184085.1 Oncorhynchus gorbuscha
TGTAGGTAGGGTAATATACATAGGTAGGGTAATATACATGTAGGGTAATATACATGTAGGGGGGTAATATACATGTAGGGTAATATACATGTAGGGGGTAATATACATGTAGGTAGGGTAATATACATGTAGGGTAATATACATGTAGGTAGGGTAATATACATGTAGGGTAATATACATGTAGGGGTAATATACATGTAGGGGTAATATACATGTAGGGGTAATATACATGTAGGGTAATATACATGTAGGTAGGGTAATATACATGTAGGTAGGGTAATATACATGTAGGGTAATATACATGTAGGTAGGGTAATATACATGTAGGTAGGGTAATATACATGTAGGGGTAATATACATGTAGGGTAATATACATGGGTAATATACATGTAGGTAGGGTAATATACATGTAGGGTACAGGGTAATATACATGTAGGGTAATATACATGTAGGTAGGGTAATATACATGTAGGGTAATATACATGTAGGGGTAATATACATAGGTAGGGTAATATACATGTAGGGTAATATACATGTAGGGTAATATACATGTAGGGGTAATATACATGTAGGGTAATATACATGTAGGGGTAATATACATGTAGGGGTAATATACATGTAGGGTAATATACATGTAGGGTAATATACATGTAGGTAATATACATGTAGGTAGGGTAATATACATGTAGTAGGGTAATATACATGGGTAATATACATGTAGGTAGGGTAATATACATGTAGGGGTAATATACATGTAGGGTAATATACATGTAGGGGTAATATACATAATATACATGTAGGGTAATATACATGTAGGGTAATATACATGTAGGGGTAATATACATGTAGGGGTAATATACATGTAGGTAGGGTAATATACATGTAGGGGTAGGGTAATATACATGTAGGTAGGGTAATATACATGTAGGTAGGGTAATATACATGTAGGGTAATATACATGTAGGGGGTAATATACATGTAGGTAGGGTAATATACATGTAGGTAGGGTAATATACATGTAGGGTAATATACATGTAGGGTAATATACATGTAGGGTAATATATACATGGTAATATACATGTAGGGTAATATACATGTAGGGTAATATACATGTAGGGTAATATACATGTAGTAGGGGTAATATACATGTAGGGTAATATACATGTAGGGTAATATACATGTAGGGTAATATACATGTAGGGGTAATATACATGTAGGGGTAATATACATGTAGGTAGGGTAATATACATGTAGGTAGGGTAATATACATGTAGGGTAATATACATGTAGGGTAATATACATGTAGGGTAATATACATGTAGGGGTAATATACATGTAGGGTAATATACATGTAGGGTAATATACATGTAGGTAGTGGGGTAATATACATGTAGGGGTAATATACATGTAGGGTAATATACATGTAGGTAATATACATGTAGGGTAATATACATGTAGGTAGGGTAATATACATGTAGGGTAATATACATGTAGGGGGTAATATACATGTAGGGTAATATACCTGTAGGGTAATATACATGTAGGGTAATATACATGTAGGGTAATATACATGTAGGTAGGGTAAGGGTAATACATGTAGGGTAATATACATGTAGGTAGGGTAATATACATGTAGGGTAATAATATACATGTAGGTAGGGGTAATATACATGTAGGTAATATAGTAGGTAATATACATGTAGGGGTAATATACATGTAGGGTAATATACATGTAGGTAGGGTAATATACATGTAGGTAGGGTAATATACATGTAGGTAGGGTAATATACATGTAGGTAGGGTAATATACATGTAGGGTAATATACATGTAGGGTAATATACATGTAGGGTAATATACATGTAGGGGTAATATACATGTAGGGTAATATACATGTAGGGTAATATACATGTAGGGTAATATACATGTAGGGTAATATACATGTAGGTAGGGGTAATAAATGTAATGTAAAATGTAAATGTGGGTAATATACATGTAGGTAGGGTAATATACATGTAGGTAGGGTAATATACATGTAGGTAGGGTAATATACATGTAGGTAGGGTAATATACATGTAGGTAGGGTAATATACATGTAGGTAGGGTAATATACATGTAGGTAGGGTAATATACATGTAGGTAGGGTAATATACATGTAGGGTAATATACATGTAGGGTAATATACATGTAGGGTAATATACATGTAGGGTAATATACATGTAGGGTAATATACATGTAGGGTAATATACATGTAGGGGTAATATACATGTAGGTAGGGGTAATATACATGTAGGTAGGGGTAATATACATGTAGGTAGGGGTAATATACATGTAGGTAGGGGTAATATACATGTAGGTAGGGTAATATACATGTAGGGTAATATACATGTAGGGTAATATACATGTAGGTTAATATACATGTAGGTAGGGTAATATACATGTAGGGGTAATATACATGTAGGGGTAATATACATGTAGGTAGGGTAATATACATGTAGGTAGGGTAATATACATGTAGGTAGGGTAATATACATGTAGGGGTAATATACATGTAGGGTAATATACATGTAAGGGTAATATACATGTAGGGTAATATACATGTAGGTAGGGTAATATACATGTAGGTAGGGTAATATACAGGTAGGTAGGGTAATATACATGTAGTGGTAATATACATGTAGGGTAATATACATGTAGGGGTAATATACATGTAGGGTAATATACATGTAGGGTAATATACATGTAGGGTAATATACATGTAGGGTAATATACATGTAGGGTAATATACATGTAGGTAGGGGTAATAAATGTAATGTAAAATGTAAATGTGGGTAATATACATGTAGGGTAATATACATGTAGGGTAATATACATGTAGGGGTAATATACATGTAGGGGTAATATACATGTAGGGTAATATACATGTAGGGTAATATACATGTAGGGGTAATATACATGTAGGGTAATATACATGTAGGGTAATATACCTGTAGGGTAATATACCTGTAGGGTAATATACATGTAGGGGTAATATACATGTAGGGGTAATATACATGTAGGGTAATATACATGTAGGGTAATATACATGTAGGGTAATATACATGTAGGGTAATATACATGTAGGTAGGGTAATATTAATGTAGGGTAATATACATGTAGGGTAATATACATGTAGGGGAATATACATGTAGGGGTAATATACATGTAGGGTAATATACATGTAGGGTAATATACATGTAGGGTAATATACATGTAGGGTAATATACATGTAGGTAGGGGTAATAAATGTAATGTAAAATGTAAATGTGGGTAATATACATGTAGGTAGGGTAATATACATGTAGGTAGGGTAATATACATGTAGGTAGGGTAATATACATGTAGGTAGGGTAATATACATGTAGGTAGGGTAATATACATGTAGGTAGGGGTAATATACATGTAGGGTAATATACATGTAGGGTAATATACATGTAGGGTAATATACATGTAGGGTAATATACATGTAGGGTAATATACATGTAGGGTAATATACATGTAGGGTAATATACATGTAGGGGTAATATACATGTAGGTAGGGGTAATATACATGTAGGTAGGGGTAATATACATGTAGGTAGGGTAATATACATGTAGGTAGGGTAATATACATGTAGGGTAATATATACATGTAGGGTAATATACATGTAGGTAGGGTAATATACATGTAGGGGTAATATACATGTAAGGGTAATATACATGTAGGTAGGGTAATATACATGTAGGGTAATATACATGTAGTGGTAATATACATGTAGGTAGGGTAATATACATGTAGGGGTAATATACATGTAGGTAGGGTAATATACATGTAGGTAGGGTAATATACATGTAGGGGTAATATACATGTAGGGGTAATATACATGTAGGTAGGGTAATATACATGTAGGTAGGGTAATATACATGTAGGTAGGGTAATATACATGTAGGTAGGGTAATATACATGTAGGGGTAATATACATGTAGGGGTAATATACATGTAGGTAGGGTAATATACATGTAGGTAGGGTAATATACATGTAAGTAGGGTAATATACATGTAGGTAGGGTAATATACATGTAGGTAGGGTAATATACATGTAGGTAGGGTAATATACATGTAGGTAGGGGTAATATACATGTAGGTAGGGGTAATAAATGTAATGTAAAATGTAAATGTGGGTAATATACATGTAGGTAGGGTAATATACATGTAGGTAGGGTAATACACATGTAGGTAGGGTAATATACATGTAGGTAGGGTAATATACATGTAGGTAGGGTAATATACATGTAGGTAGGGTAATATACATGTAGGTAGGGTAATATACATGTAGGTAGGGTAATATACATGTAGGTAGGGGTAATATACATGTAGGTAGGGGTAATATACATGTAGGGTAATATACATGTAGGGTAATATACATGTAGGGTAATATACATGTAGGGTAATATACATGTAGGGTAATATACATGTAGGGGTAATATACATGTAGGTAGGGGTAATATACATGTAGGTAGGGGTAATATACATGTAGGTAGGGGTAATATACATGTAGGGGTAATATACATGTAGGTAGGGTAATATACATGTAGGGTAATATATACATGTAGGGTAATATACATGTAGGTAGGGTAATATACATGTAGGGGTAATATACATGTAAGGGTAATATACATGTAGGGTAATATACATGTAGGTAGGGTAATATACATGTAGGGTAATATACATGTAGTGGTAATATACATGTAGGTAGGGTAATATACATGTAGGGGTAATATACATGTAGGTAGGGTAATATACATGTAGGTAGGGTAATATACATGTAGGGGTAATATACATGTAGGTAGGGTAATATACATGTAGGTAGGGTAATATACATGTAGGTAGGGTAATATACATGTAGGTAGGGTAATATACATGTAGGGGTAATATACATGTAGGGGTAATATACATGTAGGTAGGGTAATATACATGTAAGTAGGGTAATATACATGTAGGTAGGGTAATATACATGTAGGTAGGGTAATATACATGTAGGTAGGGTAATATACATGTAGGTAGGGGTAATATACATGTAGGTAGAGGTAATATACATGTAGGGGTAATATACATGTAGGTAGGGTAATATACATGTAGGGTAATATATACATGTAGGGTAATATACATGTAGGTAGGGTAATATACATGTAGGTAGGGTAATATACATGTAGGGGTAATATACATGTAGGGGTAATATACATGTAGGGGTAATATACATGTAGGTAGGGTAATATACATGTAGGGGTAATATACATGTAGGGGTAATATACATGTAAGGGTAATATACATGTAAGGGTAATACACATGTAGGGTAATATACATGTAGGGTAATATACATGTAGGGTAATATACATGTAGGTAGGGTAATATACATGTAGGTAGGGTAATATACATGTAGGGGTAATATACATGTAGGTAGGGGTAATATACATGTAGGGTAATATACATGTAGGTAGGGTAATATACATGTAGGGTAATATACATGTAGGGTAATATACATGTAGGGTAATATACATGTAGGTAGGGTAATATACATGTAGGGTAATATACATGTAGGGTAATATACATGTAGGGTAATATACATGTAGGTAGGGGTAATATACATGTAGGTAGGGGTAATATACATGTAGGTAGGGGTAATAAATGTAATGTAAAATGTAAATGTGGGTAATATACATGTAGGTAGGGTAATATACATGTAGGTAGGGTAATATACATGTAGGTAGGGTAATATACATGTAGGTAGGGTAATATACATGTAGGTAGGGTAATATACATGTAGGTAGGGTAATATACATGTAGGTAGGGTAATATACATGTAGGTAGGGGTAATATACATGTAGGTAGGGGTAATATACATGTAGGGTAATATACATGTAGGGTAATATACATGTAGGGTAATATACATGTAGGGTAATATACATGTAGGGTAATATACATGTAGGTAGGGTAATATACATGTAGGTAGGGTAATATACATGTAGGTAGGGTAATATACATGTAGGTAGGGGTAATATACATGTAGGGGTAATATACATGTAGGTAGGGTAATATACATGTAGGGTAATATATACATGTAGGGTAATATACATGTAGGTAGGGTAATATACATGTAGGGGTAATATACATGTAAGGGTAATATACATGTAGGGTAATATACATGTAGGTAGGGTAATATACATGTAGGGTAATATACATGTAGGGGTAATATACATGTAGGTAGGGTAATATACATGTAGGTAGGGTAATATACATGTAGGGGTAATATACATGTAGGTAGGGTAATATACATGTAGGGGTAATATACATGTAGGTAGGGTAATATACATGTAGGTAGGGTAATATACATGTAGGTAGGGTAATATACATGTAGGTAGGGTAATATACATGTAGGGGTAATATACATGTAGGGGTAATATACATGTAGGTAGGGTAATATACATGTAAGTAGGGTAATATACATGTAGGTAGGGTAATATACATGTAGGTAGGGTAATATACATGTAGGTAGGGTAATATACATGTAGGTAGGGGTAATATACATGTAGGTAGAGGTAATATACATGTAGGGGTAATATACATGTAGGTAGGGTAATATACATGTAGGGTAATATATACATGTAGGGTAATATACATGTAGGTAGGGTAATATACATGTAGGGGTAATATACATGTAGGGGTAATATACATGTAGGGGTAATATACATGTAGGTAGGGTAATATACATGTAGGTAGGGTAATATACATGTAGGGGTAATATACATGTAGGGGTAATATACATGTAGGGGTAATATACATGTAAGGGTAATATACATGTAAGGGTAATATACATGTAGGGTAATATACATGTAGGGTAATATACATGTAGGTAGGGTAATATACATGTAGGTAGGGTAATATACATGTAGGTAGGGTAATATACATGTAGGGGTAATATACATGTAGGTAGGGGTAATATACATGTAGGGTAATATACATGTAGGTAGGGTAATATACATGTAGGGTAATATACATGTAGGGTAATATACATGTAGGGTAATATACATGTAGGTAGGGTAATATACATGTAGGGTAATATACATGTAGGGTAATATACATGTAGGGTAATATACATGTAGGGGTAATATACATGTAGGTAGGGTAATATACATGTAGGTAGGGTAATATACATGTATGTAGGGTAATATACATGTAGGGTAATATACATGTAGGGTAATATACATGTAGGGGTAATATACATGTAGGGTAATATACATGTAGGGTAATATACATGTAGGTAGGGTAATATACATGTAGGTAGGGTAATATACATGTAGGGGTAATATACATGTAGGGGTAATATACATGTAGGTAGGGTAATATACATGTAGGGTAATATACATGTAGGTAGGGTAATATACATGTAGGGTAATATACATGTAAGGTAATATACATGTAGGTAGGGTAATATACATGTAGGGGTAATATACATGTAGGGGTAATATACATGTAGGGTAATATACATGTAGGTAGGGTAATATACATGTAGTGGTAATATACATGTAGTGGTAATATACATGTAGTGGTAATATACATGTAGGGGTAATATACATGTAGGGGTAATATACATGTAGGGGTAATATACATGTAGGGGTAATATACATGTAGGGGTAATATACATGTAGGTAGGGTAATATACATGTAGGGGTAATATACATGTAGGTAGGGTAATATACATGTAGGGGTAATATACATGTAGGGGTAATATACATGTAGGGGTAATATACATGTAGGGGTAATATACATGTAGGTAGGGGTAATATACATGTAGGTAGGGTAATATACATGTAGGATAATATACATGTAGGTAGGGTAATATACATGTAGGTAGGGTAATATACATGTAGGGTAATATACATGTAGGTAGGGTAATATACATGTAGGTAGGGTAATATACATGTAGGGGTAATATACATGTAGGTAGGGGTAATATACATGTAGGTAGGGTAATATACATGTAGGATAATATACATGTAGGTAGGGTAATATACATGTAGGTAGGGTAATATACATGTAGGGTAATATACATGTAGGTAGGGTAATATACATGTAGGTAGGGTAATATACATGTAGGGGTAATATACATGTAGGTAGGGTAATATACATGTAGGATAATATACATGTAGGGGTAATATACATGTAGGGGTAATATACATGTAGGGTAATATACATGTAGGGTAATATACATGTAGGTAGGGTAATATACATGTAGGTAGGGTAATATACATGTAGGTAGGGTAATATACATGTAGGTAGGGTAATATACATGTAGGGTAATATACATGTAGGTAGGGTAATATACATGTAGGTAGGGTAATATACATGTAGGTAGGGTAATATACATGTAGGGGTAATATACATGTAGGTAGGGTAATATACATGTAGGTAGGGTAATATGCATGTAGGTAGGGTAATATGCATGTAGGTAGGGTAATATACATGTATGTAGGGTAATATAAATGTAGGGTAATATACATGTAGGGTAATATACATGTAGGGTAATATACATGTAGGGTAATATACATGTAGGGTAATATACATGAAGGGTAATATACATGCAGGTAGGGGTAATATACATATAGGGTAATATACATGTAGGGTAATATACATGTAGAGTAATATACATGTAGGTAGGGTAATATACATGTAGGTAGGGTAATATACATGTAGGTAGGGTAATATACATGTAGGTAGGGTAATATGCATGTAGGTTAATATACATGTAGGGTAATATACATGTAGGTAGGGTAATATACATGTAGGATAATATACATGTAGGGGTAATATACATGTAGGTAGGGTAATATACATGTAGGTAGGGTAATATACATGTAGGGTAATATACATGTATGTAGGGTAATATACATGTAGGTAGGGTAATATACATGTAGGTAGGGTAATATACATGTAGGGGTAATATACATGTAGGTAGGGTAATATACATTTAGGGGTAATATACATGTAGGTAGGGTAATATACATGTCGGGTAATATACATGTAGGTAGGGTAATATACATGTAGGTAGGGTAATATACATGTAGGGTAATATACATGTAGGATAATATACATGTAGGGTAATATACATGTAGGGTAATATACATGTAGGGTAATATACATGTAGGTAGGGTAATATACATGTAGGTAGGGTAATATACATGTAGGGTAATATAAATGTAGGGTAATATACATGTAGGGTAATATACATGTAGGGTAATATACATGTAGGGGTAATATACATGTAGGTAGGGGTAATATACATGTAGGTAGGGGTAATATACATGTAGGTAGGGGTAATATACATGTAGGTAGGGTAATATACATGTAGGGTAATATACATGTAGGTAGGGTAATATACATGTAGGAGTAATATACATGTAGGTAGGGTAATATACATGTAGGGGTAATATACATGTAGGTAGGGGTAATATACATGTAGGTAGGGTAATATACATGTAGGTAGGGTAATATACATGTAGGGTAATATACATGTAGGGTAATATACATGTAGGGTAATATACATGTAGGTAGGGTAATATACATGTAGGTAGGGTATTATACATGTAGGTAGGGGTAATATACATGTAGGTAGGGGTAATATACATGTAGGTAGGGGTAATATACATGTAGGTAGGGGTAATATACATGTAGGTAGGGGTAATATACATGTAGGTAGGGTAATATACATGTAGGGTAATATACATGTAGGTAGGGTAATATACATGTAGGAGTAATATACATGTAGGTAGGGTAATATACATGTAGGGGTAATAAACATGTAGGGGTAATATACATGTAGGTAGGGGTAATATACATGTAGGTAGGGGTAATATACATGTAGGGGTAATATACATGTAGGTAGGGGTAATATACATGTAGGGGTAATATACATGTAGGTAGGGTAATATACATGTAGTGTAATACACATGTAGGTAGGGTAATATACATGTAGGTAGGGTAATATACATGTAGGTAGGGTAATATACATGTAGGTAGGGTAATATACATGTAGGGGTAATAATCATGTAGGGTAATATACATGTAGGTAGGGTAATATACATGTAGGGTAATATACATGTAGGTAGGGTAATATACATGTAGGTAGGGTAATATACATGTAGGTAGGGTAATATACATGTAGGTAGGGTAATATACATGTAGGGTAATATACATGTAGGGTAATATACATGTAGGGTAATATACATGTAGGGTAATATACATGTAGGGTAATATACATGTAGGGTAATATACATGAAGGGTAATATACATGTAGGTAGGGGTAATATACATATAGGGTAATATACATGTAGGTAGGGTAATATAGATGTAGGTAGGGTAATATACATGTAGGGTAATATACATGTAGGTAGGGTAATATACATGTAGGTAGGGTAATATACATGTAGGTAGGGTAATATACATGTAGGTGTAATATACATGTAGGGGTAATATACATGTAGGGGTAATATACATGTAGGGGTAATATACATGTAGGTAGGGGTAATGTACATGTAGGGGTAATATACATGTAGGTAGGGTAATATACATGTAGGGTAATACACATGTAGGTAGGGTAATATACATGTAGGTAGGGTAATATACATGTACGTAGGGTAATATACATGTAGGTAGGGTAATATACATGTAGGTAGGGTAATATACATGTAGGTAGGGTAATATACATGTAGGGTAATATACATGTAGGTAGGGTAATATACATGTAGGTAGGGTAATATACATGTAGGTAGGGTAATATACATGTAGGTAGGGTAATATACATGTAGGTAGGGTAATATGCATGTAGGTAGGGTAATATGCATGTAGGTAGGGTAATATACATGTATGTAGGGTAATATAAATGTAGGGTAATATACATGTAGGGTAATATACATGTAGGGTAATATACATGTAGGGTAATATACATGTAGGGTAATATACATGAAGGGTAATATACATGCAGGTAGGGTAATATACATATAGGGTAATATACATGTAGGGTAATATACATGTAGAGTAATATACATGTAGGTAGGGTAATATACATGTAGGTAGGGTAATATACATGTAGGTAGGGTAATATACATGTAGGTAGGGTAATATGCATGTAGGTTAATATACATGTAGGGTAATATACATGTAGGTAGGGGTAATATACATGTAGGGTAATATACATGTAGGGTAATATACATGTAGGGTAATATACATGTAGGGTAATATACATGTAGAGTAATATACATGTAGGTAGGGTAATATACATGTAGGTAGGGTAATATACACGTAGGGTAATATACATGTAGGTAGGGTAATATACATGTAGGTAGGGTAATATACATGTAGGGTAATATACATGAAGGGTAATATACATGAAGGGTAATATACATGTAGGTAGGGGTAATATACATATAGGGTAATATACATGTAGGGTAATATACATGTAGGGTAATATACATGTAGGGTAATATACATGTAGAGTAATATACATGTAGGTAGGGTAATATACATGTAGGTAGGGTAATATACATGTAGGGTAATATACATGTAGGTAGGGTAATATACATGTAGGTAGGGTAATATACATGTAGGGTAATATACATGAAGGGTAATATACATGAAGGGTAATATACATGTAGGTAGGGGTAATATACATATAGGGTAATATACATGTAGGGTAATATACATGTAGGGTAATATACATGTAGGGTAATATACATGTAGAGTAATATACATGTAGGTAGGGTAATATACATGTAGGTAGGGTAATATACATGTAGGGTAATATACATGTAGGTAGGGTAATATACATGTAGGTAGGGTAATATACATGTAGGGTAATATACATGTAGGTTAATATACATGTAGGTTAATATACATGTAGGGTAATATACATGTAGGTAGGGGTAATATACATGTAGGGTAATATACATGTAGGGTAATATACATGTAGGGTAATATACATGTAGGGTAATATACATGTAGGGGTAATATACATGTAGGTAGGGGTAATATACATGTAGGTAGGGGTAATATACATGTAGGTAGGGGTAATATACATGTAGGTAGGGGTAATATACATGTAGGTAGGGGTAATATACATGTAGGGGTAATATACATGTAGGTAGGGGTAATATACATGTAGGGGTAATATACATGTAGGTAGGGTAATATACATGTAGGGTAATACACATGTAGGTAGGGTAATATACATGTAGGTAGGGTAATATACATGTAGGTAGGGTAATATACATGTAGGTAGGGTAATATACATGTAGGGGTAATAATCATGTAGGGTAATATACATGTAGGTAGGGTAATATACATGTAGGGTAATATACATGTAGGTAGGGTAATATACATGTAGGTAGGGTAATATACATGTAGGGTAATATACATGTAGGGTAATATACATGTAGGGTAATATACATGTAGGGTAATATACATGAAGGGTAATATACATGAAGGGTAATATACATGAAGGGTAATATACATGTAGGTAGGGGTAATATACATATAGGGTAATATACATGTAGGTAGGGTAATATACATGTAGGTAGGGTAATATACATGTAGGGTAATATACATGTAGGTAGGGTAATATACATGTAGGTAGGGTAATATACATGTAGGTAGGGTAATATACATGTAGGTGTAATATACATGTAGGGGTAATATACATGTAGGGGTAATATACATGTAGGGGTAATATACATGTAGGTAGGGGTAATGTACATGTAGGGGTAATATACATGTAGGTAGGGTAATATACATGTAGGGTAATACACATGTAGGTAGGGTAATATACATGTAGGTAGGGTAATATACATGTACGTAGGGTAATATACATGTAGGTAGGGTAATATACATGTAGGTAGGGTAATATACATGTAGGTAGGGTAATATACATGTAGGTAGGGTAATATACATGTAGGTAGGGTAATATACATGTAGGTAGGGTAATATACATGTAGGTAGGGTAATATACATGTAGGTAGGGTAATATACATGTAGGTAGGGTAATATGCATGTATGTAGGGTAATATAAATGTAGGGTAATATACATGTAGGGTAATATACATGTAGGGTAATATACATGTAGGGTAATATACATGTAGGGTAATATACATGAAGGGTAATATACATGCAGGTAGGGGTAATATACATATAGGGTAATATACATGTAGGGTAATATACATGTAGAGTAATATACATGTAGGTAGGGTAATATACATGTAGGTAGGGTAATATACATGTAGGTAGGGTAATATGCATGTAGGTAGGGTAATATGCATGTAGGGTAATATACATGTAGGTAGGGGTAATATACATGTAGGGTAATATACATGTAGGGTAATATACATGTAGGGTAATATACATGTAGGGTAATATACATGTAGAGTAATATACATGTAGGTAGGGTAATATACATGTAGGTAGGGTAATATACATGTAGGGTAATATACATGTAGGTAGGGTAATATACATGTAGGTAGGGTAATATACATGTAGGGTAATATACATGAAGGGTAATATACATGAAGGGTAATATACATGTAGGTAGGGGTAATATACATATAGGGTAATATACATGTAGGGTAATATACATGTAGGGTAATATACATGTAGGGTAATATACATGTAGAGTAATATACATGTAGGTAGGGTAATATACATGTAGGGGTAATAATCATGTAGGGTAATATACATGTAGGTAGGGTAATATACATGTAGGGTAATATACATGTAGGTAGGGTAATATACATGTAGGTAGGGTAATATACATGTAGGGAGGGTAATATACATGTAGGGTAATATACATGTAGGGTAATATACATGTAGGGTAATATACATGTAGGGTAATATACATGAAGGGTAATATACATGAAGGGTAATATACATGTAGGTAGGGGTAATATACATATAGGGTAATATACATGTAGGTAGGGTAATATACATGTAGGTAGGGTAATATACATGTAGGGTAATATACATGTAGGTAGGGTAATATACATGTAGGTAGGGTAATATACATGTAGGTAGGGTAATATACATGTAGGTGTAATATACATGTAGGGGTAATATACATGTAGGGGTAATATACATGTAGGGGTAATATACATGTAGGTAGGGGTAATGTACATGTAGGGGTAATATACATGTAGGTAGGGTAATATACATGTAGGGTAATACACATGTAGGTAGGGTAATATACATGTAGGTAGGGTAATATACATGTACGTAGGGTAATATACATGTAGGTAGGGTAATATACATGTAGGTAGGGTAATATACATGTAGGGTAATATACATGTAGGTAGGGTAATATACATGTAGGTAGGGTAATATACATGTAGGTAGGGTAATATACATGTAGGTAGGGTAATATACATGTAGGTAGGGTAATATACATGTAGGTAGGGTAATATACATGTAGGTAGGGTAATATGCATGTATGTAGGGTAATATAAATGTAGGGTAATATACATGTAGGGTAATATACATGTAGGGTAATATACATGTAGGGTAATATACATGTAGGGTAATATACATGTAGGGTAATATACATGAAGGGTAATATACATGCAGGTAGGGGTAATATACATATAGGGTAATATACATGTAGGGTAATATACATGTAGAGTAATATACATGTAGGTAGGGTAATATACATGTAGGTAGGGTAATATACATGTAGGTAGGGTAATATACATGTAGGTAGGGTAATATGCATGTAGGTTAATATACATGTAGGGTAATATACATGTAGGTAGGGGTAATATACATGTAGGGTAATATACATGTAGGGTAATATACATGTAGGGTAATATACATGTAGGGTAATATACATGTAGAGTAATATACATGTAGGTAGGGTAATATACATGTAGGTAGGGTAATATACATGTAGGTAGGGTAATATACATGTAGGTAGGGTAATATACATGTAGGTAGGGTAATATACATGTAGGGTAATATACATGAAGGGTAATATACATGAAGGGTAATATACATGTAGGTAGGGGTAATATACATATAGGGTAATATACATGTAGGGTAATATACATGTAGGGTAATATACATGTAGGGTAATATACATGTAGGGTAATATACATGTAGGGTAATATACATGTAGAGTAATATACATGTAGGTAGGGTAATATACATGTAGAGTAATATACATGTAGGTAGGGTAATATACATGTAGGTAGGGTAATATACATGTAGGGTAATATACATGTAGGTAGGGTAATATACATGTAGGTAGGGTAATATACATGTAGGGAGGGTAATATACATGTAGGGTAATATACATGTAGGGTAATATACATGTAGGTTAATATACATGTAGGTTAATATACATGTAGGTTAATATACATGTAGGGTAATATACATGTAGGTAGGGTAATATACATGTAGGTAGGGTAATATACATGTAGGGTAATATACATGTAGGGTAATATACATGTAGGGTAATATACATGTAGGTTAATATACATGTAGGGTAATATACATGTAGGGTAATATACATGTAGGGTAATATACATGTAGGTAGGGTAATATACATGTAGGTAGGGGTAATATACATGTAGGTAGGGGTAATATACATGTAGGTAGGGGTAATATACATGTAGGTAGGGGTAATATACATGTAGGTAGGGGTAATATACATGTAGGTCAGGGTCATTTGTGCACTTATGTTAAAAAGTTTGTGGTCACGTAGAAATGTCATAATTTTTTAATGAAAAACAATTGTTTTTGTCCATTAAACAACATCAAATTGATTTAATACAGAAATACAGTGTAGACATTGTTGTAAATGGCTATTGTAGCAGTAAACGATTGATTTTTAATGGAATATTTACATTGGCTTACAGAGGCCCTTTTTCAGCAACCATCACTCCTGGCATGTTGTGTTAGGTAATCCAAGTTTGTCATTTTTAAAAGCCTAATTGATTATTAGAAAACCCATTTGCAATTATGTTAGCACAGCTGAAAACTGTTGTTCTGAATAAAGAAGCAATAAAACATACCTTCTTTATGTCAGGACCTGGTTACGAACCCGGGTCTCCAGAGTGAGAAACAGTCACTTAACCAACTGAGCCACGAATAGTTGGCAGTACACAGAAGATGAGGCAGACACAGCAGTACTTGAGACGGTGTATTTAATGAAGTAAAAAGTGAAGTTCTTCAGGAAAACATGTAACTCCACAACCTCAAAAGGAATTCCACAAGAACAAAGGTAATCCTCCAAGACAAAAAGTTAAATCCACAAGGTGGAAGGTATAGCACAAAAAGCCTCAAAAAATACTCAAAAACAAACAAACAAGAACAAAAAACAGAATTCCACAAGAGAGTCCACCGGGATCAACAAGAGTTCACAGAGTACTAGGGCTGAGTGCTAACATACAAACACAGAGCAAAGGACTGAGGAAAACAAAGGGTTTAAATACAATCAGGGGAAACGAGACACAGGTGCAAATAATAATGGGGATCAAGGGAAAACAAAAGGTCAAAAGGCACAATGGGGGCATCTAGTGACCAAAAACCGGAACAACCCTGGCCAAATCCTGACACTTTAGACAAGTTGAGTATCTGGAGCATCAGCATTTGTAGATTCGATTACAGGCTCAAAATGTGCTAGAAACAAAGTTATTTCTTCAGAAACACGTCAGTGTATTCTTCTTCTGAGAAATTAAGGCTATTCCCTGTGAGAAATTTGCCAAGAAACTGAAGATCTCGTACCGCGCTTGTAACGGCGTTCGTCTGTTGAAAGAAGAGAGTTGGACCGAAATGCATCGTGTTGGTTACTCATGACTTTAATGAATGAAAAACGCGGTACATGAAAATAACTGAAACTAAATACAAAAACAACAGAACGGAACGTGAAACTAATTACAGCCTATCTGGTGACTATGACACAGAGACAGGTACAATCACCCACGAAATACAAAGCGAAACTCAGGCTGCCTAAATACGGTTCCCAATCAGAGACAACGATAAGCACCTGACTCTAATTGACAATCGCCTCAGGCAGCCAAGCCTAACAACACCCCTAATCAGCCGCGATCCGAAATAACACAAACCCCAATACGAAACACAACATATAAACCCATGTCACACCCTGGCCTACCCAAACATATAACAAAAACACAAAATACAATGACCAAGGCGTGACAGCGCTGTGTACTTCTTCCTTCACAGAACAGTGCAAACTGGCTCTAAACAGAATAGAAAGAGGGGTGGGAGGCCCCAGTGCACAACTGAGCACGAGGACAAGTGCAGGGAGTGTCTAGTTTGAGAAACAAACTCCTGACAAATCGTCAACTGGCAGCTTCATTAAATAGTACCTGCAAAACACCAATCTCATTGTCAACAGTGAAGAGGTGACTCCGGGAAATTGGCCTTCTTGGCAGAGTTCCTAAATCCAGTGACTGTGTTCTTTTGCCCATCTTCACTTTTATTGGCCAGTCTGAGATATGGCTTTTTCTTTGCAACTCTGCCTTGAAGGCCAGCAGTCTGCAGTGACGCAGGGTTCCATACTAAACTGCAAATGACCTCTAAATCACGCAACACAATCTCAAAACATTTAGTTGAGCAACCACTGTATTACCAAGGTTGATGTATTTATTCCTTGCCCTACAGTTTCAAATCCATCCATCAAACTTTATTTTGGAATGGAAAGACCTTGAGTCAAATGAACTGTTTTACACTTTGCAGTGCCTTCAGAAAGTATTCCTCACCCTTGACTTGTCCACATTGTTTTGTATTACAGCCTGAATATAAAGGGGAATTTCACCCTGAGGGAATCTGGGCTTATTTTCATCATGTCTGAGGCATTTCTAGGTCAGTGAGATGTGTTTCACACATAATTGCACAGGAGGAAGGCAGGTCTGGCTTTGCGCGTTGAATGATACACCCTATGTTTGAGAGTTTTGGGGAGAGGGTGGTTAATAATGTAGTCCTGCTTTGTGGCATTAGACGAAGGCTCTATGTTATACTGATCACACTATAAGGCTCTAAGTTACACTGACCACCCTATACGTTTCTGGGCGTGTAGATATGGTTGTTCTTGTTCATTAGAGCCATTGGACATATTTCAGCGATGTTCCTGTCAGCTTATTCCTTGTTTAATATACGAGCTGACACATTTTCTTCCCGTCTGTGAAAGAATACAACTCGCGTAGGGCGTGGCTTCGTGCTCTTGCCCCGTCACTCCCCCACTGCAGGCTTCTTGAAAGGGAAGCGGACACTAACACTTCGTGCTCTTGCCCCATCACTCCCCCACGGCAGGCTTCTTGAAAGGGAAGTGGACACTAACACTTCGTGCTCTTGCCACATCACTCCCCCACGGCAGGCTTCTTGAAAGGGAAGTGGACACTAAAACAATCCTTTGGACAAAAGTGAAAGAACTGACCAGGACACAATGCAACAAGAATCTGAAGATGGTGCATCTATTCGCGATATGCTGACATTCAACCCCACATGTTTCTAATGGAATATATTGTAGGGGATTCACAACAAAGAGTTCGATATAGCTAGAATCTACAGCCAATGCCAGCACCAAGAGGGTAGATGACGAATACGGTAGCTATTTTTCCTGCAAGCCACCTAGCTAGCTAATTAACTTCAGTTAATCAGCTAAACAGTTAAACAGAAATCCATGTTGTGTATTGCTGGCTAAAATACCTCTGTGTTACAGTGGGGGGGAAATCTAATTATTTTTGCTGTTTGCTAACTTAGGTAGCTAGGTAGGTACCCAGTTAGCTAGTCTAGCTAGATAAATTAGCTAAACAACTACAGCTAGCCATATCGTTGAGGTTTTACAATCGGAGATCTATTGTATTTAAATTGTAGTCATACTCCTTTTAGTCATACATATGGCTACTAAACAGCAAGACATAATGTTATGACCAGCCACCTAAAGCTAGGTGTACCAGCAAATGTTAGCAAATGACCTGAGTTGGCTAGCTAGTTAGCCTGGCACCTGCTAACTTGTTAATATGCGCTAGGCCTCCTGTTTTTAACTTTTTCAGCAAATGTGTAACATCAGCAACTGTAAATAGTTTTACTAGCTATCTACTGTATATAACATAGTTGACATTGGTTAAGATTATGACCGTTGATGCATTTCAAAATTACTAAATTATTTTTATTTAACTAGGCAAGTCAGTTAAGAACAAATTCTCATCTTCAATGACGGCCGAAGAACAGTGGGTTAACTGCCTGTTCAGGGGCAGAATGACAGATTTGTACCTTGTCAGCTCTGGGGTTTGAAGTTGCAACCTTCCAGTTACTAGTCCAACACTCTAACCACTAGGCTACCCTGCCACCCCACATGATGCAAGATAGGATTCCAAATATATGTAAATAACAATTATTGGATATCAATCAAGCTAGCTAGCTAAGTTTACTGACTAACAACAGGGAGAAACAATAATACAACAGTTTAAATATCTCTAATACTGACAAGCTGGTTTTGCTATAAAAGATATTGACCTCAGCATGCCTGTTAGAAATGGCTGTAGCTTGATACTGTCTGCCTACCTACCTAGGTACTTTTGTACATTCTGGTCACTGTGCAAAGGTTGAGGGTTATGCCATATTGATTTCTATTAGGATAGATTCCAACAGCGTCATTCGGTTTACTGACGTACAACAGTTGTAGGTCTGATCACCGGCAACGACGAGACACCCTATCGGGAGGAGTTCAGAGAACTGGCAGTGTCATAGTGGAGCGGGTCGAGAGTTTCAAGTTCCTTGGTGTCCACATCACCAACAAACTATCATGGTCCAAACACACCAAGACAAAACCTTTTCACCCTCAGGAGACTAAAAAGATTTGGCATGGGTCCCCAAATCCTCAAAAAGTTCTACAGCTGCACCATTGCGAGCATCCTGACCCTTTGCATCACCGCCTGGTATGGCAACTGCTCGGCATCTGACCGTAAGGCGCTACAGAGTGTAATGAGTATGGCCCAGTACATCATTGGGGCCAAGCTTCCTGCCATCCAGGACCTATCAGAGACTCCAGTCACCCAAGTCATAGACTGTTTACTCTGCTAGCGCACGGCAAGCTACAAAGTCTAGGACCAAAAGGCTCCTTAACTTGTTATGGCTGCAGGGGCAGTATTGAGTAGCTTGGATGAAAAGGTGCCCATTGTAAACGGCCAGCTCCTCAGTCTCAGTTGCTAATATATGCATATTATTATTAGTATTGGATAGAAAACACAAAAGTTTCCAAAACTGTCAAAATATTGTATGTGAGTATAACATAACTGATATTGCAGGCGAAACCCTGAGGAAAATCAAAGCAGGAAGTGGCTTCTATTTTGAAAACTCCATGTTCCATAGACCCCTTTTGATCCATTTAAAGGGATATGAACCAGATTCCCTTTCCCATCGCTTCCTCAAGGTGTCAACAGTCTTCAGACATAGTTTCAGGCTTTTATTTTGAAAAATGAGCCTGAACGAAAACATTGCGTCAAGTGGTCACATGAGTTTTGCTCACGCTACAGAGTTTGGATAGGTATTGCTTTTCCCTCTCCTACTGTGAAAGACATTTGCGGTTGGCATATTAACGATTATATATTTTAAAACAACCTGGGGATTGATTATAAAAAACGTTTGACATGTTTCTGTGGACATTATGGAAACTATTTGGAATTTGTCTGCGTTGACATGACCACTCTTTCCTGTGGATTTCTGAACATAACGCGACAAACAAACAGAGGTTTTTTGGATCTAAAAATAATCTTTCTGGAACAAAAGGAACATTTGTTGTGTAACAGAGTGTCTCGTGAGTGAAAACATCCGAAGATCAAAGGTAAACGATTAATTTGATTGCTTTTCTGATTTTCGTGACCGAGCTACCTGATGCTAAGTGTATTCAATGTTTTATCGTGCGATCGATAAACTTACACAAACGCTTGGATTGCTTTCGCTGTAAAGCATCATTTCAAAATCTGACACGACAGGTGGATTAACAAAAGGCTAAGCTGTGTTTTCCTATATTGCATTTGTGATTTCAGGAATATAAATATTTATAGTAATATTTATTGTATGTAGCGCTATGCTATTCAGCGGTTGTTGATGACAATTATCCCAATATCGGGATTGCAGCCATAACAAGTTAACAGCTTCTACCCTGAAGCCACAAGACTGCTGAACAATTAATCAAATGGCCCTCCGGACTATTACATTGACCCTCCCCCTCTCCATTTGTTTGTACACTGCTGCTACTCGCTGCTTATTATCCATGCACAGTCACTTCACCCCTACCTACATGTACAAATTACTTCAACTAACCTCTACCCCCGCATACTGACTCGGTACCCCCTGTACATAGCCTCGTCATTGTTATGTTATTATGTTGCTTTTCTTATTATTATTTTATGTATATATATATATATATACATATATATATACATATACATATATATATATATATATATATATATATATATATATATATATATATATATATATATATATTTACTTTAGTTTATTTGGTAAATATTTTCTTAACTCTTCTTGAACTGCACTATTAGTTAAGGGCTTTTAGAAAGTAAGCATTTCATAATAAGGTCTACACTTGTTGTATTCAGCGCATGTGACAAATAAAGTTTGATTGAATAGTGTTCTAAATGTACCCCTCTGTGCCTATGCACATGTATGCATGTTCAACTAGTCTACCCTAATGGTGGTATGCTGGCACAGTTCAACTTTTATTCAAACTATACAATGGAGATACAGTTTTTATCTTCTTTTGTCTTACAGACAATATTGTGTGGTGCCTGGGCTTCTTTCTGGAGTGGATTATTGGAGAGAAACACAATTCCTTAACCTTTTTGTCATTGTAGCAGAACTATATCCCATGAACTTTATCCCTGTCACGCCTTGGTCATTGTATCTTGTGTTTTGTTTATTGTTTGGGTAGGCCAGGGTGTGACATGGGTTTATATGTTGTATTTCGTATTGGGGTTTGTATTAATTGGGAGTGTGTATTATTAGGGTTGTGTCTAGTTAGGCTTGGCTGCCTGAGGCGATTCCTAATTGGAGTCAGCTGATTCTAGTTGTCTCGGATTGGGAACCGTATTTAGGTAGCTTGAGTGCGCGTTGTATTTCGTGGGCGATTGTACCTGTCTTAGTGTTAGTCACCAGATAGGCTGTATTTGTTTCACTCGTTTGTTGTTTTCGTATTTTCAGTTATTTCATGTACCGCATTATTCTTCATTAAAAGTCATGAGTAACCTACACGCTGCATTTCGGTCTGACTCTCTCCAAACAACAGACAAAGTTCATTACAATCCCTCTCAATAGATTGGACATTATGCTGAATTTCAAGCAGAATATAACTCAAGAGGAGCTGAATGGTAGTTTGATCATGATAACAATCTTCCAAAAGCTGTACAAGTGTACCCTGAACTTACTAGATTTTTCTTTGGAATGGTTCATCATGACCACCTCTCCCATCATCTGCTGATTACGAGTTCTCTTCGCTTCATATTGTCACACCAGAGATTTTTGATATCCATTACTGGGAGTTACAGGATAGGTACTGTTTGGTGTAGAACATAATCTTCGACCATCCTTGGCCATGCTGTCTTCTTCTTCGATTCGTGGAAACAGGAGACTCATAAAATGTCCGTGTCCAGTTGCAGGGGGACAGGTTGAATTTAGGAAACACTCAGTTTTTTGCTCCAAGAAGTTATCCCACGATGTGTACACCGCCATCTTGTCTATTTCAAGTCTTTTCTCATTGATCGATACAGGTGTCTGTCGTCATGACATGCGGCACTTTGAGGTGGACTTTCACCAATCAACATGCTGATAGAATTTAAGTAGTCTTGTTCACCTGTCTCAGTCAATGACAGGAGACTTGAAATAGATAAAATGGTGGTGCACACTGTTGGATTAATTAGCAAAAAACTATTTATTTGAATAATTTTTAAAACGGACCCCCTGCAACTGGACATGGACATGGAGACTCCTGTTTCGTCAAATCGAGGACGAAGACCGCATCGCCAAGCCAAGTTTGGTTGAAAGTTTTTGTGCTCTTGACTTTAGCACGTATAGCTGGTTAGCATGTAGGGGAAACCGATTGTCATCACCTGCTTACTCAGTATGTAATACACCTGTGCCGGCTGCCCAGCAGGATTTTGTATCTATAACTTATGTATACCTTAACTGTTGGAAAAAAGTTTGGATGTTGCCACACACATGCCTACTTGTTTACAAAATGTAGGAAGTTTCCTTTAAAATTGCTAATAAATATTATCCTACCAACCACTATATGAAGAAGTTAAAGGAAAACATGAATTCAAATGGTACCTTTTGTAATAAGTCTTTTTGGGCATTGTATTAAACAGCTACAATTCCAGGAAATGATTTCATGGCTTTAGAATCTTCTGATCGGCTAATTGACATCATTTGAGTCAATTGGTGGTGTACCTGTGGATGTATTTCAAGGCCTACCTTCATACTCAGTTCCTCTTTGCTTGACATTATGGGAAAATCAAAAGACATCAGCCAAGACCTTGGAAATAAAATTGTAGACCTCCGCAAGTCTGGTTCATCCTTGGGAGCAATTTCCAAATGCCTGAAGGTACCACGTTCATCTGTACAAACAAGAGTATGCAAGTATTAACAGCATGGGACCACGCAGCTATCATACCGCTCAGGAAGGAGACTCGTTCTGTCTCCTAGAGAGGAACATACTTTGATGCTAAAAGTGCAAATCAATCCCAGAACAACAGCAAAGGACCTTGTGAAGATGCTGGAGTAAACAGGTACAAAAGTATCTATATCGACATAACCTGAAAGGCCACTCAGCAAGGAAGAAGCCACTACTCCAAAATCTCCTTAAAAAAGGCAGACTACAGTTTGCAACTACACATGGGGACAAAGATTGAGCTTTTTGGAGAAATGTCCTCTGGTCTGATGAAACAAAAACAGAACTCTTTGGCCATAATGACCATCGTTATGTTTGGAGGAAAAAGGGGGAGGCTTGCAAGCTGAAGAAAACCATCCCAACCGTGAAGCACGGGGGTTACAGAATCCTTAGCCATAGTATACCGGCCACAATCCCCTGAGGTGTCTTATTGTTATTATAAAATTGTTACCTTTCTAGCGCACCGCTCGACAACATTCCACTAAAAAGGCAGCATGCGAAATTCAAAAATATTTTTTAGAAATATGTAACTTTCACACATTAACAAGTCCAATACAGCAAATGAAAGAAAAATATTTTGTTAATCTACCCATCGTGTCAGATTTAAAAAATGCTTTCTAGCTAAATCACAACATATGATTATGTTAGGTAATAGCTGTTATGGTTTTCTTCCGTAGAAGGAGAAGCGGACCAAAATGCAGTGTGGTGGTTACTCATGTACTTTAATGGAAAATGAACGATACATGAAATAAAACAACAAACGGAACGTGAAAACCTATACAGCCTATCTGGTGAATACAAACACAGAGACAGGAACAATCACCCACGAAACACTCAAAGAATATGGCTGCCTAAATATGGTTCCCAATCAGAAACAACGAGAATCACCTGCCTCTGATTGAGAACCGCCTCAGGCAACCATAGACTTTGCTAGAACACCCCACTAAGCCACAATCCCAAAACCTACGAAAAACCCCAATACACAAACACACCACAAAATAAACCCATGTCACATCCTGGCCTGACCAAATAAATAAAGAAAACACAAAATACTAAGACCAGGGCGTAACAATAGCCAAGTCGAAAAAACACACTTCCATTTTTCCAGCCAAAGATAGGAGTCACAAAAAGCAGAAATATAGATACAATTAATCACTAACCTTTGATGATCTTCATCAGATGACACTCATAGGACATCATGTTACACAATACATGTATGTTTTGTTCGATAATGTGCATATTTATATCCAAAAATCTCAGTTTACATTGGCGCCTTACGTGCAGTAATGTTTTGATTCCAAAACATCCGGTGATTTTGCAGAAATACTCATAATAAACATTGATAAAAGATACAAGTGTTGTTCACAGAATTAAAGATAGACTTCTCCAACCGCTGTGTCAGATTTTTTTTAAACTTTACGGAAAAAGCATAATCTTTGAACGGCGGTCAGAACCCAAAACAACCAGAGGAAAATCCATTTTGGAATCAACAAAGTTAGAAGCAACACCATAAATATTCACTTACCTTTGATGATCTTCATCAGAAGGCACTCCCAGGAATCCCAGTTCAGCAATAAATGACTGATTTGTTTCATAAAGTTCCATCATTTATGCCCAAATAGCCACTTGTTGTTTGCGTGTTCAGCCCAGTAATCCATCTTCATGATGCGCGAACATTTCGTCCAGACAAGAACTCAAAAACTTCTGTTACAGTCCTTTAGAAACATGTCAAACGATGTATGGAATCAATCTTTAGGATGTTTTTAACATAAAACATCAATAACGTTCCAACCTGGGAATTCCTTTGTCTTCAGAAAAGCACTGGAATGAGAAGTAACTCTGTCGGGAGCGTACGTCATGAGACCAAGGCTCTCTGCCAGACCACTGACTCAAAGAGCCCCTCCTTTATATTAGAATCCTCAAACCAGTTTCTAAAGACGGTTGACATCTAGTGGAAGCCCTTGGAAGTGCAACCACATCCATATCTCAATGTGTATTCGGTAGCACAAGCTTTTGAAAAACTACAAACCTCAGATGTCACACTTCCTGGTTGGATTCTTTTTTCACCTGCCATATGAGTTCTGTTATACTCACAGACATCATTCAAATTGTTTCTAAAACTGAGTGTTTTCTATCCAATACTAATCATAATATGCATATATTAGCATCTGGGACAGAGTAGGAGGCAGTTCACTCTGGGCACGCTATCAATCCAAAAGTGAAAATGCTGCCTCCTATCCCAAAAAGTTTAATTAGAGCAATAAAATATTACTTTTGTTATACCGTGGTATATGTTCTGAAATATTACGACTGTCAGCCAATCAGCATTCAGGGCTTGAACCACCCAGTTTATAATGCAGTGTAATCTAGTTTTATATATATTTTTATTTAGTGTTTAATTAACAAGGCAAGTCAGTTAATTAAGAACACATTTTTATTTACAATGACGGCCTACACCGGCCAAACCCTGACAACGTTGGACCAATTGTGCACCGCCATATGGGACTCTCAATCACGGCCGTTTGTGATACAGCCTGGAATCGAACCAGGGTATGTAGTGATGCCTCTAGCATTGAGATGCTGTGCCTTAGACCGCTGCGCCACTCGGGAGCCCCCTGAGTACATATACACCATCCCAGCAGTGCAAAAACATGGGAAGGAAGTATTTAAAAAATATTTAAACATTTTCCCGGTGCTTCTCTGAGCATATTCTTCATATAGCCTATAGTATATGTTATGGATCAATTGATTGTGGCGCACTTGACAAGCCCAGAAGAGAATCAGGGGTGAGATACAGTATAAACTGAACATTATCGGACCCAAAATCTAATCTTATAGAACAGAACATGTGATATGTGTTATGTTCACCAAGGTTGACAAAAAACTCTCGACCAGTTAAATGTTTCCTAAACCAATTTAGAACTGGACCGGAGAGGCCACCACTCCAGTCTGTCCAGACATTATGTACAACCTTGTCGAATGCAGCACATAAATCCAAGTGTACAAAGACAGAGAGCTGTTTGGCATCTGTGTTGGCTCTCAGATCATTTGCCACTTTAACTAAGTGCTGTGGTGGGCAAGAAAACAAGACCGGAATATTTAAAAAATAGAGTTGACTGTTTGAAAACCAATTAATCCAGAATTTTGCTTAAGAATGTAAAGGTTGGAGAAAATTGCTAAGAGCTGAAGAATTTAGATTACTTTTCTTGTTTATTGGGAAAAGTGCCTGTGAAAAGTGCCTGTGAACAGAGATTCATAATAACTTGCATATCTACAGATGCAATTAAAAACTGTTTTGAAGGTGGTCGGGATAGAATCGTAAAGGTAGATAGCACTTTACTGAGCATTATCTGGGTCAACCAGGGACAATAACTCCAGTGCCTTTGCGTGGTAGGCTGGGGCACATATTGCTCGCTCAGAATGTTATTACGGACCTGCAATTTTGACTTTCTCCACTTCCACTCTACTTTTCTGCAATTTCTCTTCAATTTATTAGTTTCCTCACTCATCCAAGGGACTCTCTGTTTGGATGTGACCTTTTTCAACTTTACCGGATAAAGTTTTGTAATCTACCCCACAAATTATATATAAACACAACATTTTTCAGGAATTGAAATAAAAGATCCCAGAAATGTTCCATACGCACAAAAAACATATTTCTCTCAAATGTTGTGCACAAATGTGTTTATATCCCTCTTAGTGAGCATTTCTCCTTTGCCAAGAAACTCCATCCATCTGACATGTGTGGCATATCAAGAAGCTGCTTAAACAGCATGATCATTACACAGGGGGGGACAATAAAAGACAACTCGAGCCTCCCAGGCCCACCCATGGCGGTGCCCCTGCCCAGTCATGTTAAATCCATAGATTAGGGGCTTATTTAATTATTTAATTGATTGATTTCCTTCTATGAACTGTAACTTAGTAGAGTCTTTGAAATTTTATGTTGCATTTTTATAATAATATAATAATAATAATATATGCCATTTAGCAGACGCTTTTATCCAAAGCGACTTACAGTCATGTGTGCATACATTCTACGTATGGGTGGCCCCGGGGATCGAACTTTTTTCCGAATTAACTCCATAATATCGACTGAAACATGGAAAACGTTGTTTGAATCAATCCTCAAGGTGTTTTGTCATATATCTCTTCATTGAAATCCCTTCCCTGGAAGCGTGCATTCTTCTCTGATTCAGATGGAAAAATACTGGTACCTGACTTTTGCGCACCAATTTCCACGCAGACACCGTGCGGGACACTTGGTAATTGTAGACTCTTATGGTCAATCTTCCAATGATATGCCTACAAATACGTCACAATGCTGCAGACACCTGGGGGAAACGATAGGAAGTGTCCGTTCATTCCTGTCGCATTCACAGCCATATAAGGAGATCATGGAAAACGTGCCTCCAGAAATCCTGTTGATTTCCTGGTCACTCAAACATCTTGGTTTTGCCTGTAGATTCTGTTCTATGGCACTCACAGTGAAAATCTTTACAGTTCTGGAAACGTCAGAGTGTCTTCTTTCCAAAACTATCAATTCCAAGCATAGTCGAGCATCTTTTCGTGACAAAATATTGCGCTTAAAACGGGCATGTCTTTTTATCCAAAAATGAAATACTGCCCCTAGAGTCTTAACAGGTTAAGTCCATAATCAATATTCATCTGTAATTTTATTATCACTGTTCACAACTTTGTGGAATTTCTTAAATGTTTTCTTAAAGAATCCCTACAGGAGAATGTTTCATTTCTATCCCTCCTTCCAACTGCTGACCATTTAGGGAATGTAGTTTTCAGCTGTAATATAGAGCATTGACAGAGAAACGACGAGGGGAAAACGCACTGCTAACATGCATTGCTAGCTCGCGAGTGACACAGCGGTCAAAGGTACTGCTATCACTACAGACCCCGGTTTGATACTGGGCTGTATCACACCCGGCTATGATTGGGAGTCCAGCAGGGCAGAGCACAATTGGCCCAGCGTCATCCTGGTTAGGGTTTGGCCGGTGTAGGCCGTTATTGTAAATAAGAATTTGTTCTTAACTGACTAGCTTAATTAAATAAAGATTATATCAAAAATGTATAAAATTCAAATATAGACATAACTATCGTCTACAATCTCCCGACAGACTGCATTGTTTTTCCTATGAAAAATATCTCTCATTGTAAGTGTGGTCTCGCTGCATGTGTAATGATGCCTTTTAAGTCTGTTCCGATCCCTAGATACTGGGTACTCTTGGAATCATGTGAAAATTCCACTTCTACAACTAAACCTGAGTGTGGATGTATGTTTTGCTCCTCTTACACAGCGATCATCATGCCTCTAATGCAGGGGAACTCAAATACAATTAGTGAAGGTACATGTATCTAGTCTGTGTGGTAGGGTATCAGTCTGTTGATTTTGTCTTTGTTGGCTTATTACCAAGGGCCCTTAAGGTATTTTTGTCAACTTGTCACTAGTCCCGTCACTATGCTTTATGACGACACTGTATACAGTAAAGGACAAACTGGGACACAAAGGAGGAACATACATGAAATATTAATGAGATTTTCTTCCCACGGGGTATGTTCACAGCTCCACAAATCTTTGCCTAGTAAGACAAATTTGTGTCAATAGATACACTAGGTGAAGTTAGGTAACATGAGTGCCACATGACTGCAGTTCAGTTCACTGAACCAGCTCTTTTACAGCACCCAACAGAAATAAACCACTTTTTAAGCGTCTAGAGTCAAATCAAATCAAATAGTCTAAGCTGTGTCTAAGCCGGCAGCAGGGAGGGGTGTTCTACTGAGCTATATGGAATTGTTTTAAGAAGGTCATACCAAGGACCATTTAGCTATTTGATTTAGAATCTTAAGGGCCCTTAAGTAGTATTAGAAAATGCATTTAAAAAAGGATTTAATGAAACGTTGAATTTGCCATTACTTCTATTAGCCAATTGAAACGCATTGAATAACAGATTCAGTACATGGAACAACAGTCTCCAAGAAAAATCTAAATGAAGTTTGTTCTGAAGTGTCTGTCCTCTATCTGAGAGATACAGTGCCTTGCGAAAGTATTCGGCCCCCTTTGACCTTTTGCCACATTTCAGGCGTCAAACATAAAGATATAAAACTGTATTTTTTTGTGAAGAATAAACAACATGTGGGACACAATCATGAAGTGGAACGACATTTATTGGATATTTCAAACTTTTTTAACAAATCAAAAACTGAAAAATTGGGCGTGCAAAATTATTCAGCCCCCTTAAGTTAATACTTTGTAGCGCCACCTTTTGATGCGATTACAGCTGTCAGTCGCTTGGGGTATGTCTCTATTGGTTTTGCACATTGAGAGACTGACATTTTTTTCCCATTCCTCCTTGCAAAACAGTTCGAGCTCAGTGAGGTTTGATGGAGAGCATTTGTGAACAGCAGTTTTCAATTCTTTCCACAGATTCTCGATTGGATTCAGGTCTGGACTTTGACTTGGCCATTCTAACACCTGGATATGTTTATTTTTGAACCATTCCATTGTAGATTTTGCTTTATGTTTTGGATCATTGTCTTGTTGGAAGACAAATCTCCGTCCCAGTCTCAAGTCTTTTGCAGACTCCATCAGGTTTTCTTCCAGAATGGTCCTGTATTTGGCTCCATCCATCTTCCCATCAAATGTTTTGTGTGGTAAGTATTGATATATTTACTGTTTTATTCACATGTTTTTCAATTACCGGTGATAAATCATGTATTCTGATTCTTGAATAGATTGTAATGGGCACATAGCGTGTGTGTAAAAAACCTTTTTGAAGGTTGTACTGATTATGATGAGCTAAGCTCATTCCAGCTATGTGTGTGGAGCCATGTTTGTTGACATACAAGGCATTCTGTGTTTCACGTAATTGTCTGTCGGACCAAAGATGCTATAACAAAATGAGGTGAGTAAGGGTTCACTTATTTTTTGAGAACTTCAGGAAGTGATTGGTGGGATGTGAATGATGGTAGACACACCCCTTCAACATGCGTACTATAAACAGACCAAACTCATCTTCTCTTCCCTTATGATCTTTGGTTTCTGTGAGGAAAAAAAGCATGGTTGCGCACTGAAACTAATCATCGTAGGATTACTTTAGAGTTCTAGAAAGTGTTTTACTCAATTATTTCGATCAATGGTGAGCTCACCCGTGATGTGATTAATTATACATAGTAATTGCTATTAGCTAATTCATATTGTAGTTTATGTCAGCTGAGTTAGAAAATATGAACACTTGTGGTGCGTCAATCTTTCCTCAGTTAGGGCTAGGACAAATGTAGGATGATTGTGTTATGCTATAGATACTCCTGTGAGTATCTGAACATTGCATTCAACAATAAACTGCTCACATTCTGAACATAACTTTGTAAGGACTGTGTAAATAGTTTCTGAAAAAAAACGTGGCCAGCTCAAACGCTGATTGTTGCGTCATTCGAAACTGGCCGTTCTAAACGAGCATTCTAAATGAGTGTTCTAAATGAACGTTCTAAATGAGTGTTCTAAATGAACGTTCTAAATGAGTGTTCTAATCACACGGGTGCGATCGTACGCTTCAGGCACCACTGTAGAACGATCACACCTGTCTGATGGTACCTGTGAAAGGGGTAAATGTCTGGTTTGTTTTTATTACCCATCTACCAATCACTGCCCTTCATTATGAGGCGTTCAAACAGCTCACTGGTCTTTGTAGTTGAATGACGCTGGAGGAGATGGCTACCGTTTTACGGTTCCCTAACCAAATGTGATATTGTGTGTGGTTTTTTTCCGCTATTTGTAACTTATTTTGTACAGAATATTTCTGCCACCGTCTCTTATGACCAAAAAGAGCTTCTAGATATCATGACAGCGATTACTCACCCCGTACTGGAAGAAGATTTCTTATTTAACGAGTTGGATGCAGAAGAAGTTAATGCAGGGAAACTTAAATCCTTTCGACCTAATTTCTACCAGCATGTTAACTTCATATGGCTGCAGGGGCAGAATTGAGTAGCTTGGATGAAAAGGTGCCCATTGTAAATGGCCAGCTCCTCAGTCTCAGTTGCTAATATATGCATATGATTATTAGTATTGGATAGAAAACACTCTAAAGTTTCCAAAACTGTCAAAATATTGTCCGTGAGTATAACATAACTGATATTGCAGGCGAAACCCTGAGGAAAATCAAACCAGGAAGTGGCTTCTATTTTGAAAACTCCATGTTCCATAGCCTCCCTTTGCTCCATTTAAAGGGATATGAACCAGATTTATTTTCCTATCGCTTCCTCAAGGTGTCAACAGTCTTCAGACATAGTTTCAGGCTTTTATTTTGAAAAATGGGCCAGTACAATAACATCGCGTCAAGTGGTCACATGAGTTTTGCTTGCACAACAGAGTTTGGACAGCCATTGTTTTCCCCTCTCCTACTGTGAAAGACATTTGCGGTTGATATATTATCGATTATATATTTTAAAAAACAACCTGAGGATTGATTATAAAAAACGTTTGACATGTTTCTGTGGACATTATGGAAACTATTTGGAATTTGTCTGCGTTGTCATGACCGCTCTTTCCTGTGGATTTCTGAACATAACGCGACAAACGGAGGTATTTTGGATTTAAAAATCATCTTTGTTTTTTTCTGCTTTAGTCTTTGCTTGTAAGTAGGAATCAGGAGGATGGAATTATGTTCAGATTTGCCAAATGGAGGGAGAGCTTTGTATGCATCTCTGTGTGTGTGTGGTCAAGGTGGTCTAGAGTTTTTTTCCCTCTGGTTGCACATTCAATTAAGTTGGGTTAGTAAACCGTCAATTCGTTAACTCAATCCTCTGTCTGGACAATTGTTCCTTTATGATCTAGCCAGGTCATGTGTTATGATATATGGTTCCTTGGTTGGACTGTTCAAATCAAAGGTAAAAAAACGCTAACATTGTCTTACGTAAGGCATAGGGACGAATCAGGTTCCATATTAGGTTAGTCACACTGTTAAAAACAGAGGGTATAATGACCATTATTTCTCATCACACCTGGGTATTTAAAATATTTGTATGGTTTATTTGTAAAACAAAAAACAAATAGTCTACCAAATTGTATTTGAGAGTATGTTCAAATACTTATTCCAAATACTGTTTTCAAATATTTGGGTAAATACATGGGAATGTACTGTATTTCAGTCAGTTTATTTATGAATCAGTCAGTTTATTTATGAATCAGTCAGTTTATTTATGAATCAGTCAGTGTATTTATGAATCAGTCAGTTGATTTATGAATCAGTCAGTTGATTTATGAATCAGTCAGTTTATTTATGAATCAGTCAGTTTATTTATGAATCAGTCAGTTTATTTATGAATCCGTCTACTTTTCAAATGAAAGATCACTGAATTCTTACTTTGAATGTATGTGAAAGTAACCGATATTTGAACTAGTACTTGAACCCAAGTCTGTTTCTCACTCATCACACCTACTGGTTCTTCCTGTTATGTACAGCACTTACACTGAACCTATGTTCTTGTGGAGAACATGACTATGCACTTTGGCTGCCATCACTTAGCTAGCGAACACATCATTGACAGTGCCCAACACTATCACGAAGTGTCCGACACTCAACAAATCCTCCATGCCATATAAGAGTTTACAAAACATGCACCCTACTTTCTTCAACACACTTAGGCTAAACCCAATTATCATTTCGCTACAGTAGGTTAGGTTATGCACTTATCTAGCAAAAACATCATTGGCTGTGCCCAATGATGCCATGAACTGTCAAAGACACAGTACCTCCATCCTGAAATACACAGTACCTGTGCCCAACTTTTCTCCAGTTAGTTTGGCAGAAGAATGTTGTCAACTTGGCACATGATGAGATAATGTAAATTAACATGATGTATGTGTTCATATCCTACAGTAACAAGCTGTATGTGTTCATATCCTACAGTACTGTACAGTAACAAGCTGTATATGTTCATATCCTACAGTAACAAGCTGTATGTGTTCATATCCTACAGTACTGTACAGTAACAAGCTATATGTGTTCATATCCTACAGTACTGTACAGTAACAAGCTGTATGTGTTCATATCCTACAGTACTGTACAGTAACAAGCTGTATGTGTTCATATCCTACAGTACTGTACAGTAACAAGCTGTATGTGTTCATATCCTACAGTACTGTACAGTAACAAGCTGTATGTGTTCATATCCTACAGTACTGTACAGTAACAAGCTGTATGTGTTCATATCCTACAGTAACAAGCTGTATGTGTTCATATCCTACAGTACTGTACAGTAACAAGCTGTATGTGTTCATATCCTACAGTAACAAGCTGTATGTGTTCATATCCTACAGTAACAAGCTGTATGTGTTCATATCCTACAGTACTGTACAGTAACAAGCTGTATGTGTTCATATCCTACAGTACTGTACAGTAACAAGCTGTATGTGTTCATATCCTACAGTAACAAGCTGTATGTGTTCATATCCTACAGTAACAAGCTGTATGTGTTCATATCCTACAGTACTGTACAGTAACAAGCTGTATGTGTTCATATCCTACAGTAACAAGCTGTACAGTTCATATCCTACAGTAACAAGCTGTATGTGTTCATATCCTACAGTAACAAGCTGTATGTGTTCATATCCTACAGTACTGTACAGTAACAAGCTGTATGTGTTCATATCCTACAGTACTGTACAGTAACAAGCTGTATGTGTTCATATCCTACAGTAACAAGCTGTATGTGTTCATATCCTACAGTAGCTGTATGTGTTCATATCCTACAGCACTGTAGGCAGTAACAAGCTGTATGTGTTCATATCCTACAGTAACAAGCTGTACAGTAACAAGTACTGTATGTGTTCATATCCTACAGTAACAAGCTGTATGTGTTCATAGTAACAAGCTGTATGTGTTCATATCCTACAGTACAGTACAGTAACAAGCTGTATGTGTTCATATCCTACTGTAACAAGCTGTATGTGTTCATATCCTACAGTACTGTAACAAGCTGTATGTGTTCATATCCTACAGTACAGTACAGTAACAAGCTGTATGTGTTCATATCCTACTGTAACAAGCTGTATGTGTTCATATCCTACAGTACTGTACAGTAACACGCTGTATGTGTTCATATCCTACAGTACTGTACAGTAACAAGCTGTATGTGTTCATATCCTACAGTAACAAGCTGTATGTGTTCATATCCTACAGTAACAAGCTGTATGTGTTCATATCCTACAGTACTGTACAGTAACAAGCTGTATGTGTTCATATCCTACTGTAACAAGCTGTATGTGTTCATATCCTACAGTACTGTACAGTAACAAGCTGTATGTGTTCATATCCTACAGTAACAAGCTGTATGTGTTCATATCGTACAGTAACAAGCTGTATGTGTTCATATCCTACAGTACTGTACAGTAACAAGCTGTATGTGTTCATATCCTACAGTACTGTACAGTAACAAGCTGTATGTGTTCATATCCTACTGTAACAAGCTGTATGTGTTCATATCCTACAGTACTGTACAGTAACACGCTGTATGTGTTCATATCCTACAGTACTGTACAGTAACAAGCTGTATGTGTTCATATCCTACTGTAACAAGCTGTATGTGTTCATATCCTACTGTACTGTACAGTAACAAGCTGTATGTGTTCATATCCTACAGTAACAAGCTGTATGTGTTCATATCCTACAGTACTGTACAGTAACAATCTGTATGTGTTCATATCCTACAGTACTGTACAGTAACAAGCTGTATGTGTTCATATCCTACAGTAACAAGCTGTATGTGTTCATATCCTACAGTAACAAGATGTATGTGTTCATATCCTACAGTACTGTACAGTAACAAGCTGTATGTGTTCATATCCTACTGTACAGTAACAAGCTGTATGTGTTCATATCCTACAGTACTGTACAGTAACAAGCTGTATGTGTTCATATCCTACTGTACAGTAACAAGCTGTATGTGTTCATATCCTACTGTACAGTACAGTAACAAGCTGTATGTGTTCATATCCTACAGTACAGTACAGTAACAAGCTGTATGTGTTCATATCCTACTGTACAGTAACAAGCTGTATGTGTTCATATCCTACTGTACAGTAACAAGCTGTATGTGTTCATATCCTACAGTACTGTACAGTAACAAGCTGTATGTGTTCATATCCTACAGTAACAAGCTGTATGTGTTCATATCCTACAGTAACAAGCTGTATGTGTTCATATCCTACAGTACAGTACCGTAACAAGCTGTATATGTTCATATCCTACAGTAACAAGCTGTATGTGTTCATATCCTACTGTACAGTAACAAGCTGTATGTGTTCATATCCTACAGTACTGTACAGTAACAAGCTGTATGTGTTCATATCCTACAGTAACAAGCTGTATGTGTTCATATCCTACAGTACTGTACAGTAACAAGCTGTATGTGTTCATATCCTACAGTACTGTACAGTAACAAGCTGTATGTGTTCATATCCTACAGTACTGTACAGTAACAAGCTGTATGTGTTCATATCCTACAGTACTGTACAGTAACAAGCTGTATGTGTTCATATCCTACAGTAACAAGCTGTATGTGTTCATATCCTACAGTACTGTACAGTAACAAGCTGTATGTGTTCATATCCTACAGTACTGTACAGTAACAAGCTGTATGTGTTCATATCCTACAGTAATAAGCTGTATGTGTTCATATCCTACAGTACTCTACAGAGGCTCGTACTCATACTGCATGTGATCGAAAGGAATCTCTAGTGAATCTTTCCTGGTCGTTGGTCTAATTCTATTAGGGATGTAGTTTACTGTCTACACATTCTAATGAGCTACTGTATGTGTTGGGTATACAAGGTATGAAGAGGTGAACCTGCTCAACTAAGATGGGTCAGACAGGTATGGAGAGATGAACCTGCTCAACTAAGACAGGTCAGACAGGTATGGAGAGATGAACCTGCTCACCTCAGACGGGTCAGACAGGTATGGAGAGGTGAACCTGCTCAACTAAGACAGGTCAGACAGGTATGGAGAGATGAACCTGCTCAACTAAGACAGGTCAGACAGGTATGGAGAGATGAACCTGCTCAACTAAGACAGGTCAGACAGGTATGGAGAGACGAACCTGCTCACCTCAGACGGGTCAGACAGGTATGGAGAGATGAACCTGCTCAACTAAGACAGGTCAGACAGGTATGGAGAGATGAACCTGCTCAACTAAGACAGGTCAGACAGGTATGGAGAGATGAACCTGCTCAAGTAAGACAGGTCAGACAGGTATGGAGAGATGAACCTGCTCAACTAAGACAGGTCAGACAGGTATGGAGAGGTGAACCTGCTCAACTAAGACGGGTCAGACAGGTATGGAGAGATGAACCTGCTCACCTCAGACGGGTCAGACAGGTATGGAGAGATGAACCTGCTCACCTCAAACCGATGTAGATTTTTACAGAAGCATCCAACAGAGCTCAAAAATGAGAAGTCGGAGAACCTTGTGGCCTGCAGTTACATTCGTCCGTGACTCGATAGTATACAGTTAAATGAAATGTGTACATTTGTAATAATGGACTGCCAGATTAGCACAGCCACATGGCTTTAGGCTCACATGGCTTTAAGCTCTGAATTGAGTTTTCAACTAGAAAGAATTGACTACACAATTAGAATGATTCTAATTCTAGTCATCATAATTCTATGGACTCAACAGGCTTTGGAGCCTCTAGATTCTAAAACACGTAACTCACAGCCAGTCATATAATTTCTCTCCTATATGTGTTCTCCTCTCGGTCCCCCAACCCTCATTATGGTCCCACGGTCCTCTTGATGGTCCCCCAACCCTCGTTATGGTCCCCCAACCCTCATGATGGTCCCACGGTCCTCTTGATGGTGCTCCAACCCTCGTTATGGTCCCCCAAACCTCATTATGGTCCCACGGTCCTCTTGATGGTCCCCCAACCCACGTTATGGTCCCCCAACCCTCATTATGGTCCCCCAACCCTCATTATGGTCCCACGGTCCTCTTGATGGTCCCCCAACCCTCGTTATGGTCCCCCAACCCTCATTATGGCCCCACGGTCCTCTTGATGGTCCCCCAGCCCTCATTATGGTCCCACAGTCCTCTTGATGGTCCCCCAACCCTCATTATGGTCCCACGGTCCTCTTGATGGTGCTCCAACCCTCATTATGGTCCCACGATCCTCTTGATGGACCCCCAGCCCTCATTATGGTCCCCCAACCCTCGTTATGGTCCCCCAACCCTCATTATGGTCCCACGGTCCTCTTGATGGTGCTCCAACCCTCGTTATGGTCCCCCAGCCCTCATTATGGTCCCACGGTCCTCTTGATGGTGCTCCAACCCTCATTATGGTCCCACGGTCCTCTTGATGGTGCTCCAACCCTCGTTATGGTCCCATGGTCCTCTTGATGGTGCTCCAACCCTCGTTATGGTCCCCCAACCCTCATTATGGTCCCACGGTCCTCTTGATGGTCCCCCAACCCTCGTTATGGTCCCCCAGCACTCATTATGGTGCATTCAACTGCTATAACATACTTCACATTGAAATTCATGACTTGTTGATAAACTTCCTTTTGGATAAACTTCCTCATAATATATATGGATATATATATATATAACTATATATATATGGATATATATATATAACTTCCTCATAATATATATGGATTTTGGGGATGGATTTTTCTAGAAAGATTTTGGGTGAAATCTCATCATTAGAAGCAGTTTGGTTTGTATTTAACTGCATGACTAATGTTAAGACTGTTGCGTGGTTCACAGTGTTAATTAGTTCAATTAATTTTCAAGGACTAAATCAAGTATGATAACTGATGCACTAAAGCAAATTACTGGAACAGACTTAAATGAAACCGTTGTCTTTGCTTTGCTCAAATATTTTTTTGTCTTTTTTTCAAGTGCGGCCATGCAACAGTGTGTGCGAATGTAGTAGCCTATTTCTAAAGAAACACTACAGGCAATATAATATCTAACATTTTTCGAATATGCCAATATTTTGTTGTTGTTGTTATTATTGCTGTATTCATTTCCTGTTGTGATACAATCATGCTGGCAATCACCATAACAAAAGGATTATTTGGCTTTGAGCAGAGCTAGATGGCAACGGATATTGCGTCAATACAATGTATTTTGTTTCTATACAAACGGTATTGTACGATGGTTGCATGAAAGACATGAGCTCTGTTTTGTTTATTGTGCATGCTGCACACACTTCATCAGTCTCTCATTCACAATTTGACAAGCACTTGATCATTTTCTCACCAGGCCTAGAATTTCCCAGTGGTTTCAACCTTGTGTGCCTTCTGCGGCCAAAATGGCCATTGTGCCATTGGGCTGAATATAATAATTAGACATCCCTTCTCCCAGCAGCCTCTCACTCTAATGTCTCTCAGATATCTCAATTGTTATTAGTCGATGTCGTCACGTGTTTGGGTCCTTAATGTGTCTGCCCCAGATCTGTGCCTCGACACATTCCTGTCTCGGAGCTCTACGGACATTTCCTTCGACCACATGGCTTGGTTTTTGCTCTGACATGCATTGTCAACTGTGGGACCTTATATAGACAGTTGAGTGCCTTTCCAAATCATCTCCAATCATATTGAATTTATCACAGGTGGACTCCAATGAAGTTGTAGAAACATCTCAAGGATGATCAATGGAAACAGGATGCACCTGAGCTCCATTTTTGAATCTCATAGTAAAGGTCTGAATACTTATATAAATAAGGTATTTCTGTTTGTCACGAATTCTACCGAACTCGTTGCCTCTCCTTGTTCGGGGGGTGCTCGGTGGTCGACGTCACCGGTCGAACAAGGAGAGGCAACGACTTCGGTAGAATTCGTGACACTGTTTTACATTTTTAATACATTTGAAAACATTTCTTAACCTGTTTTTGCTTCGTCATTATGGGGTATTGTGTGTAGATCGCTGAGAAAAATACAATATTTAATCAATTTTAGAATAAAGCTGTAACATAACAAAAATGTGTGTGTGTGTGTGTGTGTGTGTGTGTGTGTGTGTGTGTGTGTGTGTGTGTGTGTGTGTGTGTGTGTGTGTGTGTGTGTGTGTGTGTGTGTGTGTGTGTGTGTGTGTGTGTGTGTGTGTGTGTGTGTGTGTGTCGATATTGTGTCTTGCAGCTGCTCGTGGGGAATATACTGTTTTTGTAACATCTGCTTCCAGCTCACACTCTCAAACACCTAGATCGCCTGAACGCAGCTCACTCTCCAGAAACCAATCACCTGAATTCTGATCACCTGTTCACACACCTGTATGTCATTATCACACACTATTTAGTTCAGTTCTTTGCACCTCATCACTGTGAGGTATCGTTTGTTTTGTGACACACGTCTTTCAGACCAATGGATTTTCTCATGATTTACTCCTCCTGTTTATGATAATTTTTGCCTGCCTCACTAACGACGCCTTTTGCCTATTCCCTGCCTGTACTTTAGCCTATTGGATGTCCTGTTATCTTCCTATTGCCTGATTTCCCGGACTATGTTTCTAGCCTTTTCGCTGCCTGTACTGTTGTCCTTTTGGACCCCCTGTGTATGACCCTCTGCCTGGACCCAGCTACCTGCCTCCTCCTGTGTATGACCTTCTGCCTGACCCTGCTACCTGCCTCCTCCTGTGTATGACCTTCTGCCTGTCCCTGGACCCAGCTACCTGCCTCCTCCTGTGTATGACCTTCTGCCTGACCCTGCTACCTGCCTCCTCCTGTGTATGACCTTCTGCCTGTCCCTGGACCCAGCTACCTGCCTCCTCCTGTGTATGACCTTCTGCCTGCCCCTGGACCCAGCTACCTGCCTTCTCCTGTGTATGACCTTCGGCCTGCCCCTGGACCCAGCTACCTGCCTCCTCCTGTGTATGACCTTCTGCCTGCCCCTGGACCCAGCTACCTGCCTCTTCCTGTGTATGACCTTCTGCCTGCCCCTGGACCCTGCTACCTGCCTCTTCCTGTGTATGACCTTCTGCCTGCCCCTGGACCCTGCTACCTGCCTCTTCCTGTGTATGACCTTCTGCCTGTCCCTGGACCCAGCTACCTGCCTCCTCCTGTGTATGACCTTCTGCCTGTCCCTGGACCCAGCTACCTGCCTCCTCCTGTGTATGACCTTCTGCCTGTCCCTGGACCCAGCTACCTGCCTCCTCCTGTGTATGACCTTCTGCCTGCCCCTGGACCCAGCTACCTGCCTCCTCCTGTGTATGACCTTCTGCCTGCCCCTGGACCCTGCTACCTGCCTCTTCCTGTGTATGACCTTCTGCCTGTCATTTACATTACATTACATTTAAGTCATTTAGCAGACGCTCTTATCCAGAGCGACTTACAAATTGGTGCATTCACCTTATGACATCCAGTGGAACAGTCACTTTACAATAGTGCATCTAAATATTAAGGGGGGGGGGTGAGAGGGATTACTTATCCTATCCTAGGTATTCCTTAAAGAGGTGGGGTTTCAGGTGTCTCCGGAAGGTGGTGATTGACTCCGCTGTCCTGGCGTCGTGAGGGAGTTTGTTCCACCATTGGGGGGCCAGAGCAGCGAACAGTTTTGACTGGGCTGAACGGGAGCTGTACTTCCTCAGTGGTAGGGAGGCGAGCAGGCCAGAGGTGGATGAACGCAGTGCCCTTGTTTGGGTGTAGGGCCTGATCAGAGCCTGGAGGTACTGAGGTGCCGTTCCCCTCACAGCTCCGTAGGCAAGCACCATGGTCTTGTAGCGGATGCGAGCTTCAACTGGAAGCCAGTGGAGAGAACGGAGGAGCGGGGTGACGTGAGAGAACTTGGGAAGGTTGAACACCAGACGGGCTGCGGCGTTCTGGATGAGTTGAAGGGGTTTAATGGCACAGGCAGGGAGCCCAGCCAACAGCGAGTTGCAGTAATCCAGACGGGAGATGACAAGTGCCTGGATTAGGACCTGCGCCGCTTCCTGTGTGAGGCAGGGTCGTACTCTGCGGATGTTGTAGAGCATGAACCTACAGGAACGGGCCACCGCCTTGATGTTGGTTGAGAACGACAGGGTGTTGTCCAGGATCACGCCAAGGTTCTTGGCGCTCTGGGAGGAGGACACAATGGAGTTGTCAACCGTGATGGCGAGATCATGGAACGGGCAGTCCTTCCCCGGGAGGAAGAGCAGCTCCGTCTTGCCGAGGTTCAGCTTGAGGTGGTGATCCGTCATCCACACTGATATGTCTGCCAGACATGCAGAGATGCGATTCGCCACCTGGTTATCAGAAGGGGGAAAGGAGAAGATTAATTGTGTGTCGTCTGCATAGCAATGATAGGAGAGACCATGTGAGGTTATGACAGAGCCAAGTGACTTGGTGTATAGCGAGAATAGGAGAGGGCCAAGAACAGAGCCCTGGGGGACACCAGTGGTGAGAGCACGTGGTGAGGAGACAGATTCTCGCCACGCCACCTGGTAGGAGCGACCTGTCAGGTAGGACGCAATCCAAGCGTGGGCCGCGCCGGAGATGCCCAACACGGAGAGGGTGGAGAGGAGGATCTGATGGTTCACAGTATCGAAGGCAGCCGATAGATCTAGAAGGATGAGAGCAGAGGAGAGAGAGTTAGCTTTAGCAGTGCGGAGCGCCTCCGTGATACAGAGGAGAGCAGTCTCAGTTGAATGACTAGTCTTGAAACCTGACTTATTTGGATCAAGAAGGTCATTCAGAGAGAGATAGCGGGAGAGCTGGCCAAGGACGGCACGTTCAAGAGTTTTGGAGAGAAAAGAAAGAAGGGATACTGGTCTGTAATTGTTGACATCGGAGGGATCGAGTGTAGGTTTTTTCAGAAGGGGTGCAACTCTCGCTCTCTTGAAGACGGAAGGGACATAGCCAGCGGTCAGGGATGAGTTGATGAGCGAGGTGAGGTAAGGGAGAAGGTCTCCGGAAATGGTCTGGAGAAGAGAGGAGGGATAGGGTCAAGCGGGCAGGTTGTTGGGCGGCCGGCCGTCACAAGACGCGAGATTTCATCTGGAGAGAGAGGGGAGAAAGAGGTCAGAGCACAGGGTAGGGCAGTGTGAGCAGAACCAGCGGTGTCGTTTGACTTAGCAAACGAGGATCGGATGTCGTCGACCTTCTTTTCAAAATGGTTGACGAAGTCATCTGCAGAGAGGGAGGAGGGGGGGGGGATTCAGGAGGGAGGAGAAGGTGGCAAAGAGCTTCCTAGGGTTAGGGGCAGATGCTTGGAATTTAGCGTGGTAGAAAGTGGCTTTAGCAGCAGAGACAGAGGAGGAAAATGTAGAGAGGAGGGAGTGAAAGGATGCCAGGTCCGCAGGGAGGTGAGTTTTCCTCCATTTCCGCTCGGCTGCCCGGAGCCCTGTTCTGTGAGCTCGCAATGAGTCATCGAGCCACGGAGCAGGAGGGGAGGACCGAGCCGGCCTGGAGGATAGGGGACATAGAGAGTCAAAGGATGCAGAGAGGGAGGAGAGGAGGGTTGAGGAGGCAGAATCAGTAGATAGGTTGGAGAAGGTTTGAGCGGAGGGAAGAGATGATAGGATGGAAGAGGAGAGGGTAGCGGGGGAGAGAGAGCGAAGATTGGGACGGCGCGATACCATCCGAGTAGGGGCAGTGTGGGAGGTGTTGGATGAGAGCGAGAGGGAAAAGGATACAAGGTAGTGGTCGGAGACTTGGAGGGGAGTTGCAATGAGGTTAGTGGAAGAACAGCATCTAGTAAAGATGAGGTCGAGCGTATTGCCTGCCTTGTGAGTAGGGGGGGAAGGTGAGAGGGTGAGGTCAAAAGAGGAGAGGAGTGGAAAGAAGGAGGCAGAGAGGAAAGAGTCAAAGGTAGACGTGGGGAGGTTAAAGTCACCCAGAACTGTGAGAGGTGAGCCGTCCTCAGGAAAGGAGCTTATCAAGGCATCAAGCTCATTGATGAACTCTCCGAGGGAACCTGGAGGGCGATAAATGATAAGGATGTTAAGCTTGAAAGGGCTGGTAACTGTGACAGCATGGAATTCAAAGGAGGCGATAGACAGATGGGTAAGGGGAGAAAGAGAGAATGACCACTTGGGAGAGATGAGGATCCCGGTGCCACCACCCCGCTGACCAGAAGCTCTCGGGGTGTGCGAGAACACATGGGCGGACGAAGAGAGAGCAGTAGGAGTAGCAGTGTTGTCTGTGGTGATCCATGTTTCCGTCAGTGCCAAGAAGTCGAGGGACTGGAGGGAGGCATAGGCTGAGATGAACTCTGCCTTGTTGACCGCAGATTGGCAGTTCCAGAGGCTACCGGAGACCTGGAACTCCACGTGGGTCGTGCGCGCTGGGACCACCAGAGTAGGGTGGCCGCAGCCACGCGGTGTGGAGCGTTTGTATGGTCTGTGCAGAGAGGAGAGAACAGGGATAAACAGACACATAGTTGACAGGCTACAGAAGAGGCTACGCTAATGCAAAGGAGATTGGAATGACAAGTGGACTACACGTCTCGAATGTTCAGAAAGTTAAGCTACGTAGCAAGAATCTTATTGACTAAAATTATTAAAATGATACAGTACTGCTGAAGTAGGCTAGCTGGCAGTGGGTGCGTTGTTGAAACTACACTAATCAAGTCGTTCCGTTGAGTGTAATAGTTTCTGCAGTGTTGCTATTCGGGGCCTAGCTGGCTAGCTAGCAGTGTTGTTTACGTTACGTTGCGTTAAAAGAACGACAATAGCTGGCTAGCGAACCTAGAAAATCGCTCTAGACTACACAATTATCTTTGATACAAAGACGGCTATGTAGCTAGCTATGTAGCTAGCTACGATCAAACAAATCAAACCGTTGTACTGTAATGAAATGAAGTGAAAATGTGATACTACCTGTGAATGCGACCGGGTTGTTGAGTTCTATTCAGAAGACGTTGGCTAGCGTTGGCTAACTAGCAGAGTCTGCTACGTTAAGGACGACAAATAGCTGGCTAGCTAACCTCGGTAAATTAAGATAATCACTCTAAGACTACACACTCTAAACCTAAACAACACAATTATCTTGGATACGAAGATACGAAGACAGCAAAGACAGCTATGTAGCTAGCTAACACTACACTAATCAAGTCGTTCAGTCCCTCCAGTCCCTCGACTGTCCCTGGACCCAGCTACCTGCCTCCTCCTGTGTATGACCTTCTGCCTGTCCCTGAACCCAGCTACCTGCCTCCTCCTGTGTATGACCTTCTGCCTGTCCCTGGACCCAGCTACCTGCCTCCTCCTGTGTATGACCTTCTGCCTGCCCCTGGACCCTGCTACCTGCCTCCTCCTGTGGTCCTTTGCAATAAACACCTGCTGAGCCCTGCGCTTGAAACCAGCTCTCTGTCTCCCCTCGTGTTCATTATACTATAGTTACGGTCAAAACCCTCTTCAGTGTGTGATCATTCATATACAGTGCTTTCAGAGAGCATCCAGACCCCTGAATTGTTCCACATTTTGATACATCACAGCCTTAACCAAAAAATGATTTAAAATCTACACACAATAGACCAAAACATGTTTTAACATTTTTGGTAAATTATATAACATTCTACTGAAATACCTTATTTAATTAAGTATTCAGATCCTTTACTATGACACTCAAAATGGAGCTCAGGTGCATCCTGTTTCCATTGATCATCCTTGAGCTGTTATGACAACTTGATTGGAGTCTACCTGTGATAAATTCATCTGACTGGACATGATTTGGAAATGCACACACCTGTCTATATAATGTCCCACAGTTGGCAGTGCATGTCAGAGCAAAAACTGCATTTCTGCAGCATTGAAGGTTCCCAAGAAAATTGGCCTCCATTCTTAAATGGAAGAAGTTTGGAACCACCAAGACTCTTCCTAGAGCTGGCTGCCCGGATAAACAGAGCAATCGGGGGAGAAGGGCCTTAGTCACGGAGGTGACCAAGAAACCGATGGTCACTGAGACAGAGCTCTAGAGTTCCTCTGTGGAGATGGTTGTCCTTCTGGATATTTGTCCCATCTCTGTAGCACTCTACCAATCAGGCCTTTATGGTAGAGTGGCCAGAAAGAAGCCAATCCTCAGTAAAAAGCACATGATAGCCCTATTGGAGTTTGCCAAAAGGCACCTAAAGACTCTGAACATGAGAAGCAAAATTCTCTACTAGAATCTTGACTAGAACCAAAAACTGTGATCATAATACTCCAGTGCTAGCCTCTCTACGCTGGCTTCCTGATAAGGAAAGAGCTGATTTCAAGGTTGTACTGCTAACCTACAAATCATTACATGGGCTTGCTCCTACTTATCTATCTGATTTGGTCCTGCCTACACGTATGCTATGGTCACAAGACGCAGGCCTAGAATGTCTAAGCAAACAGCTTGATGCAGGGCTTTCTCCTATAGAGCTCCATTTTAATGGAATGGTCTGCCTACCCATATGAGAGACGCAGACTCGGTCTCAACCTTTAAGTCTTTATCGAAGACTCATCTCCTCAGTAGGTCCTATGATTGAGTGTAGTCTGGCCCATGCGTGTGAAGGTGAACGGAAAGGCACTGGAGCAACGAACTGCCCTTGCTGTCTGTGCCTGGCCAGTTCCCCTCTCTCTGCCTCTAACCCTATTACAGGGGCTGAGTCACTGGCTTACTATGCCAGGCCGGTTCCCCTCTCTCTGCCTCTAACCCTATTACAGGGGCTGAGTCACTGGCTGTCTATGCCAGGCCGGTTCCCCTCTCTCTGCCTCTAACCCTATTACAGGGGCTGGCTTAGTGGTGCTCTTCCATGCTGTCCCTAGGAGGGGTGCGTCACCTGAGTGGGTTGAGTCACTGACGTGATCTTCCTGTCCGGGTTGCCCCTCCCCCCCGAATTGTGCCGTGGCAGAGATCTTTGTGGGCTATACTCGGCCTTGTCTTAGGATGGTAAGTTGGTGGTTGAAGAAGGACTGGCCTGCCAGAAGAGGTTTCTTCCTAGGTTCTGGCCTGTCTAGGGAGTTTTTCCTAGCCACCGTGCTTCTACACCTGCATTGCTTGCTGTTTGGGGTTTTAGGTTTCTATACAGCACCTTGTGACATCAGCTGACGTAAGAAGAGCTTCATAAATACATGTGATTGATTGATTGATAGATATGGGCTGTAATCACTGCCAAACAGGCTCAAACACAGTACTGAGTAAAGGGTCTGAATACTTATGCAAATGTTGTCACGCCTTGGTCTTAGTATTTTGTGTTTTCGTTATTTATTTGGTCAGGCCAGGGTGTGACATGGGTTTATGTTGTTGTGTTTCGTATTGGGGTTTTGTAGTTATTGGGATTGTGGCTGAGTAGGGGTGTTGTATAGGCTTGGCTGCCTGAGGCGATTCTCAATCAGAGTCAGGTTGTAACGACGTTCATCTGTTGTATGAAGAGAGTCAGACCGAAATGCAGCGTGTAGGTTACTCATGACTTTAATGAATGATAAGACGGTACATGAAATAACTGAAATACGAAAACAACAAACGAAACGTGAAACTAATTACAGCCTATCTGGTGACTACAACACAGAGACAGGAACAAACACCCACAAAATACAACGCGAACTCAGGCTACCTAAATACGGTTCCCAATCCGAGACAACGAGAATCACCTGACTCCAATTGAGAATCGCCTCAGGCAGCCAAGCCTAACTAGACACACCCCTAATCATACACAATCCCAATTAATACAAACCCCAATACGAAACACAACATATAAACCCATGTCACACCCTGGCCTACCCAAACATATACCAAAAACACAAAATACAATGACCAAGGCGTGACACGTGCGTATGACGTGATGTGATGCGATGTGCCTCAAATTTTTGTTTCAAGACTAATCAAAAATCTAATTGTTGTGGCTTTGGGAGAGCAGATTGTTGAACAGCTGGTGTCGATGAGCATGGACTTTAAAGCATGTAACAGCTTTGTCATAGAAAATGTGTGAATCCACCCCATTTCATATAAACAACACATCTAAACAACATTGTGATGACAACTCCCCAGTATGTTAATTAACTAAGATAGTGTGCATTTTGCCCCCGACTCTCATGGGCTTACTTTGTCTAATGCCAAGTCATTCTAAAAGCCTGGTAAACCAGTGCCCTTATTCACAGTGTCTCAGAGTAGGAGTGCTGAATTTCCTCTTGACTGGTTCTCTCCCCCTCCTGCCTGGTTCTCTCCGCCTGCCTGGTTCTCTCCTCCTGCCTGGTTCTCTCCCCCTCCTACTTGGTTCTCTCCCACTCCTACTTGGTTCTCTCCCCCTCCTACTTGGTTCTCTCCCCCTCCTACCTGGTTCTCTCCCCCTCCTACCTGGTTCTCTCCCCCTCCTACCTGGTTCTCTCCCCCTCCTACCTGGTTCTCTCCTCCTGCCTGGTTCGCTCCACCAGGAACTAATGGGGTTCCATAATAAACCAAATCAAATCAAATGTATTTATATAGCCCTTCTTACATCAGCTGATATCTCAAAGTGCTGTACAGAAGCCGAGCTTAAACCCCAAACCAAAACAGCAAGCAATACAGGTGTAGAAACCCGAGGAAGAGTAGCTGCTGCCTTACATTTACATTTAAGTCATTTAGCAGACGCTCTTATCCAGAGCGACTTACAAATTGGCTTGGCAGGAAGTAATGGGGATTCATAATAAACCCCAGGAAGAGTAGCTGCTGCCTTGGCAGGAACTAATGGGGATTCATAATAAACCCCAGGAAGAGTAGCTGCTGCCTTGGCAGGAACTAATGGGGATCCATAATAAACCCCAGGAAGAGTAGCTGCTGCCTTGACAGGAACTAATGGGATCCATAATAAACCCCAGGAAGTGTAGCTGCTGCCTTGACAGGAACTAATGGGATCCATAATAAACCCCAGGAAGAGTAGCTGCTGCCTTGGCAGGAACTAATGGGGATTCATAATAAACCCCAGGAAGAGTAGCTGCTGCCTTGGCAGGAACTAATGGGGATCCATAATAAACCCCAGGAAGAGTAGCTGCTGCCTTGACAGGAACTAATGGGATCCATAATAAACCCCAGGAAGTGTAGCAGCTGCCTTGATAGGAACTAATGGGATCCATAATAAACCTCAGGAAGAGTAGCTGCTGCCTTGACAGGAACTAATCGGGATTCATAATAAATAGAAAATTCTCCTCCTGTCTGGTTACTTCGTCCTGCCTGGTTCTCCCTCCTCATGCCTTGTTCTCTCCCCTGGGGAAAGAGCAGCAGAGAGAGATGCCCAGTTGTCTCCCATCTCTAAAACTAGCCACACAAACAACATTCCCCTTAGGAAGAGTTACAAGGTGATTAGATGGGTTTTCTCTCAGCCCTGCAAGGTGGCGTAATCGCTATATAATTATGTTTAAAAGACAGAGACAAGGTGATTAGATGGGTTCTCTCTCAGCCCTGCAAGGTGGCGTAATCGCTATATAATTATGTTTAAAAGACAGATACAAGGTGATTAGATGGGTTCTCTCTCAGCCTTGCTAGGTGGCGTAATCGCTATATAATTATGTTTAAAAGACAGAGACAAGGTGATTAGATGGGTTCTCTCTCAGCCCTGCAAGGTGGCGTAATCGCTATATAATTATGTTTAAAAGACAGATACATAATTGCCACCTGATCAACAGGTTGTCTTGCCGACAGTGTTGATTTAGCCGTGGTATATGTGACAATGGGAGCAGATAATAGATAACTGTGTTGTTGTCAAGAGTTTTCTATTAAAAGTAACTTGAGTTTTCCTGTGTGTTGAAAACGCACAACAAACACTGTGACATACAGAACGTGGGCGGGGTGAATTAAATCCAAAACCATGACTGACTGGAAGCTGAGTCAGTTCTTGGAGTGTGTGTACATCAGATGGGAGCTTGGGTGACATAGCACATCGATGGTTAAATGTCAGTATTTGACATATTCTGATGTGTCCATGTTGGTTTAACCCCATGTTTATTTTATTTCACCTTTATTTTTCCAGGCAGGTCATTGAAGAACAAATTCCTATTTACATTGACAGCCTGATATGTGTAAGGTAGGTGGATCGGTGAGCCACGAACTATGCTCGTGTGATGAGGAAGCGGAGACCTGGGGACTTGTGTTGGTTCCCCAATCGAATGCCTACGGTTTAGTTCAGTGGGCGAATGAACAGAGGCTTGTGGGACATAGGAGACTTGAGATCAAGACTAGAATCACTTTGGTTGGCTTGAGGGTGACACGCCCACTTCAACTTTGTAATGAGCTAATCTAGACTACGTGCATCTGTAGCCATACAGTGGCTTGTGAATGTATTCATCCCTTGGGATTTTTCAAATTTTGTTGCCTTACAACCTGTAATTAAAATATATATATTTTGGGGGGGTTGTATTATTTGATTTACACGACATGCCTACCACTTTGAATATTCTAAATATTTTTTTATTGTGAAACACAAGAAATAAGACAAAAAAATAGAACTTGAACGTGAATAACTATTCAACTCCACAAAGTCAATACTTTGTAGAGCCACCTTTTTGCAGCAAATACAGCTGCAAGTCTCTTGGAGTATGTCTCTACAAGCTTGTCACATCTTGCCACTGGGAATGTTTCCCATTCTTCAATGCAAAACTGCTCGAGCAGTTCCATCAAGTTGGATGGGATCCGCTGATGTCACAGAAATATTAAGTCATTCCACAGATTCTCAATTGGATTGAGGTCTGGGCTTTGACTAGGCCTTTCCAATACATTTAAATGTTTCCCCTTAAAAACACTTGAGTGTTGCTTTAGGGCCATTGTCCTGCTGCAAGGTGAACCTCCGTCCCAGTCTCAAATCTCTGGAAGACTGAAACAGGTTTCCATCAAACATTTCCCTGCATTCAGGGCTATCCATCGTTCCTTAAATTCTGACCAGTTTCCCCGTCCCTGCTGATGAAAAACATACCCACAGCATGATGTTGCCACCACCATGCTTCACTGTGGGGATGATGTCTCGGGGTGATGAGGTGAGACAGCCAGAATGAGATGGCCAAAAGACAATTTGTTTGTCTCATCTGACCAGAGTACCTTCTTCCATATCCTCATATACATATCCTCACACTATCGTCCCACCTGGCAAACATCAGGTGAAATTGCAGAGCGCCAAATTCAAATACAGAAATACTCATTATTGATATTCAGAAAACATACAAGTATATTACATAGGTTTAAAGATTAACTTCTTGTGAATCCAACCACGGTGTCAGATTTCAAAAAGGCTTTATGCGAAAGCATACCTTACGATTATTTGAGAACACCATCCAGCAGACAAACCATTACAAACAGTAACCAGCCAAGTAGAAGGGTTACACAAGTCAGAAAGAGATAAAAGGTAAGGGATACATTTTATGATCTTCATATGGTTGCACTCAGAAGACATTCATTTACTAAATAAATGTTAATTTTGTTCAATAAAATCTCTTTATATCCAAAACCCTCCGTTTGTTTGCGTGTTTTCTTCAGTAATCCACAAAAAAATCAAAATTGTATCCGTAAAGTTAATAGAAACATGTTCAATGATGTTTATATTCAATCCTCAGGTTGTTTTTAGCAAAAAAATAATCAATAATATTTCAACCGGACAATAACGTTGTCAATATAAAAGGTTAACAAGAAAGGCACTCTCGGTCGTGCGCATGAAAAAGCTCTGACACTGCAGGGTCCACTCACTCAGACTGCTCTTACTCCCTCATTTTTCAGAAGACAAGCCTGAAACCATTTCTAACATCTAGTGGAAGGCATAGAAACTGCAATTTGAGTCCTAAGTCCATAGATACTGTAATGGCTATAGTGAATAGAAAACCACAAACAAACAAAAAAAATCAGTTCTGTTATACTCACAGACACTATTTTAACAGTTTTGGAAACTTTAGAGTGTTTTCTATCCAAATCCACCAATTATGTATACCCTATCTTCTGTGCCCGAGTAGCAGGTATTTTAATTTGGGCACTCTATTCATCCAACATTCCGAATGCTGCCCCCTACCCTAGAGAAGATATGTTTGGGGAGTCTCTCCCATGCCTTGCTGAACACCACATGTGTTAGTTTATTTTTGTTCATTTAAGCAATGGATTTTTTCTGGCCACTCTTCCGTAAAGCCCAGCTCCGTGGAATGTTCAAAGTTCCAGATATTTTCTTATAACCCTGTACTTCTCCACAACTTTGTCCATGACCTGTTTGGAGAGCTCCTTGGTCTTCATGGTGCCGCTTGCTTGGTGGTGCCCCTTGCTTAGGGGTGTTGCAGACTCTGTGGCCTTTCAGATCAGGTGTATATATACACCGAGATCATGTGATACTTAGAATGCACACAGGTGGACTTTATTTAACTAATTAACTGAAGGTAATTGGTTGCACCAGATCTTATTTAGGGGATTCATAGCAAAGGGGTGAAAAGATACACACGCACCACTTTTTTGTTTTGAACATTTTGAAAGATTTTTTTTTTTCATTTCACTTCACCAATTTGAACTATTTTGTGCACGTCCATTACTTGAAATTCAAACAAAAATAAATTTAAATTACAGGTTGTAATGCAACAAAATAGGAAAAACGTCAAGGAGGATGAATACTTTTGCTAAGCACTGTAGCAACACTGCCTGTATCTGTAGCTATAGCAAAACTGTTTGTATTTGTAGCTATGGCAACAATTTCTGTATCTGTAACTCTAGCACTACTGCCTTTATCTGTAGCTATAGCAACACTCTGTATCTGTACCTCACATCTGCTACATATCAATTGATTTTATTCATTGGCTGCCGAGTGCAAACAGCTGGGTTCTGTTTAATAACCTCTACTGGATCAAGACCCTAAATCTGTTGTAAACAACAGATTTAGACAAAATAGAATGGCATTGTAAACAAAGCCAACTTTCCCAGGACAAAGACATATCTTATACGTTCAGATGAACAATCATATACGCTTTCTAAGTGCATTGTCCACTCTACAGTAGCTATTACAGTGAAATAATACCATGCTATTGTTTGAGAATAGTGCACAAGAACAAAACCCTTTTCTCACGACAACTGGTTTGATACATTCACCTCTGACAGTATATAATGTACTTACATTCAGGAATCATGCTCCGATTTGTCATCCTGAGCATCCCAGAGATAATATGTAGCATAGTCTTGTTTGATAAAAAACATTTTTAGATCCTAACACGATCAATGCTGCATACTGTTTCACATTCATGCCGAATCTTTCAACTTGCAACAAAACAATCTAACGAGCTAAACCTTGTTTCACCTGGTCAAGTTTGGTGTCTGTGCTCATACACTCTAGAAGGCAGCAACATTTTGTATCATCATTCTATATTACGTATTGTCTACACAACACTTAAATTAGCCCATGAAGAACAACCATCACCAAGGAAGACCTGAGGCATACAATATGTTAGTATAGTCTATGTGTCTTTTTGCCTATTGATCCCTGTATTTCATTATAGTGATTGTATTCTCCATACTCACCCCCTGGTATAATAACGGTTAAATAAAATAAGTAATGGTAAACTTGAGTTAAAAAAAAAATATTCAATAGTGGTAGATGACCTGTGGGAGCCAACTTCAGACACAACATTCAAGTCCTCCATCTCCCACTCATTAACACTTCTTCGGGACAGAGGGAAGTATTCGGAAGTCAAGATGAATGAGGTGCCCAAAGTAAACTGCCTGTTACTCAGGCCCAGAAGCTAGGATATGTATATAATTGGTAGTATTGGAGTAACAGTCTTTAGAAAGATTGTTGACAGGTTTACTTTTTGAAAAATGAGCTAGAATTTGTAGTTTTTGTAAGTGGCTCTCATTTTGGCTGTGTTTGTAGCGCATTCTGGTGAGGGTGCGCACTTCATTATTTGTCCCCGGTAATGAATATACTATTTTCCGTCTTAAATTGTATCGTTTATTGACATATTAGGGTACCTGAGGATTGATGAGGAATGTTGTTTGACTTGTTTGGACCAAGTTTATTTTTAACGTTTTGGATACATTTTGTATGCAGCAGGGTTAGAGCATTGGACTAGTAATCGGAAGGTTGCAAGTTCAAACCCCTGAGCTGACAAGGTACAAATCCGTCGTTCTGCCCCTGAACAGGCAGTTAACCCACTGTTCCTAGGCCGTCATTGAAAATAAGAATGTGTTCTTAACTGACTTGCCTAGTTAAAATAAAGGTAAAATAAAAAATACAAAAAATGTAAATGTTGTCGAGGTTGGGCGCTAGCGGTACGCCTTTCCCAAAGAGGTTTTAAACCTCTTAAAGCTAGGGGGTATAATTTTCACTTTTGGATAAATAGCGTGCCCAATTTCAACTTCCTGCTACTCATGCCAAGAATGTAAGATATGCATAGTAGTCATAGATTTGAATAGAAAACACTCTGAAGTTTCTAAAACTGTTTGAATCATGTCTGTGAGTATAATAGCAGGCAAAACCCAGAGGACTAACTATTCAGAAATATTATATTTTTTTCCCATCTCTCTTCCCTATTTTATCTTTGCCATTGGAAATTTAATATAAATATACTTTCAGTTCCTACATCTTCCACACGATGTCACCAGTGTTTGCAATATGGCTGAGGTTATTTTGTTGTCTTAGCAGGAAAGTAGGTCAACTCGGAATGGGGGACCCTTTTGTGAGTTGCACAAAACGTGTAGAGCAGAGTTTTTTTCTTTTCGTTCATGTATTGAATATTTTGTGTAGCGCCTGCTACGCTAGCTCTTTTGTTTACTACTGGTTCAGATGGGTGCATGCTAACAGATAATAGCTTCTTATGCTTTCGTCGAAAAGCATTTTAAAAATATGACATGTTGGCTGGATTCACAACGAGTGTAGCTTTAATTGAGTATCTTACATGTGTGATTTAATGAAAGTTTGAATTTTATAGCATTTTATTTTAATCTGGAGCTCTCCATTTCCCCTGGTAATTGGCCAGGTGAGACGCTAATGTCTCCCTATCCTCAAGAGGTTTTAACATGAGAAGCCTACTTCCTAAGTTTGCTTTATTTACTGCTTTAGCACATTCTGCCAACCCGGATGTCTTAGCCGTGTCTGAATCCTGGGTTAGGAAAACCAACAAAAACCCTGAAATTTCCATCCCTAACTATAACATTTCCCGCCAAGATAGAACTGCCAAAGGGGGCGGCGTTGCACTCTACTGCAAAGATCTGTATTACTATACAGGTCTGTTCAAAAACAATTCGAGCTTCTACTTCTAAAAATGCACCTTTCCAGAAACAAGTCTCTCACCGTTGCCGCTTGCTATAGACCACCCTCTGCCCCCAGCTGTGCCCTCGACACCATATGTGAATTGATTGCCACCCATCTGTCTTCTGAGCTCGTGCTACTAGGTGACCTAAACTGGGACATGCTCAACACCCAGGCCATCCTACAATCTTAGCTTGATGTCCTCAATCTCACACAAATTATCAATAAACCTACCAGGACCAACCCCAAATCCGTAAACACGGACACCCTCATAGATATCATCCTAACAAACTCACTCTCCAAACACCTCTGCTGTTTTCAAAAAAGATCTTAGCGATCACTGCCTCATTGCCTACATCCGTAATGGGTCTGCGGTCAAATGACCACCCTTTATCACTGTCAAACGCTCCCTAAAACACTTCTGCGAACAGGTCTTTCTAATCAATATATATAATATAATAATATATGCCATTTAGCAGACACTTTTATCCAAAGCGACTTACAGTCATGTGTGCATACATTCTACGTATGGGTGATCCCGGGAATCGAACCCACTACCCTGGTGTTACAAGCGCCATGCTCTACCAACTGAGCTACAGAAGGACCACAACCTGGCAGTGTATGCTGGAATGACATTGACCTCATCCCGTCAGTAGAGGATGCATGGTTCTTTAAAAGTGCATTCCTCACCATCTTAAATAAGCATGCTCCGTTCAAAAAATGTTGAACTAGGAATAGATATAGTCCTTGGTTCACTCCTTGGTTCACTCCAGACTTGTCTGCCCTTGACCAGCACAAAAACATCCTTCAGAGTTCTGCATTAGCATCGAAAAGCCCCCGTGATATGCAACACAAGCAGTTCGGAAAGCTTAGGCTAGCTTTTTCAAACAGAAATTTGCATCCTGTAGTACAAACTCAAAAAGTTCTGGGACACTAAAGTCCATGGAGAATAAGAGCACCTCCTCCCAGCTGCCCACTGCTCTGAGGGAAACACTGTCACTACCGATAAATCCACAATAATTGAGAATTTCAAGAAGCATTTTTCTACGACTGGCCATGCTTTCCACCTGGCTACCCCTAGCCCGGTCAGCAACCTGGCACTACCCACAGAAACTCGCCCCAAACCTCCCCCACTTCTCCTTCACCCAAATCCAGATAGCTGATGTTCTGAAAGAGCTGTAAAATCTGGACCCCTACAAATCAGCCAGGCTAGGCAATCTGGACCATCTATTTCTAAAATGATCTGACGATATTATTGCAACCCCTATTACTAGCCTGTTCAACCTCTCTTTTGTATCGCCTGAGATTCCCATAGATTGGAAAGCTGCCGCGGTCATCCCCCTCTTCAAAGTGAGAGACACTCTAGACCCAAACTCCTACAGACCTATATCTATTCTACCCTGCCTTTCTAAGGTCTTTGAAAGACAAGTTATCAAACAGACTACTGACCATTTTGAATATCACTGTACCTTCTCCACTATGCAATCTGGTTTCAGAGCTGGTCATGGATGCACCTCAGCCTCGCTCAACATCCTAAGCGACATCATAACCGCCATTGATAAGAGACATTACTGTACAGCCATATTCATCCTGGCTAAGGCTTTCGATTCTGTCAATCACATCACTCTTATTGGTAGACTCAACAGCCTTGGTTTCTCCAATGATTGCCTCGCTTGGTTCACCAACTACTTCTCCGATAGAGTTGACAATGTAAAATCGGAGGGCCTGTTGTCCGGACCTCTGGCAGTCTCTATGCTGGTGCCACAAGGTTCAATTCTCGGGCCGACTCTCTTCTCTGTATACATCAATGATGTCACTCTCGCTGCTGGTGATTCTTTGATCCACCTCTACGCAGACGACACCATGCTGTATACATCTAGCCCTTTGTTGGACAGTGTGTTAGCTAACCTCCAGATGAGCTTCAATGCCATACAACTCTCCTTCCGTGGCCTCCAACTGCTCTTAAATGCAAGTAAAACTAAATGCATGCTCTTCAACCGATCGCTGCCCGCACCTGCCCGCCCTTCCAGCATCACTACTCTGGATGGTGCCATCTTAGAATATGTGGACAACTACAAATACCTAGGTGTATGGTTAGACTATAAACTCTCCTTCCAGACTCACATTAAACATCTTCAATCCAAAATTAAATCTACAATCTACATTCCTATTTCACAACAAAGCATCCTCATGAGCAAACTCATGAGGGACACCTGGGAGACTTTATACAAAATATTATGTAGATTTCTCATTTTTGAAAGTATAAGTCTGCAACATTGCACACACATTGTTGCCCTCTTGTGGAAACCATCTAAATTACACCCAGCTTCTTATGTCAACATATGGCCTTTTCTTTTGCATTTCAAAGATGATTAAATAAAAATAGAAAACATGTGTTTTTGTTTGTTTTATCCTTTACCAGATCTAATGTGTTATTCTCTTACATTAGTTTCACATCTCCACAAACTACAAAGTGTTTCCTTTGAAATAGTATCAAAAATATGCATATCCTTGCTTCAGGTCCTGAGCTACAGTACTATTCAGTTCAGGCAGTTAGATTTGGGTATGTCATATTTGGCTGTCTGAACACTAAAGAACTGACTGTCGTCTGGAAGAAGATAAACTGGCCACTCACATTTAAAATTAATATCAATGATATCTGTCTCCAAGCAAGACCTCAAGTCCATCAGGCATTTCAAATTGGCTCACCTTTTAAACGGTCTACCAATCACCTGTTGACTGTAATTATTCTTAGAGAAATGGAGAGATATGATAACCCTTAAGCAGTATAACTTAATAACAGGAAATGTAAAACATGTTGTTTATTTGAGGTTTAAAAATGCTTCTGAAGTTAAGTCACGTACCTCTCCGGCGCTCGAGGTCGCCAGTATGCTTACTATTGCACACCTCTGTCACCATCGTTACGCGCACCAGCGCCTCAGACTCACCTGGACTCCATCACTTTCCTCATTACCTTCCCTATATCTCTCACTCCCTTTGATGCTTTACCTAGGCGTTATTGACGCTGTTTCATGTCCTTACGCTACTCGTGTTTCCTGTATTGTTCCATGTATGTTTATTTATTAAATATTTACTCCTTGTACTTGCTTCCCAACTCCTTGAGTACACCTTACAAGTTTGTAATCTCCACTTTAACATTTCAGACTTGATTTTCCCTTATGAACAATGTATTATCAACCCCTACAAAAATGTCTGTTAATTATAATCCACACAATTACATTTGATGTTGGTGCAGGATTACTTTCCTGCTGTAGCAAGCTGGCTCAAATGAAGATCCTATCTCTGTTCTGCCTCTCACATGTATCTGTACACAGCCACATCAGACACTGCACCAAGACCTGACCCCCAGGGCAAAATAAATCTAGATTGTCACAAGACCAAAGCCCTGGAGCCCCTGTGCACTCCTTGTCTAAGGGAAATTACATTAAATACAATACATATTACCTCACACTGCCTGGACTATATATATATACAGATGTAGGATCTGAATTTGAGAACATTTGCTACAGCAGGAAAATAATCCTGCAGAAACAAGAAATATGACATATTATGTATATTATAATTAACGTCAATGTTTTTGTAGGGGTTAATATATTTTTCATTACTGCAAATCAAGTCTTACATTTTAAAATGAAAAAGATCAACTTTAGAAGCTTTGCATGTCTTTCTGTGGAAAATTCACACCAACAAAAGAGGGATCAAATTAATATCATACGTCTCTAGCGCTCACTCACTCATCCCATTACACCTGCTGGTGCCACGGGCAACTACAAAAGCTCTCCACTGGTGGCGGTCTTCTGTCATCTTCTCCCCCGTGCCCCAGCTCTAATGGACACTATTGTAATGGACACTATTGGAAAAGAAAGAACTATTAGAAAAGAAGGTGCTTCTCTAGAAACTAAAAAAGGTTATTCAATTGTCCCTGAAGAATAATTATTTTGGGGGTCAAAAGGGTTCTGCTATGAGGATAGCTGATTAACCCTTTGAGTGGACAGTGTCTTGATGTTTTTTTATTTGATCTTCATCCCCTACTGACACCCCATCCTGCACGCGGGAGCGTAATCATCGCCTGACACTAATTAGCATAACGCAACGGACATAAATATCCCTAGAAAATATTCCTATTCATGAAAATCACAAATGAAATATATTGAGACACAGCTTAGCCTTTTGTTAATCACCCTGTCATCTCAGATTTTCAAAATATGCTTTACAGACAAAAATAGACAAGCATTTGTGTAAGTTTATCGATAGCCTAGCATAGCATTTTGTCCAGCTAGCAGCAGGTTACTTGGTCACGGAAATCAGAAAAGCAATCAAATTAAATAGTTTACAACATCGTTCACAACATAACTGCAACATCAGTTCTGTTATACTCACAGCCAATATCTTTACAATTTTGGGAACATTAGAGTGTTTATCCTAAGCTGTCAATTATATGCATATTCTAGCATCTTGTCCTGACAAAATATCCTGTTTTTTCCAAAAATGAAAATTACTCCCCCTAGAGTCACAACAGGCAAGTCAGTTAAGAACAAATTCTTATTTTCACTGACGGCCTAGGAACAGTGGGTTAACTGCCTGTTCAGTTCAGCTCGGGGATTTGAACTTCCAAACTTCCGGTTACTAGTCCAACGCTCTAAACACTAGGCTACCCTGCCGCCCCAAAATGTTACTCAACAATGCTTGACATGGATGTCGTCACTTCACACAATGTCTCATCTTCTTCCTTTTCATGAATTACTAACCTTCTAAAAACTGGTTGTAGGTTCCACAACATCACATCATCCTCTCCAGCTGAGAGTGTGGCTACATCCTACGACATCACGTCATCCTCTCCGGCTGAGAGTGTGGCTACGTCCCACAACATTACGTCACCCTCACCGGCTGAGAGTGTGGCTACGTCCTACGACATCACGTCATCCTCTCCGGCTGAGAGTGTGGCTACGTCCCACAACATCACGTCATCCTCACCGGCTGAGAGTGTGGCTACGTCCCACAACATTATGTCACCCTCACCGGCTGAGAGTGTGGCTACGTCCTACGACATCACGTCATCCTCTCCGGCTGAGAGTGTGGCTACGTCCCACGACATCACGTCATCCTCTCCGGCTGAGAGTGTGGCTACGTCCCACAACATCACATCATCCTCTCCGGCTGAGAGTGTGGCTACGTCCCACAACATCACGTCATCCTCTCCGGCTGAGAGTGTGGCTACGTCCTACGACATCACGTCATCCTCTCCGGCTGAGAGTGTGGCTACGTCCCACGACATCACGTCATCCTCTCCGGCTGAGAGTGTGGCTACGTCCCACGACATCACGTCATCCTCTCTGGCTGTAAGTGTGGCTACATTCCACATGGCAACCCATTCCCTAGATAGTGCTATACGTGACAGGCCCTGGTAAAAAAAAAAGTAGTGCATTATTTAGGAAATAGGGTTCCATTTTCATTCAATGATACTAAAGTGGAAGTCCTGACTATCAACAAGAGGAGGAGAGGAATAGCTAACTGTGGCATGGAGGGGTTGGTGACTATGTTAGAAAAGCTACCAGACAACGCCAGAGAAAAGCTACCAGACAACGCCAGAGAAAAGCTACCAGACGACGCCAGAGAAAAGCTACCAGACGACGCCAGAGAAAAGCTACCAGACGACGCCAGAGAAAAGCTACCAGACGACGCCAGAGAAAAGCTACCAGACGTGAATTGTGGCCAAGTAGATTGTTTTTCACTAACAATGATGAACAGGCACAGGGTTACATAACCAATGTGTTGTATTTCAGTAGATCGACTATGCATTTGACCATTTCTAGCACTGAACTGTGTGCACATTATCCAACTGCTGTGTAATTCAAAGTGTTGAAACACATGTTCTGCAGATTCAATTATTCAGTGTCCCAGCAGGCTAGTGCCGCTGGCTAGCTTCATTTCCATCCCTGATGGTATTCCATCAGTTTCAGCACATTATTATGTTATTAACACCAACCCTTTACCCATATACAAACCCTTTACCCATACCGCTAATCTGTTACTCATACACAAACCCTTTACCTCTAATCCTTTAACCCTACTACCAACCCTTTACCCATATACAAACCCTTTACCCATACCGCTAATCTGTTACTCATACACAAACCCTTTACCTCTAATCCTTTACCCCTACTACCAATCCTTTACCCATACCACCAATCCTTTACCCCTACCACCAATCCTTTACCCCTACCACCAATCCTTTACCCGTACCTATTATACTATACTCATACCGCCAACCATTTACCCATACCTCCAATCCTTTACTCATACCCCCAATCCTTTACCCATACCCCCAATCCTTTACGCATACCCCCAATCCTTTACGCATACCACCAACCATTTACCCATACCTCCAATCCTTTACCCATACCTCCAACCCTTTACCCATACCACCAACCATTTACCCATACCACCAATCCTTTCCCCATACCACCAATCCTTTACCCATACCTCCAATACTTTACCCATACCTCCAACCCTTTACCCATACCTCCAACCCTTTACCCATACCTCCAATATATTACCCATACCACCAACCCTTTACCCATACCACCAATCCTTTACCCATACCACCAATCCTTTCCCCATACCACCAACCCTTTACCCATACCACCAATCCTTTACCCATACCACCAATCCTTTCCCCATACCACCAACCCTTTCCCCATACCACCAACCCTTTCCCCATACCACCAATCCTTTACCCATACCACCAATCCTTTACCCATACCACCAATATATTACCCAAACCAATAGTGTATAGAGATAAATGGTAATGTTGTCTTTTTGTAGACCCTACCTCTGCCATGGTTTGTTTGACAAACCCTTTGGAGGAAATCAGTGGCATTTTTGTAGGGTTCTTGGATAAACCCTGAAAGATAAGTTCTGTAATAAAAACAGGCTTCAACAGGTTTTATTATTCATGATGGTCATGGTAACTGACTGATATTATCTCATAGAAACAAAACGTGTAAGATCACCATAGTCTGTGTCAACCACGGACATTATTTTCGCAGTTTATTCAAAACGCTTTTTTTGCCATACAATCTTTACATAGGGATGGCTGAACGAACCAGAGGTAACTCAATGCCGGGTTTTAGCACTATAAACTGGCCAGCTCTATTAGCAGCTCGACTCCAACAATCCAGGTTCTGTGTGGCTCAACTCCAACAATCAAGGTTCTGTGTGGCTCAACTCCAACAATCAAGGTTCTGTGTGGCTCGACATCAACAATCAAGGTTCTGTGTGGCTCGAATTCAACAATCAAGGTTCTGTGTGGCTCGACTTCAACAATAAATGTTCTGTGTGGCTCGACTCCAACAATCAATGTCCTGTATGGCTCGACTCCAACAATCAATGTCCTGTGTGGCTCGACTTCAACAATCAAGGTTCTGTGTGGCTCGACTTCAACAATCAAGGTCCTGTGTGGCTCGAATTCAACAATCAAGGTTCTGTGTGGCTCGACTTCAACAATAAATGTTCTGTGCGGCTCGACTCCAACAATCAATGTCCTGTATGGCTCGACTCCAACAATCAATGTCCTGTGTGGCTCGACTTCAACAATCAAGGTTCTGTGTGGCTCGACTTCAACAATCAATGCCCTGTATGGCTCGACTTCAACAATCAAGGTCCTGTGTGGCTCGACTCCAACAATCAAGGTTCTGTGTGGCTCGACTCCAACAATCAAGGTTCTGTGTGGAGTCGCCTGATTAAGTCAGGGGAAAGCCTGCCAAGAAAGCTAATTCTTACCTTGAGATATTCTCATTAAGAATTATTGGACATATTTCATTTTACCCTGAAATATGTCGCGCAGATCAAGTACAGCACTTTTTAAAATGTTTCTTATGTTTTTAAATTATGCATTAAATTAGCGCCCGTAGAATATCCCCAAGCTTCTTTGACCTTTAATTGAAAACCTAACGCCACTACATTGTAAGTGAAAGCTCACCTAAGACTGCAGCATTTAAGAATTCATATTCTTGTGTAGGCTACAAAGGTTTTACCCAATAAATTACTGGGAGTTTACATATATAGAGTGAGCAAATCTCTTTATTTATATTTTTTATAGGCTACAGCGTTGACATCATTGAAAGAACTTCTAAAAGACTTCTAAAGGATTTGTTGGTACAGATATGGCAGAGTGATGTTTACTGTAGAGTCAGGCAGAGTGATGTTTACTGTAGTGTCAGGCAGAGTGATGTTTACTGTAGTGTCAGGCAGAGTGATGTTTACTGTAGTGTCAGGCAGAGTGACACATACTGTATTGTCAGGCAGAGTGATGTTTACTGTAGTGTCAGGCAGAGTGATGTTTACTGTAGTGTCAGACAGAGTGATGTTTACTGTAGTGTCAGGCAGAGTGATGTTTACTGTAGTGTCAGGCAGAGTGATGTTTACTGTAGTGTCAGGCAGAGTGACATACTGTAGTGTCATGCAGAGTGACACATACTGTAACCATACACCTCTACGCACAACAATTACTTTCTGTTGAACATTTTACCAGAACACATTTACTTGAAGAACAGTGCAGCTGTTAAGTATGGTAACAGAATGATGCAACCAAAAGGTACAAACCCTCATTATGTTATCAGACTATGCATCTGCTTTATACTTCAAGAATGTAATGACATTCTTTGGAAATTGTTAGAATTGGTACTTGTTTGTGGAGTTGCATGTTTGTTTGTTTTTTTAAACTTTGACATCATTGTTTTTTTGTTTGCCAACATTATAAAGTGAAACATCGGAGTCTCAGGATAAGACGGTTAATGTGGAACTGCTCTTATGTGTGTCCATTATTTTATATCGTTCATAATATCGTTTATAATATTTGAAAGACCATCTTGTACAATGGATTATGGACAGATTATTTTCAAGATTACTCTCTATACCTCTGCTAAATGACTTAAATGTAAATGTTAAGGTCATTATAGATGAAATGACAGTGTATTACCAGCAGTTGTAATAATACTCTAAAGACATATTCAAAGACATCTTTCCATCCAACCAAGACCTTAACAAGGCATGGGCAATACTTGTATTTTCTAATAATGGATTCTGTGATTTATGTATAGCGTGTGTGTGTGTGTGTGTGTGTGTGTGTGTGTGTGTGTGTGTGTGTGTGTGTGTGTGTGTGTGCGTGCGTGCGTGCGTGCGTGCGTGCGTGCGTGCGTGCGTGCGTGTGTGTGTGTGTGTGTGTGTGTGTGTGTGTGTGTGTGTGTGCGTGCGTGCGTGCGTGCGTGCGTGCGTGCGTGCGTGCGTGCGACGTATCTCTCTTGTTCCGTGTATTTCTGTGTGTGCGTGCTTGCATGCAAAATATAGCAAACATGCGTGATTGCACGGTCGGCAATAGCTTGCATAAAGCTGCAACAGAATTAGGTAACCTCCTACGCTCAATGAACATTGTATGGTACATCAGGTTTTCCCTGGTTGCTTACACAAGCGTAACCATTAGGGATTCCTGATATCGATTTGTATTATCCATTTCTCGCAATCAAAGCCCTCTCCCTCTCTTTAATATAATATTTACAACAAATTCATTTTAACAATGATATCGTAGTCATGGACACACAGTTGATATGTTGGTGTAGTAGACTGGGATACACATAAAAGTCCATCCTGTGATTTAAGCTGAAAAATAAAATGTGTGTTGCAGGCTTTGGGCATTAGGTCATTTTACAAACGCATATTTGATTTTTCCGTGGAGAGAAAGAGAGAGATGGTGAGAGAGAGAGAGAGAGAGAGAGAGAGAGAGAGAGAGAGAGAGAGAGAGAGAGAGAGAGAGAGAGAGAAGGCGTCATTCCCTCCGTAGCGCTCAGGGGGAGATACTTGTATGTCTCCCCTCCATCCTCTCCTTGCAAGTGAGGGATTTCTAAGGGATCAACAACGAAAGAAAGACTACTTTCATCAGAGAGAAGCCGCTGCATTCTTAGGCAAACGGGAGTCTCGGAGAAGTTCGTTGTTTGCGTGAAGAGGAGGATGTCACAGACACCAGCTGAACATGTTCAGAACGCAATTCCGTTATCATCATGCGCCTCAAGATGTGTGCTCCTGTGATGGACTGCTTGTGAAATAAACGTCAACTTTTCGGAGTTCTATATCTTGAAGATTTCCCGAGTTGTCCGTTTGTTTTAAAACAATTTATTAGCGTTTAGATATTCGTTGTGGAAAGTAGCCTATGACATCAGCGCACGGTGGGAGTTCAGTGGTGATTCACGCTTTAAACCGTGGAATATCAACATCACGTATTCGTGCGCATTTAATGCGTATTTAAATACATTTAATGAGTTATGATTAGTATCCATTACATTTTTCTTTCTACAAAGTATTAGTCGGTTAGTGTTTTTTATTGAATGTCGACCCACTGTCTTCAAACCTGGAATGGGTGTCCGAGCAACAAGCGATTGTGGGAACCGTACACTGCTATTGGGAAGTCGTGCGCACATTTAGGAGGAGTAACGCATTGGCAAACCCGTCGGTAGCCTATAGCGGAATAATATGCGCACCTTTCTCACCTGCGCATTTTCTTCTTACAAATAAGCACACATGAACTTACTTTGGACGATGCCTCACCTTTATTTCATTTAAGTATTATTTAAAAAAGTGCCTCGGTGCGTCCGGTCTTTTTTCTAAATCGAATTCGGAGGAGGCATAAGGGGAAAGAGCGAGAGAGAGACCATGGCCAAGCTAAGGAATGGTGGTGTGGTTCTAGAACTGAAGAAACCCTACTTTACGTGGAAAGTATTATGTGTGATGAAAGCTCTATTTGACCTTACGGCATCGCAGGAAATTTATGCACCGCATTCCATAAGAATGGAGGGAGACCTGACCCTTGGCGGCCTCTTCCCTGTGCACGCCCGGGGGATCCCGGGGGAGCCGTGTGGAGATATCAAGAAAGAGAACGGGATCCATCGTCTCGAAGCTATGATGTATGCCTTGGACCAAATCAACAGTGATGACGATCTTCTTCCCAATGTCACCCTAGGTGCCCGGGTGCTCGATACGTGTTCGAGGGACACCTATGCTCTGGAGAAGTCTCTGACTTTTGTGCAGGCACTCATACAAAAAGACACGTCGGATGTGAGGTGTACTAACGGTGAACCACCAGTGTTCGTCAAGCCAGAAAAAGTTGTGGGAGTGATAGGAGCTTCAGCGAGTTCTGTATCGATCATGGTGGCGAACATATTACGTCTGTTTCAGGTAAGAAAAGCGTATTAACACGGTGTAGTTATACTTCAATGTGCAGAGAATATCACTTTATTATTAAGTTATTAGTGACACAAACACAACGAGTGAATTATATCTTATCATAACTATTTCAGATTCCATAAATGGCCTTAATTTACACCCGAGATACATCTAAATGTTTAGAAATCGATTTCAGCCCACTGATGCTGGTATGTGTCCTCTCCCCCAAGTGTTTGATGCATTTGTGATGCTGTTGTATGCTTGAAAGGCTACAGTGTTCCACATCCTGTAAAGTTGTATAATGCTAGTACGCATATACCTTTTTATTTCATCGTGTGAGACACCAAGTTCAGGTTTAAAGAGTCAGCTCAGTTCTTAAAACCGGTATCATCTGTACTGCGAGATACCCGGCTACAGTAAAAATGGTTGAACTTCAATAGCATTGCATGGTGCTGAAAGGACTACTTCCTGTATCACTATACGGCACCGCATTGCTTCAGTAGTGCATGGTTTTGAAAGAATAGCTTCGTACTGCGACCGCACCGCTCTACTGCTCTCACATTCAGGCCTCGTTCAGTAGTAGGGCACAGCGTTGTGGAACGTTCATAGAGCGTGGTGCTGAAGGACAGCTCCATGCCGCCACCGCACTGCTATTCGCTCACTGTTTTCACATTCAGGCCTCGTTCAGTAGTAGGGCACAGCGTTGTGGAACGTTCATAGAGCGTGGTGCTGAAGGACAGCTCCATGCCGCCACCGCACTGCTATTCGCTCACTGTTTTCACATTCAGGCCTCGTTCAGTAGTAGGGCACAGCGTTGTGGAACGTTCATAGAGCGTGGTGCTGAAGGACAGCTCCATGCCGCCACCGCACTGCTATTCGCTCACTGTTTTCACATTCAGGCCTCGTTCAGTAGTAGGGCACAGCAGTATGTATTCACCTCACGGAATACACCCCCAATATCCCTGCCAATAACTACCTTCAGAGTTCTGGGCCTATTCAACTCTGAACCGCAGTAGTAGGGCAACTGTAGTTAGGGCCTACCTGCACCAATCGCCGTTGTGGTCATAGCAACCGCAAATGTCATATTACCGCAGATCAATTGGGTTTTCCCACCTTCTTATTATATTAGCAGCCAATGGTTATCTCTGATCGATTAGGACACACAATTTGTCCCACATTTACACACACAGGACTGGACATAGGAATACAGACATGGAAATATCGTTAACATTTTAACAGGAAATCATTATTTGTCAGCCAGCATATCCATATGGGCATTTCACACAGGCCTATAGGGTTTACAATAGATATGGGGACATTAAAACTGTAATGGGAAATGATCAGATGTCTGCCAGTATATCCCCATGGATCACAGTTTTCGGTTGGAGATATGTGCAGAGAATATCACTTTAATTATTGCTTGTCTGATAGAAAAGGTATCCACACAGCTGTTCTCTACCTAGCTAATGTATTTAAATGTCCCAGTTGGCAGTCCAAACCTGCACCAGAACACAAACCCATTACACCACTAGTACCCATGCGCTGTGCTTACAGCAATGTGTCTCAGATGTGGCTCTGTGGGTGTGTCTCAGATGAGGCTCTGTGGGTGTGTCTCAGATGAGGCTCTGTGGGTGTGTGTCTCAGATGAGGCTCTGTGGGTGTGTCTCTCAGATGAGGCTCTGTGGGTGTGTGTCTCAGATGAGGCTCTGTGGGTGTGTCTTAGATGAGACTCTGTGGGTGTGTCTCAGATGAGGCTCTGTGGGTGTGTCTCAGATGAGGCTCTGTGGGTGTGTCTCAGATGAGGCTCTGTGGGTGTGTCTCAGATGAGGCTCTGTGGGTGTGTCTCAGATGAGGCTCTGTGGGTGTGTGTCTCAGATGAGGCTCTGTGGGTGTGTCTTAGATGAGACTCTGTGGGTGTGTCTCAGATGAGGATCTGTGGGTGTGTCTCAGATGAGGCTCTGTGGGTGTGTCTCAGATGAGGCTCTGTGGGTGTGTCTCAGATGAGGCTCTGTGGGTGTGTCTCAGATGAGGCTCTGTGGGTGTGTGTCTCAGATGAGGCTCTGTGGGTGTGTGTCTCAGATGAGGCTCTGTGGGTGTGTCTCATATGAGGCTCTGTGGGTGTGTGTCTCAGATGAGGCTCTGTGGGTGTGTGTCTCAGATGAGGCTCTGTGGGTGTGTCTTAGATGAGACTCTGTGGGTGTGTCTCAGATGAGGCTCTGTGGGTGTGTCTCAGATGAGGCTCTGTGGGTGTGTCTCAGATGAGGCTCTGTGGGTGTGTCTCAGATGAGGCTCTGTGGGTGTGTCTCAGATGAGGCTCTGTGGGTGTGTGTCTCAGATGAGGCTCTGTGGGTGTGTCTTAGATGAGGCTCTGTGGGTGTGTCTCAGATGAGGCTCTGTGGGTGTTTCTCAGATGAGGCTCTGTGGGTGTGTCTTAGATGAGGCTCTGTGGGTGTGTCTTAGATGAGGCTCTGTGGGTGTGTCTTAGATGAGGCTCTGTGGGTGTGTCTCAGATGAGGCTCTGTGGGTGTGTCTCAGATGAGGCTCTGTGGGTGTGTCTCAGATGAGGCTCTGTGGGTGTGTGTCTCAGATGAGGCTCTGTGGGTGTGTCTTAGATGAGGCTCTGTGGGTGTGTCTCAGATGAGGCTCTGTGGGTGTTTCTCAGATGAGGCTCTGTGGGTGTGTCTTAGATGAGGCTCTGTGGGTGTGTCTTAGATGAGGCTCTGTGGGTGTGTCTTAGATGAGGCTCTGTGGGTGTGTCTTAGATGAGGCTCTGTGGGTGTGTCTCAGATGAGGCTCTGTGGGTGTGTCTCAGATGAGGCTCTGTGGGTGTGTCTCAGATGAGGCTCTGTGGGTGTGTCTCAGATGAGGCTCTGTGGGTGTGTCTCAGATGAGGCTCTGTGGGTGTGTCTCAGATGAGGCTCTGTGGGTGTGTTTTAGATGAGGCTCTGTGGGTGTGTCTCAGATGAGGCTCTGTGGGTGTTTCTCAGATGAGGCTCTGTGGGTGTTTCTCAGATGAGGCTCTGTGGGTGTTTCTCAGATGAGGCTCTGTGGGTGTTTCTCAGATGAGGCTCTGTGGGTGTTTCTCAGATGAGGCTCTGTGGGTGTTTCTCAGATGAGGCTCTGTGGGTGTTTCTCAGATGAGGCTCTGTGGGTGTGTCTCAGATGAGGCTCTGTGGGTGTTTCTCAGATGAGGCTCTGTGGGTGTTTCTCAGATGAGGCTCTGTGGGTGTTTCTCAGATGAAAGCCGTGTCAGGTCAAAAGTAACGCATAGCAAACACGGTAATCTTAGGGACTCACACCCTACTCTGTCAACAGAATGCTAAATGCCCATGGATTACAAATCATGGTCAATTATTACCAGCCCAAAATTTAACTAACTTTGTCTATTTCCCATTTATATTCTCTAAATTAGTCAAAGCATTACATGTGTTCTATGGAACACTCCAGAATATCCCTGTCCTGTGGAATAGTGGTTTATATCCCTGTGGATGAGGAATAGTGGCTGTATCCTGTAATCCCTGTGGATGAGGAATAGTGTTTTTTTGGAAAACAAACCATACCATACTAAGACTAGTGGCTTGGAGTTTGCTGTCTGGGGTTAGACAAATAGTAACTTCACATTTAAAGATCCCAAACTGTGAAAATCATGTTTTCCATAAAATTGATTGATATTTGGATGAAACCAATTCAAAGTAAGTTGACTCATGTCAAAAGAAATGACTGTAACTGGGTTCTGCCGAGTGTCGCAGAGGGCTAGAGGCGTCACTACAGACCCTGATTCGATTCCAGGCTTTATCACAACTGGCCGTAATAGGGAGTCTGATAGAGCGGGGCAGAAACTCCATGTTGTCCCGGTTAACTCCATGTTGTCCGAGTTGTCCCGGTTTACTCCATGTTGTCCGGGTTAACCCCATGTTGTCCCGGTTTACACCATGTTGTCCCGGTTAACTCCATGTTGTCCGGGTTAAGTCCATGTTGTCCCGGTTAACTCCATGTTGTCCCGGTTAACTACATGTTGTCCGAGTTGTCAGGGTTAACTCCATGTTGTCCCGGTTAACTCCATGTTGTCCCAGTTAACTCCATGTTGTCTGGGTTAACCCCATGTTTTCCCGGTTTACTCCATGTTGTCCCGGTTAACTCCATGTTGTCCGGGTTAAGTCCATGTTGTCCCGGTTAACTCCATGTTGTCCCGGTTAACTCCATGTTGTCCGAGTTGTCCGGGTTAACTCCATGTTGTCCCGGTTAACTCCATGTTGTCCCGGTTAACTCCATGTTGTCCGGGTTAACTCCATGTTGTCCCGGTTAACTCCATGTTGTCCCAGTTAACTCCATGTTGTCTGGGTTAACCCCATGTTTTCCCGGTTTACTCCATGTTGTCCCGGTTAACTCCATGTTGTCCGGGTTAAGTCCATGTTGTCCCGGTTAACTCCATGTTGTCCCGGTTAACTCCATGTTGTCCGAGTTGTCCGGGTTAACTCCATGTTGTCCCGGTTAACTCCATGTTGTCCCGGTTAACTCCATGTTGTCCGGGTTAACTCCATGTTGTCCCGGTTAACTCCATGTTGTCCCGGTTAACTCCATGTTGTCTGGGTTAACTCCATGTTGTCCCGGTTAACTCCATGTTGTCCCGGTTAACTCCATATTGTCCCGGTTAACTCCATGTTGTCCGGGTTAACTCCATGCTGTCCGGGTTAACTCCATGTTGTCCCGGTTAACTCCATGTTGTCCCGGTTAACTCCATGTTGTCTGGGTTAACTCCATGTTGTCCGGGTTAACTCCATGCTGTCCGGGTTAACTCCATGTTGTCCGGGTTAACTCCATGTTGTCCCGGTTAACTCCATGCTGTCCGGGTTAACTTCATGTTGTCCCGGTTAACTCCATGTTGTCCCGGTTAACTCCATGCTGTCCGGGTTAACTCCATGTTGTCCGGGTTAACTCCATGCTGTCCGGGTTAACTCCATGTTGTCCCGGTTAACTCCATGCTGTCCGGGTTAACTCCATGTTGTCCGGGTTAACTCCATGCTGTCCCGGTTAACTCCATGTTGTCCCGGTTAACTCCATGTTGTCTGGGTTAACTCCATGCTGTCCGGGTTAACTCCATGTTGTCCGGGTTAACTCCATGTTGTCCGGGTTAACTCCATGCTGTCCCGGTTAACTCCATGTTGTCCCGGTTAACTCCATGCTGTCCCGGTTAACTCCATGCTGTCCCGGTTAACTCCATGTTGTCCCGGTTAACTCCATGTTGTCTGGGTTAACTCCATGCTGTCCGGGTTAACTCCATGTTGTCCCGGTTAACTCCATGTTGTCTGGGTTAACTCCATGCTGTCCGGGTTAACTCCATGCTGTCCGGGTTAACTCCATGTTGTCCCGGTTAACTCCATGCTGTCCCGGTTAACTCCATGCTGTCCCGGTTAACTCCATGTTGTCCCGGTTAACTCCATGTTGTCTGGGTTAACTCCATGCTGTCCGGGTTAACTCCATGTTGTCCCGGTTAACTCCATGTTGTCTGGGTTAACTCCATGCTGTCCGGGTTAACTCCATGCTGTCCGGGTTAACTCCATGCTGTCCGGGTTAACTCCATGTTGTCCCGGTTAACTCCATGTTGTTCGGGTTTACTGATCTAGAGACTCCTTGTGGCAGGCTGGGCGCCTGGAGGCTGATCTCGGACATCAGTTGAATAGTGTTTCCTCTGACACATTGGTGCAAAATGACTTCCGTGTTAAGCAGACAGGTGTTAAGAAGCGCGCTTAGGCGGGTCATGTTTCGGGAAGACACATTACTCGACCTTCGCCTCCCGAGCTCGTTGGGGACTTGCAGTGATGAGACAAGATCAAAATTGGGGAGAAAAAGTGGGTAAACCCCTCCCACCAAAAAATGCAACTTCACTTAAAGCCTGAAATATTATCCACCAGTGGCAGTGTTTTATAACCTTAACTCATTTAAATATGTAGCTCCTTAATACAGCCGTCATCACATGTCCGTGTCATGTGACTTTGCTTACAGTTGAAGTCGGAAGTTTACATACACTTAGGTTAGAGTCATTAAAATAGGTTTTTCAACCACTATAAACTATAACAAACTATAGTTTTGGCAAGTTGGTTAGGACATCTACTTTGTGAATGACAATGTGAGGGTTTTCCTGTGGTGAAGGAGAAGCGGACCAAAATGCAGCGTGGTGGTTATTCATGTTCTTTAATAAAGGAACTAGACATGAAATAACTAACAAAACAATAAATGTGCGAAAACCTAAACAGTCCTATCTGGTGCAAACACAGAGACAGGAACAATCACCCACAAACACACAGTGAAACCCAGGCTACCTAAATATGGTTCCCAATCAGAGACAATGACTAACACCTGCCTCTGATTGAGAACCATATCAGGCCAAACATAGAAATAGACAAACAAGACATCCAACATAGAATGCTCACTCAGATGTAAGTCGCTCTGGATAAGAGCGTCTGCTAAATGACTTAAATGTAAATGTAAATAAATCACCCTGACCAACCAAAACATAGAAACATACAAAGCAAACTATGGTCAGGGTGTGACAGACACAATTAATTTTTCCCAAAATTATTTGCAGACAGATTATTTCACTTATAATTCACTGTACCACAATTTCAGTGGATCAGAAGTTTACATACACTAAGTTGACTGTGCTTTTAAACAGCTTGGAAAATTCCAGAAAATTATTTCATTGCTTTAGGAGCTTCTGATAGGATAATTGATGTAATTTAAGTCAATTGGAGGTGTACCTGTGGATGTATTTCAAGGCCTAACTTCAAACTCAGTGCCTCTTTGCTTGACATCATGGGGAAAATCTAAAGAAATCAGCCAAGACGTCTGAAAGAAATGGTAGACTTCCACAAGTCTAGTTCATCCTTGGGAGCAATTTACAAATGCCTGAAGGTACCACATTCATCTATATAAACAATAATACGCAAGTATAAACACCATGGGACCATGCAGCTGTCATATCGCTCAGGAAGAGATGAACGTACTTTGGTGTGAAAAGTGCAAATCAATCCCAGAACAACCGCAAAGGACCTTGTGAAGATGCTGGAGGAAACAGGTACAAAAGTATCTATATCCACAGTAAAACGAGTCCTATATCGACATAACCTGAAAGGACACTCAGCAAGGAAGAAGCCACTGCTCCAAAACCGCCATAAAAAACGTCAGACTACGGTTTGCAACTGCGTCTGGGGACAAAGATCGTACTTTTTGGAGAAATGTCCTCTGGTCTGATGAAACAAAAATAGAACAATTTGGCCATAATGATCGTTATGTTTGGAGGAAAAAGGGGGAGGCTTGCGAGCCAAAGAACACCATCCCGACCGTGAAGCACTTGGATGGCAGCATCCTGTTGCGGGGGTGCTTTGCTGCAGGAGGGACTGTTGTACTTCACAAAATAGATGTCATCATGAGGATGGACAATTATGTGGATATATTGAAGCAACATCTCACAACATCAGTCAGGAGGCTTGGTCTTGAATGGGTCTTCCAAATGGACCCAAAGCATATTTCCAAAGTTGTGGCAAAATGGCTTAAGGACAACAAAGTCAAGGTATTGGAGTGGCCATCACAAAGCCCCGACCTCAATCCTATAGAAGATTTGTGGGCAGAACTGAAAAAGCGTTTGCGAGCAAGGAAGCCTACAAACCTGACTCAGTTACACCAGCTCTGTCAAGAGGAATGGGCCAAAGTTCACCCATCTTATTGTGGGAAGCTTGTGGAAGGCTACCCGAAACGTTTGACCCAAGTTAAACAATTTATAGACAATGCTACCAAATACTAATTGAGTGTATGTAAACTTCTGTCCCACTGGCAATGTGATGAAAGAAATAAAAGCTGAAATAAGTAATTCTCTCTACTATTATTCTGACATTTCACATTCTTAAACTCAAGTGGTGATCCTAACTGACCTAAGACAGGACATTTTTTACTGGGATTAAATGTCAGGAATTGTGTAAATACTGAGTTTAAATGTATTTGGCTAAGATGAATGCAAACTTCCGACTTCAACTGTACATTTAACGTATTAGACATCTCAAGGGGAATGAGGCAGAACGATACTGGTAACTAACACCTTCTCGACTGTGTTGTGCCTTTTAACTAGCAAGCTACTGGATGCATGCTGGGAAAAGCCTGCTGTGTTGTGACTGGATGCCATAGTGATAATTTAACGTTACATCAGACAGCACAAAACTATTTTTTTTTTCCGGTGGACAGGCTGAGGCTTTAAATGTCACACATGTAGTCCACATTTGGAGCGAAGCTGCTTTATTAATTGGGGGAGAACAATCATCCTTGATCCAGCACCGTATGTGGGGAATCTGTGGGGAATCTGTGGGGAATCTGTGGGGAATCTGTGGGGAATCTGTGGGGAATCTGTGGGGAATCTATGGGGAATCTGTGGGTAAGCTGTCAGGAAGCTGTGGGGAATCTGTGGGGAAGCTGTCAGGAAGCTGTGGGGAATCTGTGGGGAAGCTGTCAGGAAGCTGTGGGGAATCTGTGGGGAATCTGTGGGGAAGCTGTGGGGAAGCTGTGGGGAATCTGTGGGGAAGCTGTCAGGAAGCTGTGGGGAATCTGTGGGGAAGCTGTGGGGAATTTGTGGGGAAGCTGTGGGGAATCTGTGGGGAATCTGTGGGGAATCTATGGGGAATCTGTGGGGAAGCTGTGGGGAAGCTGTGGGGAATCTGTGGGGAATCTGTGGGGAATCTGTGGGGAATCTGTGGGTAAGCTGTCAGGAAGCTGTGGGTAATCTGTGGGGAATCTGTGGGGAAGCTGTCAGGAAGCTGTGGGGAATCTGTGGGGAATCTGTGGGGAAGCTGTGGGGAAGCTGTGGGGAATCTGTGGGGAAGCTGTGGGGAAGCTGTGGGGA